>NC_092173.1:5858386-6228386 GCF_045791955.1 Oncorhynchus clarkii lewisi | reverse complement strand
TGATTACATTTTTGATTACATTTGCATTGATGTCAGAGTGATTAGCGGGACAATAGAGTGCTGAGTACCAAGTTTGGTAGGCTACTAATGACCATCAGCAGCATCAGAGCTTGGAGAAGTCCGTGACTAAACGGTCACCTGGAATTTGACAGCAGTCATGACTCGTGACCGCCGGTGTGGCGGTAATACGGTCACCGTAACAGCCCTAGTGCTGGCCAAACAATGAACCAATCAGTCAATCAATCAATCAGGGACTGGCTTGTGGTGGGTTGACATGACAGTGTTTGTGTTTTGGACACATGGACTGACGTTTTCCTCTTCTCCTCCTCTTCCTCCTCCACCTCTTCTCACCTACAGGGAACCGTTTCTTCCTGACGTCATTCGGGGCCCTGTACATATCAGAGGTCCAGAAGGAAGATGCCCTGTCCACCTACCGCTGCATCACCAAGCACAAATACAGTGGAGAGACTCGCCAGAGCAATGGAGCCAGGCTGTCTGTTATGGGTGAGAGAGAGAGAGAGAGGCTACTCAGAGGAGGAAGGGGAGGACCATCCTCCTCAGTGAATTTCATACGAGTTTAAATTAAAAAACAATTTTCAGATTATAAGTTTTAGATAAAACTATACTAAATATAATCATGTCACCAAATCATTTGCAATGAAGGTCTGCAGTAGCCTCAACAGCACTCTGTAGGATAGCACCATGGTGTAGCCAGAGGACAGCTAGCTTCCGTCCTCCTCTACATTGACAAAACCTAGGAGGATCCTGGTTCTCACCCCCTTCCATAGACTTTCATCATAATTATGGCAACTTCCCGGAGGACATCCTCCAAACTATCAGAGCTCTTGCAGCATGAACTGACATGTTATCCACCCAATTAAAGGATCAGAGAATGAATCTAGTACTGAAGGCATAAGCTACAGCTAGCTAGCACTGCAGTGCATAACATGTGGTGAGTAGTTCACTCAAAGAGAGAAAAGGTTTTGAACCAAGTAATTTCTTCCAAAATGAAGGAGAAACAAGAGAGAGAGATCATTTCACTTACTTAGCTAGCAAATGCAGCTAGCTAGTTTAACCTACTCAAACACACTGCTCTAACAGAGGGATACTATGTTAGCTAGCTTGCTATGACTATCAAACACAACACTGGAGCTCTTCCAAGTCAAGGTAAGCTTTTGGTTTTTTCAAATGTATTGCCACCGGGGCCCACCGGTGTAAGTGATAACCTGCTTACTGGCTGTACACTGTAACCTTACTGCATGATTGTAGCGAGTTTACAAACACGTTAGTTCTATTAGCTATGTTGACAATGACGTTACTTTAGCTAATATAGCAAAAATTATGTAGGCAGTGTGTGGTATTTTTTACTTGTTCACATACAGCTGATGTGTTGTACAAGTCCACTTGCGAAGGGAAAAGATGAGAGGAGGAGAGCACATAGATGCGAGAAGGAATACAACGTGGCTGCTATGAAAGTGAACTGTGTTTACTTGTGATCAAGGGTGTATTCATTCCGCCGATTCTGTTGAAAAACTTTTCTTAAGCGGAAGCAAACGGAACGAAATGGGAATAAACATACCTGAATTTGTCCAATATAAATTCTCGTTTGCAACTGTTGGACAAATAATTACACCCTAGATCAACTAGATGCAGGCAAGAGTGTGCAAGGCGGTATTGAATGTGTCCCTGTCTGTCCATGTGTCTCATGTGTCTCTATGTTGTAAACTTTCATTCACAGGCTAGGTTGTAGCAACCTCGTGATGGGTATAGAGAACATGTTAGTATCATGTAGTAGCCTAAATCTATCAATGTTACATTGAACTGGGTGAATGGAATATGAATGACAGTCATCTAATATGCTGTAATAGAAATAAGGCCATGCTCATAAATTTTTTCTTGAAATCGTCCTCCCTCTTAAACGGCAACGACCGCCACTGGTGTGTGTGTGGGTGTGGGTAAGTGCTTTTTTGTCTATTGGTGCAAGACCGTCTTGCAGTACATGGGTTATTGTTATCTTTGTTTTCTTTCCTTGAATATATCTTCGCAGTATATTATTTGGAGTCAATAGCAGCATGATCAATATCAGTATCTCTAACCCCCCCCCCCCCCCCTCCCCCCAGACCCTACGGAGTCCACCCCCTCAGTGTTGGACAGTTTCCAGTCCGGGGAGGTCCAGGTGGGGCACAATGTGGAGCTGCCCTGCATCGCCTCGGGGTACCCCAACCCCACCATCCGCTGGCTGAAGGACGGGCGCCCGTTGCCCGCCGACTCCCGCTGGACTCGCCGTCTCACGGGCCTGACGGTCAGCGACCTGCGTCTGGGCGACAGCGGCAACTACATCTGTGAGGTCACCAACAGCTTCGGCTCTAAAGAGGTGACCGGTCATCTCAACGTCATCGGTGAGTCACAGGTCACACGTCTCTGTACTAGTTCCTGGGTTGGTTCACCCCACGTCACCGGAACATCTTGTTGTTTGGAACGAAGGCCTGTAGATTTGTCGCTTTGCACATAGTGGCCTAATGCACAAAGTCACACACAATATTAACAGAATACAAATTAATATTGACATTTGACTTTTTAGTCATTTAGCAAATGTTCTTATCCGGAGCGACTTAAAGTTAGTGCATTCATCTTACGGTCGCTAGGTAAGACAACCACATATAGCAGTCATTGTAAAACCTTTGACATTTTAAAATCCCCCCCCAAAAAAATAATAATAATTGGTGGACACGTTATTGGGATGTGTTTTGGCTGACCTTTCATTGGTCAGTTTGGTGCCTTGGACTACGTAGGTGTATCCAGTATCAGAAGAAGCCTAGTGTGTAGGCTTGGTGCTATCGGACCGCAGAGAAATATACTAAGGAGATGTTGTGTCCTGGCCATCTGGGACTAGATTGTAATACAACAACACTATCATCCTGTAGCTCCGTCCCGTGACTGAATACAACCACGTTTACACGTAGAAAAGTGTTGCACCTTCAGCCTTTGCGTTCCTCCAGCATGACCGAACACCTCATCACCCTCTCCCGACAGAGGTGTTTGAACCAGGAGAGAGAGGGATTGATCGGGATGAGGGGAAGAGATGAGCGGATCGTTTAAGCTCTGTTGGCTGTGTCCTTGCCCCCTGTCACCTCTCCACAACCCACCTCTGGGATGAGTTTGATCCTGATCTCCAGGGACACCTCGCTCCCCTCCTGCCCGCTCCGTTTCGGGCATCTCGGGAACCCATGCCGAGCGTGGCCATGGTGACAGGAGGGAACACTGGGTGTTCCGAAGGGGCAGCTTCCCCTGTGTGTCACTGGGAGCTGAGGAGAGGGGAGGAGGAGGAGAGGGGAGGAGGAGGGGGTATTGTTTGGGGGATGAAAGATCTGGGGAGACTAGACAGAGACACAAATGGGATGGTGATGTTGAGGAGAGAGAGGGGGGGAAGGAGGGAGAGAGTGGTGAGGACGAGTGAGGATGGGGGGTAAGGGTAGTGGAAGTTGGTCCGTTTGGCCGTAGGGCACATCATGGTGAACTCACACAAACCCTACCTGACAGGGCAGGGGAGGTGGGACACTCATACACACACACACACACGCACACGCACACACACACACACACACACACACACACACACACACACACACACACACACAGACAGACAGACACATGTGCACACACACACACACACGCACGCACGCGCACACACACACACACACACACACACACACACACACACACACACACACACACACACACACACACACACACACACACACACACAGTAGTCCCCAGCACATAACACCAGCTGCCTTATTGCTCATTGACATTTTCGCTCCCTCTCTGTCTCTCTGTCAGTTTTTCTGGGTGTCTCATATTCACAGGCACATTGAACGTGCACATCACGCTCAGACAAGTAAACGTGGACCCCCTTACACACCCAAAATCTACGATTTTGAACCGTTTCGAGAGAAGAGAGTTGAAGAGATCTTCTCTCTACCTCTCTGCAGGGGAAATCTGTACCCTCCTCTCCGTCTCGCTACCTCGGGCTACATAGTCCAGTCAAGGGAGAGGATTATTTATCAAATTTTATTTGTCACATAAACATGGCTAGCAGATGTTAATGCGAGTGTAGCGAAATGCTTGTGCTTCTAGTTCCGACAATGCAGTATTAACCAACGAGTAATCTAACCTAACAATTCCACAACTGGTACCTTATACACACAAGTGTAAAGGGATAAAGAATATGTACATAAAGATATATAAATGAGTGATGGTACAGAACGGCATAGGCAAGATGCAGTAGATGGTATCTGGTACAGTATATACATATGACATGAGTAATGTAGGGTATGTAAACATAAAAGTGGCATAGTTTAAAGTGGCTAGTGATACATGTATTACATAAAGATGGCAAGATGCAGTAGGTGGTATAGAGTACAGTATATACATATGAGATGAGTAATGTAGGGTATGTAAAAACTATATTACAGTTTCGATTGCTAAACGACAGTGGACACAACTGGAGTCACATGTGCAAAACTCTAACTACAGTCTGCACAGCAGCAGTTCATGTGGACCAAACTCTAGTTCGTTTTTCATTGCTTGAACACAGTTTTCAAAACTCTACACACTTATCCCATGACTTTAACCACAACCTGCACACACTGTGGATTTACAGCACTTTGTTCAAATGCTAACACACTGCTGTCAAAACTGTGAACCACACATTCAAAACGGAATAGATTTCAGCCTTGTGCCTTTCAAACACTGCTGATTGCAATTTCAGCTGAAAGGCTAAGCAGGTGTCTTGTTTTAGACTTGTTAGTGAACACACACACATATTACAGTATATATAGGTAGAGCTTAGAAAGACTCATTTTGGAAATGGAACAAGGAAGATGGGTTCGTGGAGGGAGAAGGGTGGCAGGGAGAGGGCGGATGCGTGGAGGAAGATAAAGAAGACAAAGAGCTGTTATTTCAGATTAAATAAGGGCTACACTTATAGACCATGTCGTGAACCATGGTCTCTCATTGAGAGAGGCAGGGTTGAGGGTGCAACCCAATCTGCAAAGATCCACAGTGGCATCTGTAATGCGAATTTTCCATCATGCAAACAGGTGAGAGTTACATCCTTACAGTAAATGAAAACATTACAGGAATCTATTTTGTACTGCAATTATAGAATATTTACACAGATATATATTACAGTAAGTTTGACTGTAAAATATATTTTTACAACAGGACCCAAAGGCTGCCCCCAACAGGGGGAAGAGGAAAAATATTTTCAGATGCGCAGGAAAATGCTATTGTTGACATGGTTGTTGTCAACAATTCAATAAAACTGCGGGAGATTCAAGATAGAGTGCTGGCTGATAATGATATATTTGAAAATGTTAATTCTGTCAGCACAACAACTATTGCTCAAGTCCTAAAGAAACACCAAGTTACAATGAAACAGTTATACACTGTACCGTTCGAGAGAAACAGTGAACGGGTAAAAGAGCAAAGATACCAATATGTCCAGGTAAGACGTCTGAGGTTACGTACAGAGCTATACAAAATATTTACAGTAAAAAAAAACACTAGCATTTCTACAGTAAAACTGTGCACTTACTGTTTTTCAGAGAGTAATGGAGGTGGAAGCACTGGAAAGACCACATTCATTTGTATTTATCGATGAAGCTGGATTTAACCTTGCCAAAACACGGCGCAGAGGAAGGAATGTTATAGGTCAAAGGGCCACTGTGGAGGTTCCAGGCCAAAGGGGGGGAAATATCACCATGTGTGCTGCAATGGCCAATGATGGTTTGCTTCTCAACACACCACTCATTGGCCCATACAACACAGAAAGGCTTATAGCTTTCCTAGAACAGCTCTATACTCAGCTAGTGCCAGCAGAACAGGGGGAGCCAGTAAGAAACCCCCAAGTTTTTGTCATAGTTTGCGATAACGTTGCTTTTCACCACTCTGCAGCTGTCACAGATTGGTTTGCAGCACATCACAGATTTATGGTTTTGTACCTGCCTGCATATTCACCCTTCCTTAACCCAATAGAGGAGTTTTTCTCTGCCTGGAGGTGGAAAGTTTTTGGTCACCACCCACATGACCAAATGTCTCTTTTGGAAGCCATGCGTGCCGGATGTGAGGACACGAGTCCAGAGGACTGCCAGGGATGGATAAGGCACTCCAGAAGGTTCTTCCCCAGGTGCATGGCAAGAGAAAACATTAGATGTGATGTTGAAGAAAACCTGTGGCCTGATGCTAGAGAGAGGCAGGATTAGCCCCTCAATTATTTGTTCGAATTACAGTATGTACTTTTAGTTTCTACCTTTTTGTTTCTCATTACTGTAATTCCGTAAATTACTACAGACTATTGAAGCAAACTGCTAATTTTCATTTACCTTAAAGAATTGTTATGTTCTAAAAAATTTAATAAATCATGTGAAAGAATGTCACTTTTCTTTGAAGAAAATATTACTTTGTATGAAGTCACTGAAATTGTTCAAACTGTAAAGATGAAAAGTTTGTATTTTCTGTATTGGTGTTTGATGCTACTGTTTTTACTCTCAGTGTGTTCTGAGTGACAGTGTGTGTTATCTCAGTGAGGGTTGTGCATAGTGTTTGGCTGCACTGAGCGTGTTTTGAGCCATGTGTTAAGAGTTGTGTTGCTTGGAATGAGTTTTGCAGGTGATGTGAACTGTTTAGCTCAGGTGACTGTTGGTAGTGCAGACTGTAGTTAGAGTTTTGCACATGTGACTCCAGTTGTGCCCACTGTCGTTTAGCAATCGAAAAAAACTGTAAGTGACATTGTTTAAAGTGGCTAGTGATACATTTTTTTACATCAATTGCCATTATTAAAGTGGCTGGAGTTTAGTCAGTATGCAGCCACTCAATGTTAGTGGTGGCTGTTTAACAGTCTGTTGGCCTTGAGGTAGAAGCTGTTTTTCAGTCTCTCGGTTTCTGCTTTGAAGCACCTGTACTGACCTCGCCTTCTGGATGATAGCGGGGTGAACAGGCAGTGGCTCGGGTGGTTGTTGTCCTTGTTGATCTTTATGGCCTTCCTGTGACATCAGGTGGTGTAGGTGTCCTGGAGGGCAGGTATTTTGCCCCCGCTGATGCGTTGTGCAGACCTCACTACCCTCTGGAGAGCCTTACGGTTGTGGGCGGAGCAGTTGCCGTACCAGGCGGTGATACAGCCCAACAGGATGCTCTCGATTGTGCATCTGTAAAAGTTTGTGAGTGCTTTTGGTGACAAGGCAAATTTCTTCAGCCTCCTGAGGTTGAAGAGGCGCTGCTGCGCCTTCAAGGCTAATCTGAAAACAAGACTCCCTAAATTGTATCAGCATATCGATTGCGCAACCAGGACTGGAAAAACCTTGGATCATTGCTATTCTAACTTCCGCGACACATTTAAGGCCCTGCCCCGCCCTCCTTTCGGAAAAGCTGACCACGACTCCATTTTGTTGATCCCTGCCTACAGACAGAAACTAAAACAAGAAGCTCCCGCGCTGAGGTCTGAAGGGAGTCAAAGACGTTGTTTCCGTGTGCTTGTTTGGTATTGTTCCGTTTATTCCATTCCTGTCATTACAATGAGCCCGTCCTCTTATAGCTCCTCCCACCAGCCTCCTCTGTACTGTACTGCAGCACTCACCTGGGTGATGAACAAACGGCAGCCATTTTGTACCAGAACATTGTATTGTACTTATAAAATATATTTTAAGTGATGTTCCCTTGAATAAGGGGGATCTGCCCTTACATTTTTTGGAGGAAAACTACTTCATTAACTTATTTACTAACTGAAGTCATGTAATTTAACTTTAAAAATAATTATACCGCCTTTTCCCTCCTTCCCTTTATCTCTCTCTCTCTACCTCCCTCCCTCCATCAATTCCCCTCTCTCTCCCTCTCCCCTCTCTCTCCCTCTCCTTCCCTCCTTCTCTCCAAAGAGCCGTTGAGAGTGACTCTGTCTCCTAAGAACCTGAAGACGGGCATCAGCAGCACAGTGATTCTGTCGTGTTCCGTGCAGGGTTCTCCCCACTTCACCCTGTCCTGGTACCGCAACACAGAACCCGTCCTCCCCGACCAGCACTTCTCCATCCAGGGGGCCCACAACGAGACCCTGTTCATCTCCGCTGCCCAGAAGAGACATTCGGGAGCCTACCAGTGCTTCGCCACCCGCAAGGGCCAGACCGCACAGGACTTCTCCATCATACTGCTGGAGGGTAAGGAATGTGTGTGTGAGTTAAAGGGGTGGGTTGGGGTTGTGTGTGTGTGTGTGCGCCTATCAGTGTTTTGCCATCTACAAGAACTAGACCTCATAGACTGAGAAGTGTGTGTGTGTGTGTGTGTGTGTGTGTGTGTGTGTGTGTGTGTGTGTGTGTGTGTGTGTGTGTGTGTGTGTGTGTGTGTGTGTGTGTGTGTGTGTGTGTGTGTGTGTGTGTGTGTGCACGTGTTCGTGCATCAGAAATGACCCCATACCTAGCCTCTAACCTCTCGCCCCTCTCCATCCCTTCTTCCTCAGATGGTACGCCCCGTATCGTGTCCTCCTTCAGTGAGCGAGTGGTGGTCCCAGGGGAACCCTTCTCCCTCATGTGTGCTGCCAAAGGCGCCCCTCCCCCCACCATCACCTGGACTCTGGATGATGAGGCTGTGGCCAGGGACCCGTCTCGGGTGAGGGCCAGCCAGTACACACTGTCGGACGGCTCCACCGTGTCCCACGTCAACGTCAGCAGCCCGGAGATCCGCGACGGAGGGGTGTATCGCTGCGCCGCACGCAACTCGGCCGGTAGCGCCGAGTACCAAGCGCGCATAAACGTAAGAGGTGCCTGTCTACTTTTCAATATCAGCCATTGGGTTCTAATACCCGCCCTCCCAAACCCCCTTACCTTTACCCCTCCTTTCCACTCCCCCCTTCTCTACATTCCTTCTCCCTTGCTTTCTCTGTGTGTGTGTGTGTGTGTGTGTGTGTGTGTGTGTGTGTGTGTGTGTGTGTGCTACTTGTTTGTCCCCATGCCTTCATTTGCTCTTTCCAAATATCTGTTGTTTTTCTACTCTTGCCAGTTCTCTATCAGTCTTTGTTCTTCCAGCCCATATGTTTGTCTGTCACTGTCTCGCTCTGTCCCTCCCCTCTCTCTACTCACTCTCACACTCTCTCTATTACACACACACACACACACACACACACACACACACACCCACACACACACACACACACACACAGTTTGAGTGTCAAAGACAGGAGAGTGAACAGGGTATTCCTCCATGGCAGCCACAGTCTGAAATAGAGAGAGATAGAGAGATAATGGAAGAGAGGGGGGGAGAGAGAGAGAATGGGAGAGAGAGAGAATGTGAGAGAGAGAGGCGGGGAGAGAGAGAGAGAATTGGAGAGAGAGAGAGGGGGAGAGAGAGAGAGAGAGTCGTGAAGACTGAAAGATAGGGGGTTACAAAGAGTGTGAGATGGAGGGAGTAGATGGAGGATAGTAGGGCATAGAGAGAGAGATGCAGAAAAGAGAGAAAAGAGAGAGGTACACAGAGAGGAGGAAGTGGAGAGGTGGTAAGACAGATGGTGAGGAACAGAGGGAGAACGGAGGAGAAGAGAGCCAAGTCTCATCTGAGCTTGTGTCAGAGAGGTGATGTGGAGCACTGATGACAGGCCTGGTGATGTCACTGTCACTGCGGTGATCGCCGGGGACAACAGGGAGGAGGAGTGGCACTGATGGCCAGAGCCGTATCAGAGGGAGAACGGAGGAGAGGAGAGAGTGAGAAGAGGAGAAGAGAGCCAAGTCTCATCTGAGCATGTGTCAGAGAGGTGATGGGGAGCATTGGCGACAGGCCTGGTGATGTCACTGTCACCGCGTTGATCGTCGGGGACGACAGGGAGGAGGAGTGGCACTGCTGGCCAGAGCCGTATCCCTCTCCACCTCTCCATCCTCTCTCTTCATTTCTTCCTTTTCTCTCTCCCCATCTCTTTCAGCAAGACGCTCAGTTATGACACGTGTGTCTGCTCTAAGGAGACATGCCAGAATGCTACATTGGAGTGAGAATGATTTGTTGCCAGGGACTCTCAAACCCAGCAGTACCACACGCTCTGCTTGCAGTAACACGCACTCATACGGATCCACATACACACTGATACACACTGACAGATGATACACTCAATCGCAGTAACTTACACTAAAACAAAAGTACCCCCCCCCCCCCCCCTACACTTGCATATACACACACTTACACTCCACAGGAACACACTCAATATTGACTTACTGACGATACACTCAATTGCAATAACATCCACCAAACTGCACTTTCACGCAGACACACAAACACACACTTACATTACATTTGAATTCATGTGTGAGTGAGAGTGTGTGAGACGGTTTCTGAGAAAGGAGCAGTGTGACAGAGCCGGTGAATAATATATCTACGGGCGACTTGTCAGAGCTGTGACTTCAAAGACCAACGCACACCGAGGGAGCAAGAGAGCGAGGAGAAGTAGAGAGAAAGAGTGAGAGAAAAAGAGAGAGAGTGGACTCGTACTAAATCAACCCGGCGCTCTCCCGATGAACGCATCACACCTCACTTTCTCCCCATGTCTGTCATCCCTCCGTCTCTCTGTCCCCATCGTCTCTCACCATGGGTCCTCTCTGGGTCCTCCAGCCCTGTTGCCCATGGTAACACACTCATCGTGCATTGTGTTTCCTCTTCCATTCTCCCCAACCGTCATCCTCGAACTGACTGTGGATGCATCCAACTGGCACCCTATTCCCTATACAATGTGCTACTTTTGACCAGAGCCTATAGACTGCCATTAGGGACTCAACCTGTGTTGATACAGATGTAGGGTCTTCATTTGATCACTCTTTTGTTGCTGAGAACTTTCCAGGAAATGCAAACTTGTGGTGTATTCGAGCCGTCTGGCACAGACGTATATGAGACTAGAATTTGTAATGAATCTAGAAGCTAAAATCACCTACAGTAGGACGCGTAAAGACATTCAGGAAATTGCAACAGAAATGTATTAGAATGATTACGTTCGTACTCTCACCATAACACAGGAAATAGACACGTGCACAGTTACGTGCACGCACACGCACAGACACACACACAAACAGATTTGACTGAAATGGGACAGGGCATTCTAACCCCCTATCCATTCATACACCCAATCCTCCCTCCCTCCTTTCCTCCCCTCCTCTTTCCCTCCTTCCCTTTTCTCCACAACCTCATCTGATGATCTCCCTCTTTCCCCCTCCTTCTCTTCACTACCCTCTGACTACCCCATATCTCTCTCCTCTCTCTTCTCTTCTCTACCTCTGTCTCTTTCTCCCTCTCTCTTCTCTCTCTATCTCTCTCTCTCCCTCTCTCTCCTCTCTCTCTCTTCTCTCTCTCTCTCTCTCTCTCTCTCTCTCAGGTTCTCCCAGGATCAGGGATATGCGTAACATCACGGCGGTGGCTGGGAGGAACACCTTTATAAACTGCCGTGTGATTGGCTATCCCTACTACTCAATCAAGTGGTACAAGGAGGGGCTTCTGCTGCCCGACAACCATCGTCAGGTGGGCGCATTTCTTCTCTCCACAATTTTCTCAATTTTGTACGCAAACAAGAGTAACAAGAAAAACCCCATCTAAAGACAACAATCACCTCAGCATCATGCTACATGTACAAATAAATTGTCACAGCTCAGATACAACGTGTCTGTGTCCCCAAAATGCACTCTATTCCCAGAGCCCTATAGAGCGCAGTTTGGGGACACAGACACGTTGTATCTGAGATATGACCATTTACAGTGCCTTGCGAAAGTATTCGCCCCCCTTGAACTTTGCGACCTTTTGCCACATTTCAGGCTTCAAACATAAAGATATAAAACTGTATTTGTTTGTGAAGAATCAACAACAAGTGGGACACAATCATGAAGTGGAACGACATTTATTGGATATTTCAAACTTTTTTAACAAATCAAAAACTGAAAAATTGGGCGTGCAAAATTATTCAGCCCCCTTAAGTTAATACTTTGCTGCGATTACAGCTGTAAGTCGCTTGGGGTATGTCTCTATCAGTTTTGCACATCGAGAGACTGACATTTTTTCCCATTCCTCCTTGCAAAACAGCTCGAGCTCAGTGAGGTTGGATGGAGAGCATTTGTGAACAGCAGTTTTCAGTTCTTTCCACAGATTCTCGATTGGATTCAGGTCTGGACTTTGACTTGGCCATTCTAACACCTAGATATGTTTATTTTTGAACCATTCCATTGTAGATTTTGCTTTATGTTTTGGATCATTGTCTTGTTGGAAGACAAATCTCCGTCCCAGTCTCAGGTCTTTTGCAGACTCCATCAGGTTTTCTTCCAGAATGGTCCTGTATTTGGCTCCATCCGTCTTCCCATCAATTTTAACCATCTTCCCTGTCCCTGTTGAAGAAAAGCAGGCCCAAACCATGATGCTGCCACCACCATGTTTGACAGTGGGGATGGTGTGTTCAGCTGTGTTGCTTTTACGCCAAACATAACGTTTTGCATTGTTGCCAAAAAGTTCAATTTTGGTTTAATCTGACCAGAGCACCTTCTTCCACATGTTTGGTGTGTCTCCCAGGTGGCTTGTGGCAAACTTTAAACGACACTTTTTATGGATATCTTTAAGAATTGGCTTTCTTCTTGCCACTCTTCCATAAAGGCCAGATTTGTGCAATATACGACTGATTGTTGTCCTATGAACAGAGTCTCCCACCTCAGCTGTAGATCTCTGCAGTTCATCCAGAGTGATCATGGGCCTCTTGGCTGCATCTCTGATCAGTCTTCTCCTTGTATGAGCTGAAAGTTTAGAGGGACGGCCAGGTCTTGGTAGATTTGCAGTGGTCTGATACTCCTTCCATATTATCCGGCTTTATACTTCTTCACAACAGTATCTCGGACCTGCCTGGTGTGTTCCTTGTTCTTCATGATGCTCTCTGCGCTTTTAACGGACCTCTGAGACTATCACAGTGCAGGTGCATTTATACGGAGACTTGATTACACACAGGTGGATTGTATTTATCATCATTAGTCATTTAGGTCAACATTGGATCATTCAGAGATCCTCACTGAACTTCTGGAGAGAGTTTGCTGCACTGAAAGTAAAGGGGCGGAATAATTTTGCACACCCAATTGTTCAGTTTTTGATTTGTTAAAAAAGTTTGAAATATCCAATAAATGTCGTTCCACTTCATGATTGTGTCCCACTTGTTGTTGATTCTTCACAAAAAAATACAGTTTTACATCTTTATGTTTGAAGCCTGAAATGTGGCAAAAGGTCGCAAAGTTCAAGGGGGCCGAATACTTTCGCAAGGCACTGTATGTGTACATGTAGCATGATGCAGAGGTGATTGTTGTCGTTAGTTGGGTTTTGGTTAAAGGTAGCGTACTATATTAGGAATTGGGTGCCATTTGGGATGCGGACCCAGTGTAAATGTAAACTGTTAAAGTGCTGGCATTCCCGTGGTCGGGGAATCTTAATATTAATTCTAATGTTCATCTTAAACATAATCTTAATCCTAATCTTGATCTCAGGTGGTGTATGAGAATGGTACTCTGAAGCTAAGTGACGTCCAGAAGGTGTTGGACGAGGGGGCGTACCTCTGCAGCGTGCTCATCCAACCACAGATCTTCATCAGTCAGACCGTCTACGTCCAAGTCAAAGGTCAGGGGTCACTTACTCTACAGGAAGTGTGGTGGGGTAGTAGTTCATTTGTGTGTCCAGTTCTAGTCCAAGAGCCTCTCTGTACGCTTGTGGCTGTCTGTGTTACTGGATGCTGTGTATTGGGAGAAGGGGGGGGGGGTGTACATCACTGAGTGTGTGTGTGCATTTGAGTATGCTTGTGAGTGGGTTAGTTTTGTGTTTGAATGAATTTGTGGGAGAAAGAGCAAGTGAGATCGTGAAAGAGCGAGAGAGCGCACGTGTAGCCTCTAATGACCTCTGATTACGGGCCGGAGCGACCTGCTACAGCCTCTCAACCACTCAGCAATTGCACAAAGCAAGAGTGCTATTGTGCAGATATATTTGTGTGTGTGTGTGTGTGTGTGTGTGTGTGTGTGTGTGTGTGTGTGTGTGTGTGTGTGTGTGTGTGTGTGTGTGTGTGTGTGTGTGTGTGTGTGTGTGTGTGTGTGTGTGTGTGTGTGTGTGTGTGCGTGGGTGTGTGCGTCAGAGCACAGGGTCAAGACTGCACAGCTTGCGTGTTGCCTGTTTTATAGTGTGTTGATGAGGTTCAATGTGTGCTTGCCATAGGAAGACGGAAGGGTGTGTCATCTGGTGTGTGTGTGTGTGTGTGCATCTCGTCATTTCTCTGATTTAATTAGATTAATTTTAACGAGGCCCGAATTAAATCCCCCAGATGTCTCAGCTCTACCCCCCCCCCCCCCCCCCCCCACCACCACCACCTCATTCCTTGCCCCCCACTCCTACTGTGGTCACCATGGCAACGTCATTCTTCCCTCTGCCGAATGGGCTCTAATTAGAGCAGCTATTATGGGCTGGAGTGGAGAGCTTTGGGGGGCCGGGGAGATGCTGGTTTCCAGGATTAGACTGACTGGAGATCACAGGGAAGGTCACTCACCACCAACTACTAACCAGCCCACCACCCAGTCTGAATCACTCAATATGAACTATCCATCCATCCATCCATCCATCTCTCTCTCTCTCTCACACACATGTATGCATGTATCTGCTTCCCTCCCTCTCTGTCTCTCCCTTTTTGACCCTCTCCCTCCTCCTCCTCATGCTTTCTTTCTCCTCTTATTCTATCTCTCCCTCCCTCCTGTTTTCCGTCTCTCAGTGCCCCCTCTGATCCAGCCCTTTGACTTCCCCCCCACCTCCATTGGGAAGCTCATGTACATCGCCTGCGTGGTGTCGTCTGGCGACATGCCCATCCACATCACCTGGCGAAAGGACGGCCAGGAGGTCGCGCCCTCGTCCGGCGTCAACATCGAGACCAAGGAGTACATGAGCTCGCTTCAGATCGGCAAGGTGTCGCTCAAGCACAACGGCAACTACACCTGCATCGCTAGCAACGACGCCGCCACCGTCAGCTCTGAGAGGCAGCTCACTGTCACAGGTGAGACAGGGCCGGTTGACAGACAGACAGACAGACAGACAGACAGACAGACAGACAGTCCCACCGTCAGGCTCTAAGTTTAATCTTCTCCCTCCCCTCCCTACAGTGCCTCCTCAGTTTGTGGTCCAGCCCAATAACCAGGACGGGATCTACGGCAAGGCGGGGGTCCTCAACTGCTCCGTGGACGGATACCCCCCTCCCAAAGTCATGTGGAAGCACGCCAAAGGTACCCATCCTCACCCGTTGATTTACAGCATTTGCCGTTACTGTGTATCTAGCCGTGTTTGATATCAGCCTAAAACCGTTCAGATGTCCTATACCATTTAGCAGACACATTGATCCAAAGTGATTTACAACAGTCAGTGTGTCTACCAGCTGAGTCACACAGAACCACTATAATATAGTGGATTATGGTCTTGATAACCATACTGCAATCATCAGCGAAATTCACCCCCTCGCTAGGTACAGGGAACCCCCAGCAGTACCACCCAGTGCCTCTGACCGGTCGGATCCAGATCATGGGGAACGGCTCCCTGCTGATTCGTCACGTCCTGGAGGAGGACCGGGGCTACTACCTGTGTCAGGCCTCCAACGGGGTGGGCTCCGACATCAGCAAGAGCATGGTCCTGACCGTCAAGAGTGAGTCTGACCTGCAACCCGGACCACGAGTACACATTCTCATCCACACACCAGGGCGAAAGTTACCCTAGTGGTTAGAGCGTTGGGCCAGTAAAATGAAAGGTCGCTAGTTCCAATACCCGAGACGACAAGTTGAAAGATGTGTAATTGTCACCTTGAGGAAGGCACTTAACCCTCAGTCGCTGTACTAGTATGGCTGACCTTGTAGAACAACACATTTCACTGCACCTATCTATCGGGTCTATGTGACAATCACAAAAAACACACCATGACCACATGCTCTCAACCACACACATACTGAGTGAGCTCTGACACCAGCAAACACATGGTCAAGAGTGAGTCTGACTGCAACCTAACCACAAAAAAGTCTGACTGCAACCTAACCACAAAAAATAAGGATTGCTACTCCTCTGGTTTAACATACCTTCCTGGGATAGAGATCATGGCTTTGCTATTTGTATCCCACGGATACCCCCCCCCCCATCCTCACCCGTTGATTTATAGCGTTTGCCATTACTGTGTATCTAGTCGTGTTTGATATCAGCCTAAAACCGTTCAGATGTCCTATACCATTTAGCAGACACGTTGATCCAAAGTGATTTACTACAGTGCGTCTACCAGCTGAGCCACACAGAACCACCATGAGATGGCTTCAGCGAGGGCTGGAACACTCCAGTCAGCCTAGAGTATCAGTTTTCCTCTTGTGTTCTCTCTCTCTCTCATGAGTCCCTCAGTGTGTCAAAGCAATGAGGCGACTCCATAGCTACCATAGCACTACCATAGCTAGCTATACTGACAGAGAGAGAGAGAGCGAGAGAGAGAGTGACCATGGATATACTGATGATACAATACAGAACAGGAGAGAGAGATGGATTTTGTGACTCTAGGGATCCGTCTTCAATAAACACGTTGTCTTTCATCATGATCTGCGATCAATCTGTCGACCCTGCACTGGCCTTCAGTTACATCAACATCTAAACACACACACACACACACACACACACACACACACACACCTTTGCGCTCATCAAATCAAATGAAATTGTATTGGTCACATACACATGTTTAGCGGATGTTGTTGCGGGTGTAGCGAAACGCTCGCGGTGTTGATAAAGTGCTCTTATCATGTGTGTTAGCCTCTGAAGCCTCTGACCTGCGTCTAGCTTTCAAATAGCAGACTGTCCTCCTGCAGCAACTTGACAGACAGCTGAGATGCTTCTCACTCACTCACTACCTTACTGTATCTTGCTCTCACTCGTTTCTGCTCTAGCTCTTGCCTCTGCTTCGCTCACTTGCTGTGTAGGTGTCACTCTCACTGTCTCTCGCTCTCTCACTCTCTCTCTCTCTGTCTCTGTGTCACCCTCACTCTGAGGCGGTGTTAGTGCTGTTGATTGAACCTTTCCTCTCCTCCTGCCTCCCTCAATTCTGTCCGTTTTGCTCGGCGGGGGGAGGAAAGGAGGGAGGGAGGGATGAATAAATGATGGAAACAAAACAGCGTTGCTCTCCTCAGATCGATTGTGTGTGTGAGGAGTAAGGGAGGAGTTGAATAGGATGGTATGTGAGTGATTGAAGAGGAGGAGAGAGGAATAGGTAGAGTGAGCATCCTTCCTGGTGCTTATTCACACAGTTCCCACTAAACTGAGTATGAGAGAGGAAGGCATGTACAGTACCCGTCAAAAGTTTGTACGCACCTACTCATTCCAGGGTTTTTCTTTGTTTTTACTATGTTCTACATTGTAGAATAAGAGTGAAGACATAAAAACTATGACATAACACATCATGAAGTAACCAAAAAAGTGTTAAACAAATCTAAATAGATTCTTCAAAGTAGCCACCCTTTGCCTTGATGACAGCTTTGCACACTCTTGGCATTCTCTCAACCAGCTTCACAAGGAATCTTTTTCCAATAGTCTTGAAGGAGTTCTCACATATGCTGAGCACTTGTTGGCTGCTTTTCCTTCACTCTGTGGTCCAACTCATCCCGAACAATCTCAATTGGGTTGAGGTTGGGTGATTGTGGAGGCTAGGTCATCTGATGCAACACATAATTTTCCTTCTTGATCAAATAGCCCTTACACAGTCTGGAGGTGTGTTTTGGGTCATTGTCTTGTTAAAAACAAATGATAGTGTCACTAAGCCCAGAACCAGATGGGATGGTGTATCACTGCACAATGCTGTGGTAGTCATGCTGGTTAAGTGTGCCTTGAATTTGAAATAAATCACTGACAGTGTCACACCAGCAAAGCACTCCCAAACTACCACACCTCCTCCTCCATGCTTCACAGTGGGAAACACACATGAAGAGATCGTCAGATCATCCGTTCACCTACTCTGCGTCTCACAACGACACAGCGGTCATCAGACCAAAGGACCAATTTTCACCGGTCTAATGTCCATTGCTCATTGTTTCTTGGCCAAAGTCTCTTCTTCGTATTGGTGTCCTTTAGTAGTGGTTTCTTTGCAGCAATTCAACCATGAAGGCCTGATTCATACAGTCTTCTCTGAACAGTTGATGTTGAAATGTGTCTGTTACTTGAACTCTGTGAAGCATTTAATTGGGCTTAAATTTCTTAGGCTGGTAACTCCAATGAACCTATCCTCTGCAGCAGAGGTAACTCTGGGTCTTCCTTTCCTGTGGCGGTCCTCATGATAGCCCGTTTTATCATAGAGCGTGATGGTTTTTGCGACCGCACTTGAAGAAACTTTCAAAGCTCTTGATATTTTACGTATTGACTGGCCTTCATGTCTTACAGTAATAACGGACTGTCATTTCTTGCCATAAGATGGACTTGGTCTTTTACCAAATAGGGATATCTTTTGTATACCACCCCTACCTTGTCACAACACAACTGATTGGCTCAAACACATGAAGAAGGAAAGAAATTCCACAAATGAACTTTTACCAAAGGCACACCTGTTAATAGAAATGCATTCTAGGTAACTACCTCATGAAGCTGGTTGAGAGAATGCCAAGAGTCTGCAAAACTGTCATCAAGGCAAAGGTTGGCTACTTTGAAGAATCTCAAATATAAAAAACATATTTAGATTTGTTTAACACTTTTTTGGTCGCTACACGATTCCATATGTGTTATTTCATAGTTTTGATGTCTTCACTATTATTCTACATGGTAAAAAATAAAGCGTAACCCTTGAATGAGTAGGTGTGTCCAAACCTTTGACTGGTACTCTAGTTCTTATCATTGACTATAGTTTTATACTTTACTGTGATGCTCCTTTATCATACAGAGACGCGTTTCCCAAAACATAATCATCTTAGGCACTAAGATCATTGTTCCTCCATTGCCTAATGGACTTAACCTTTTACTGCAGTGAGCTAAAACAGGGTCACACAGAGGTTACATCCCAATATTACACTTTATATACCCTACCGTTGAAAAGTTTGGGGTCACTTAGAAATGTCCTTGTTTTTGAAAGAAAAGCACATTTTAAAGACATTGTTAATGTTGTAAATGACTATTGTAGCTGGAAACGGCAGATTTTTTATGGACTATCTACATAGGCGTACAGAGGCCCATTATCAGCAACCATCACTCCTGTGTTCCAATGGCACACAGACACTGGGCAGAGGAAGATTGGAAAAAAGTGTTATGGACAGACTAATCTAAGTTTGAGGGGTTCGGATCACAAAGAAGAACATTTGTGAGATGCAGAAAAAATGCAAAAAATGCTGGAGGAGTGCTTGATGCCATCTGTAAAGCATGGTGGAGTCAATGTAATGGTCTGGGGTGCTTTGGTGGTGGTAAAGTGGGAGATTTGTACAGGGTAAAAGGGATCTTGAAGAAAGAAGGCTAACACTCCATTTTGCAATGTCATACCATAACGGCACTTAATTGGAGCCAATTTCCTCCTACAACAGGACAATGACCCAAAGCACAGCTCCAAACTATGCAATATCTATTTTGGTAAGAAGCAGTCAGCTGGTAATCCGTCTATAATGGAGTGGCCAGCACAGTCACCGGATCTCAACCCTATTGAGCTGTTGTGGGAGCAGCATGACTGTAAAGCATGGTGGTAAGAAGTGCCCATCAAGCCAATCCAAATTGTGGGAGGTGCTTCAGGGAACATTGGTAGAAATCTCTTCAGATTACCTCAACAATTTGACAACTAGAATGCCAAAGGACTGCAAGGCTGTCATGGCTGCAAATTGAGGATTCTTTGACGAAAGCAAAGATGGACACAATTATTATTTCAATTAAAAATAATTATTTATAACCTTGTCAACGTCTTGACTATATTTACTATTCAATTTGCAACTAATTTCATGTCTGTTTTCATGGAAAACAAGAACATTTCTAAGTGAACCCATATTCTGAACGGTAGCGTACATCACAGAAGACTGAGATATAACACAACTGTTTGACATAGAAACACCAGATTTTGGGCTTTTAATCATTATTTATTTGTATAAATTATCGATAAAGTAACATTCCACCCATGAGGCCACTAGGTAACGTGACTTTATTATGATTATGAGTAAGAAACATTTATTCTGGTGTCAAAATGGACTATTAAGTGTAAATAGGATACATTTGGTCATACAGTTAGTCCCGTTCAAAACTGAGATTTACAAGATCATTTAAGAAATATATGTAACGGGCGGCAGGGTAGCCTAGTGGTTAGAGCGTTGGACTAGTAACCGGAAGGTTGCAAGTTCAAACCCCCGAGCTGACAAAGTACCCACTGTTTCTAGGCCGTCATTGAAAATGAGAATTTGTTCTTAACTGACTTGCCTAGTTAAAAAAAAAAATGAAGGGTGTGTAGCAGTTTGGGTTTATTTCAATCCTGCCCACATATCCACAGCTGGCAACACCTAAGTAATCATCAATTCGGAGCACAGCTGCAAGTGACCCAATAATAATGCCCATGGTGAATTTAGTTTGACTTTGGGGCTAGTTAGGGACCATCAGTAAATTACACATATTTTAAATGTTCAATGGCTCCAAATTTCAATTACTTAAAAACCTCAAACCAATGATATGATATATATATATTGACAGTCCCTAACTAGCCGCACAGATAGGCTATCCAAAGTCAAACCAATGGTGACACACTGGCCAGCTGAAGCTAATTGGCCAAAGAAGTTGGCTAGCTTGCTAGCCAAGGCTAGCAAGACTTGGTTACGCTGCTTCAATCTCATTCTCAGTCGCATTTCCTAATGAGGAGGATTAAACCCTAAAATGATCTTAGTGCGAAAGTTGAATCTTATATTTCGGTGGAAACTCATGTATAACGAGTATTTCCCTGTCGGACTCTGTCCCATTATTTCCCTTGTCACTCCCGCCATCCATCCCACCTTCATTCTTCCCTGCATCGTTCTCTCTCCAGTCCCAGCAATGATCACGTCGCACCCCAACACCACCATGGCCATTAAGGGACAGATTAAGGAGCTGAACTGCACAGCGAGGGGGGAATGGCCTATCATCATCCGTTGGGAGCGCGGTGACACGGTCATCGACCCCGACCGTAACCCTCGCTACGCCATCACCACCAGCCCCAACGAGAAGAGTGACGAAGTATTGTCTACGCTGAAGGTAAGTCACACACAGATACTGTAGACATATATATATACACACACACACACACACACACACACACACACACACGCACACACACACACACACACACACACACACACACATACAGTCAGACACAGAAACACACACACACGCGCCATTTAGAGGGTTAGGACATCAGATACACCCAATTGAGGATATTAGATCAGATGAGCTGTGTATGGAATTGGCTTTACGTAGTCTGCCTCTCTCTCTCTCTGTCTCTGTGTGTAGCTGAAGCCAGCAGAACGTGGTGACTCGGTCTTCTTCTCCTGCCATGCCATCAACTCCTATGGAGAGGGACGGGGACTCATTCAGCTCACTGTGCAAGGTCAGTGGGTCAGACAATCAGCCAGATGGAAATGCCTGGGTCACATTCATTAGCGCACACCGTAGCAAAGCCTTTTGCAATGGAAAATGCTAGTTCAGGTAATCATCCCTGTTTCAGTCCGTTTTCTTCCGTTTGGTGCCTAGTGAATAGACAACTACCTGCTTACTGTGACGTGAATCGGGAGAGAGCAAAAATCAGTACAGGATCGCTTTCTTTCACACTATGCTAATGTTCTATTCCCTCTACACTCTTAAAAACAAATGTGCTATCTGGAAATTAAAAGGGTTGTTCGGCTGTCCGCATTAGAGAACCCTATTGGGTTCCGGGCAGAACCATATTTGGAACTAAAAAGGTTTCTTTCTACCTTACATCTTTCTCCTTTCCTTTCTTTCTTTCTCTCCCTCTTTCTCCCTCAGAGCCCCCAGACCCTCCAGAGTTGGAGGTGAGGGAGGTGAAGGATCGGAGTATGAACCTGCGCTGGACCCAGAGATTTGACGGCAACAGCATCATCACCAGCTACGACATTGAGTACAAGAACAAGACCGGTATGCCAGGGGTCAGCGGGGGTTAAACTGGGGATGGACTATTAGTCGGCACTAAGAACATAACTATAACCGACTAATTTATCTTCTCTCTTTTGTGTGCACACACACACTCACACAAACACACACATACATATATATATATATATATACACACTCACTCACTCACTTACACACACACACTCTCTCTTACACACACACACTCATAAACACACGCAGATCCATGGGAGTTGAAGCATGCCACCCGTAAGATCTCTCCCACCAATAACCAGGCCAACATCGTGGATTTACACCCTGCCCAAGTCTACAGCATCCGCATGTTCTCCTACAACAAGATCGGACACAGTCAAGCCAGCAAGGAGCTCACCATCAGCACCGAGGAAGCGCGTGAGTCTAACACAACCACACACACACACACACACACACAAAGTATTCAGACCCTTTGACTTGTTCCACATTTTGTTACGTTGCTGTCGTATTCTAAAATGTATGAAATAAAACAAAACCCTCAACAATCTACACACAATACCCCATAAGGACAAAGTGAAAACAGGTTTTTAGATAATTTAGATAATAGTTTATTGAAAAAAAACAAAAACAGAAATACCTCATTTACATAAGTATTCAGACCCTTTGCTATGAGACACGGAATTGAGCTCAGGTGCTTCCTGTTTCCATTGAGTTTCCATTGATCATCCTTGTGATGCTTCTACAACTTGATTTGGAAAGGCACACACCGGTGAGAGCAAAAACCCAGCCACGAGGTCAAAGGAATTGTCTGTAGAGCTCCGAAACAGGATTGTGTTGAAGCACAGATCTGGGGAAGGGTACCAAACAATGTCTGCATCTTTGAAGGTCCCCAAAAACACAGTGGCCTCATTCTTAAATGGAAGAAGTTTGGAACCACCAAGACTCTTCCTAGAGCTGGCCACCCAGCCAAACTGAGCAATCGGGGAAAAGGGCCTTGGTCAAGGAGGTGACCAAGAACCCGATGGTCACTCTGACAGAGCTATTGAAATCCTCTGTGGAGATGGAAGAAGCTAACAAAACACACACAAATACGCACAAACAGATATCGACGAGATGACCTTAGTCAATCCGTTTCAGTGCAGTCAATCTCTCTTTTCCTCCCGCCAGAGCCCGATGGTCCTCCTATGGAGGTTTTCCTCCAGCCTATGACCTCGCAGAGCATCCGCGTCACCTGGAAGGTAAACCACCTATAGATTCAAGACTATTACAAACATCATAGCAATATGACATGAGATGCTCTTTACAGGTCGAGGCCCAGTCTGAAATTAAAACCTAGAATCACATATCTGTTCACGCCACAGAACTCAATTTTTATCCTCTTTCATTCTCTCATCCCTCTCTTCTCCCTCTCTCCCTCTAGGCCCCTAGGAAGGAGCTTCAGAACGGGGTGATCCGGGGTTACCAGATTGGTTACCGTGAGAACGGGCCGGGCAGTAACGGCCAGTACAGTATCGTTGAGATGAAGGCTACAGGGGACAGTGAGGTGTACACCCTGGACAACCTGAAGAAGTTTGCCCAATATGGAGTGGTGGTCCAGGCCTTCAACAGGGCCGGCACAGGCCCCTCCAGCTCTGAGATCAACGCTACCACACTGGAAGATGGTAGGGGGCATGGAACACACACACACACACACATGTACGCATACACACACACACAAGACATACGCACACACACACACACACACACAATCCTTGATTGATGTTCTAATGTGTTTTCTTAGCAGGAGCCCTAATGTAGAGATGTCTACCCAGAAATCTGCTCCTTTTATTCTTTGTCCCCAACGCTCTAGGCGACCAGTTTTGATAGCCTTTAGCCTTACCCTCATCCTACTCCTCTGTTCCTCGGGTGATGTGGAGGTAAACCCAGTTTCATGCATTTCAACATCACAAGCCTCCTCCCTAAGTTTATTTTACTCAATGCTTTAGCACACTCCGCCAACCCTGATGTCCTTGCCGTGTCTGAATCCTGGCTTAGGAAGGCCACCAACAATTCTGAGATTTCCATACCAAACTACAACATTTTCCGTCAAGATAGAACTGCCAAAGGGGGAGGAGTTAGCCTGCAAAGTTCTGTCTATACCCAAACAGTTTGAACTTCTAATTTAAAAAATGTACCTGTCCAGAATAAGTCTCTCACTGTTGCCGCCTGCTATCGACCCCCCTCCGCTCCCAGCTGTGCCCTGGACACCATTTGTGAATTGATCACCCCCGATTTAGCTCCAGAGTTCGTTCTGTTAGGTGACCTAAACTGGGATATGCTTAACACCTCGGCAGTCCTACAATCTAAGCTAGATGCACACACATCATCAAGGAACCCACCAGGTACAACCCTAAATCAGTAAACATGGGCACCCTCATAGAGATTATCCTGACCAACTTGCCCTCCAAATACACCTCCGCTGTTTTCAATCAGGATCTCAGCGATCACTGCCTCATTGCCTGTATCCGCTATGGGTCTGCGGTCAAACGACCACCCCTCATCACTGTCAAACGCTCCCTAAAACACTTCTGCGAGCAGGCCTTTCTAATCGACCTGGCCCGGGTATCCTGGAAGGATATTGACCTCATCCAATCAGTCGAGGATGCCTTGTCATTCTTTAAAAGTAATTTCCTCACCATCTTAGATAAGCATGCCCCGTTCAAAAAAGGCAGAACTAAGAACAGATATAGCCCTTGGTTCACTCCAGACCTGACTGCCCTTGACCAGAACAATCTGTGGCGGACTGCAATAGCATCGAATAGTCCCCGCGATATGCAACTGTTCATGGAAGTCTGGAACCACTAGATGCAGTCAAAGGCTAGCTTTTTCGAACAGAAATTCACATCCTGTAGCTCGAACTCCAAAAAGTTTTGGGACACTGTAAAGTCCATGGAGAATAAGAACACCTCCTCCCAGCTGCCCACTGCACTGAGGCTAGCTAACACGGTCACCACTGATACATTTCAATAAGCATTTCTCAACGGCTGGCCATGCCTTCCTCCTGGCTACTCCAACCCCGGCCAACAGCTCTGATTTACCAACTACTTTGCAGACAGAGTTCAGTGTGTCAAATCGGAGGGCATGTTGTCCGGACCTCTGGCAGTCTCCATGGGGGTACCACAGGGTTCAATTCTCGGGCCGACTATTTTCTCTGTATATATCAATGATCTCACTGTTGCTGCGGGCGATTCCCTGATCCACCTCTACGCAGACGACACCATTCTGTATACTTCTGGCCCTGCCTTGGACACTGCTAACTAACCTCCGAATGAGATTCAATGCCATACAACACTCCTTCCGTGGCCTCCAACTGCTCTTAAACGCTAGTAAAACTAAATGCATGCTTTTCAACCGTTCGCGGCCCGCACTCGCCCGCCCGACTAGCATCACCGCCCTGGATGGTTCCGACCTAGAATATGTGGACAACTATAAGTACCTAGGTGTCTGGTTAGACTGTAAACTCTCCTTCCAGAATATTGGAGAAGTGGTTTACACATACATTTCCATTTTGGATAGATAATTCTTTGTGTTGGTTTGTTTAGTGTTTTCCAATTTTCCCAGAGGTGGTTAGAGTCTATTGATTCTTCAATTACATTGAGCTGATGTCTGACGTGTTGTTCCTTTTTCCGTAGTGTATTTCTGTATCGTTTTCATGATTCACCATAGTGAAGGCGTAGACTCAGGTTTTCCGGGTCTCTGTTTTTGGTTGGACAGGTTTCCCAATTTCTTTCTTAGATTTTTGCATTCTTCATCAAAACATTTGTCATTGTTGTTCATTTTCTTCGGTTTTCTATTTGAGATTTTTAGATTTGATAAGGAAGCTGAGAGTTCAAATATACTGTGAAGATGTTCTACTGCCAGGTTTACACCTTCACTATTACAGTGGAACGTTTTGTCCAGGAAGTTATCTAAAAGGGATTGAATTTGTTGTTGCCTAATTGTTTTTTTGGTGGGTTTCCACACTGTATTCCTTCCATCTATAGCATTTCTTAATATTATTCAGTTCCTTTGGCTTTGATGCTTCATGATTAAGTATTGCTCTGTTCAAGTAGGCTGTGAATTTTGCTCTGTCAGTGGGCTGAGTGAACACTCTGAGAGACTGTGTTGAGGTCAGTGATAAAGTAGTCTACAGTAATTCTGCCAAGAGATGAGCTATAGGTGTACCTACCATAGGAGTCCCCTCGAAGCCTACCATTGACTATGTACACACCCAGCGTGTGGCAGAGCAGTAGGAGTTGTGACCCATTTTTGTTGGTTATGTTGTCATAGTTGTGCCTAGGGGGGGCATATTGGGGAGGGAATACTGTCACCTCCAGGCAGGTGTTTGTCCCCCTGTGTGCTGAGGGTGTCAGGTTCTTGTCCGGTTCTGGCATTTAGGTCACCACAGACGAGTACATGTCCCTGGGCCTGGAAATTATTGATTTCCCCCTTCAGGATGGAGAAGCTGTCTTCATTAAAGTATGGGGTTTCTAGTGGGGGGGGGATATAGGTAGCACACAGGAGGGCATTTTTCTCTGTTAAGATCATTTCCGTTTGAATTTCTAGCCAAATGTAAAATGTTCCTGTTTTGATTAATTTAATGGAGTGAGTTAGGTCTGCTCTATACCAAATTAGCATACCCCCTGAGTCCCTTCCCTGTTTCACACCTGGTAATTTGGTGGGTTTGACTGCCAGCTCTCTCTAACCAAGAGGGCAACCAGTGGGTCTGTCTCCTCTATGCCATGTTTCTTGTAGGATGACAATGTCTGTATTTCCGATTTATTTGATGAAGTCTAGGTTCCTGCTCTTTAGGCCAAAGGCAGATGACCTCAGGCCTCGGATATTCCAGGATAAGATAGTGAAGGCTTCCATAAAGTGACCAATGTTGTTTGGCTTCAGGCCAGTAAGTGTGAGCGGAGCCTGCTGAACATCTGGTACATGTCATTGGCTTGGGCTAGTGTAAGAGTTTGGGTTGGGCCTGTTTGTCCGCTCACGGCCTGGGCGTATGTGTGACTTCCATGGTGAGGCCCTCTTTCTGGGAATGGGGTTGACAGGAGGGGCATAGGTCTAATCTGAGAGGGCCTAAATGGGGTGTGGGAATGGTTGACTTGGGGGGGTGTATGTGGTTGGTGGTGTTGTGGTCTGGATGTAGGTCCCCTCGGCATGGGTCCTCTATGTGTAGGTCCGGGAGGGGGGTCCCGCAGGTTTGTGACAGTGTCTCGCTGGTCTGGGCGGGGTGTCTATTGATCTGTTGCTCCTGTGTGAAGTGTTGGGGCTGCGTTTGAGCGCGATGTAGAGTCCGTGCGAAGGTGGGCACTGCTGCCTTGTATAGGTGGACCTGGTCATAGAGGCTGTTCAATTTCAGGGTGGAGTGGTGGGCACTGCTGCCTTGTATAGGTGGACCTGGTCATAGAGGCTGTTCAAGTTCTTGGTAGAGTGGTGGGCCAGGAAAACATTTGGGTTTGTGGAACAGTCACAGGAAATACTTGTTTGCCTGCTGTCTCTCCCCCCATACCTCTCTCTGTGTCTGGGTGATCTCTCCAACACTCTCCTGTGTATTTCCCCCTCTCTCTCCCCCCATCCCTCTCTCTCAGTGTCTGGGTGATCTCTCCAACACTCTCCTGTGTATTTCTCTCTCCCCCCCATCCCTCTCTCTCAGTGTCTGGGTGATCTCTAGCGGGGCGTCTCTCCAACACTCTCCTGTGTATTTCTCTCTCTCCCCATCCGTCTCTCTCAGTGTCTGGGGTGATCTCCAGCGGGGCATCTCTCCAACACTCTCCTGTGTATTTCTCTCTCTCTCTCCCCCCATCCCCCTCTCTCTCAGTGTCTGGGTGATCTCTCCAAAACTCTCTTGTGTATTTCTGTCTCTCCCCATCCCTCTCTCTCAGTGTCTGGGTGATCTCTCCAACACTCTCCTGTGTATTTCTCTCTCTCTCTCCCCCCATCCCTCTCTCTCAGTATCTGGGTGATGTCTCCAACACTCTCCTGTGTATTTCTGTCTCTCCCCATCCCTCTCTCTCTCTCAGTGTCTGGGTGATCTCTCCAACACTCTCCTGTGTATTTCTCTCTCTCTCTCCCCCCATCCCTCTCTCTCAGTATCTGGGTGATCTCTCCAACACTCTCCTGTGTATTTCTCTCTCTCCCCATCCCTCTCTCTCAGTGTCTGGGTGATCTCTAGCGGGGCGTCTCTCCAACACTCTCCTGTGTATTTCTCTCTCTCTCCCCCATCCCTCTCTCTCAGTGTCTCGGTGATCTCTCCAACACTCTCCTGTGTATTTCTCTCTCTCCCCCATCCCTATCTCTCAGTGTCTGGGTGATCTCTCCAACACTCTCCTGTGTATTTCTCTCTCTCTCTCCCCCATCCCTCTCTCTCAGTATCTGGGTGATCTCTCCAACACTCTCCTGTGTATTTCTCTCTCTCCCCATCCCTCTCTCTCAGTGTCTGGGTGATCTCTCCAACACTCTCCTTTGTATTTCTCTCTCTCTCTCCCCATCCCTCTTTCTCAGTGTCTCGGTGATCTCTCCAACACTCTCCTGTGTATTTCTCTCTCTCCCTATCCCTCTCTCTCAGTGTCTCGGTGATCTCTCCAACACTCTACTGTGTATTTCTCGCTCTCCCCATCCCCCTCTCTCAGTGTCTGGGTGATCTCTCCAACACTCTCCTTTGTATTTCTCTCTCTCTCTCCCCCCATCCCTCTCTCTCAGTGTCTGGGTGATCTCTCCAACACTCTCCTGTGTATTTCTCACTCTCCCCATCCCTCTCTCAGTGTCTGGGTGATCTCTCCAACACTCTCCTGTATATTTCTCTCTCCCCCCATCCCTCTCTCTGTGTCAGGGTGATCTCTCCAACACTCTCCTGTGTATTTCTCTCTCTCCCCATCCCTCTCTCTCAGTATCTGGGGTGATCTCCAGCGGGGCATCTCTCCAACACTCCCCTGTGTATTTCTCTCTCTCTCTCCCCCCATCCCTCTCTATCAGTATCTGGGTGATCTCTCCAACACTCTCCTGTGTATTTCTCTCTCTCCCCATCCCTCTCTTTCAGTGTCTGGGTGATCTCTCCAACACTCTCCTGTGTATTTCTCTCTCTCCCATTCCCTCTCTCTCAGTGTCTGGGTGATCTCCAGCGGGGCATCTCTCCAACACTCCCCTGTGTATTTCTCTCTCTCTCTCCCCCCATCCCTCTCTATCAGTGTCTGAGTGATCTCTCCAACACTCTCCTGTGTATTTCTCACTCTCTCCATCCCTCTCTCAGTGTCTGGGTGATCTCTCCAACACTCTCCTGTATAATTCTCTCTCCCCCCATCCCTCTCTCAGTGTCTGGGTGATCTCCAGTCTCTCCAACACTCTCCTGTGTATTTCTCTCTCTCTCTCCCCATCCCTCTCTCTCAGTGTCTGGGTGATCTCTCCAACACTCTCCTGTATATTTCTCTCTCTCCCCATCCTTCTCTGTGTCTCGGTGATCTCTCCAACACTCTCCTGTGTATTTCTCTCTCTCTCCCCCCATTCCTCTCTCTCAGTGTCTGGGTGATCTCTCCAACACTCTCCTCTGTATTTCTCTCTCTCCCCCCATTCCTCTCTCTCAGTGTCTGGGTTATCTCTCCAACACTCTCTTGTGTATTTCTCTCTCTCCCCATCTCTCTCTCTCAGTGTCTCGTGATCTCTCCAACACTCTCCTGTGTATTTATCTCTCTCCCCATCCCTCTCTCTCAGTGTCATTGTGATCTCTCCAACACTCTCCTTTGTATTTCTCTCTCTCTCTCCCCCCATCCCTCTCTCTCAGTGTCTGGGTGATCTCTCCAACACTCTCCTGTGTATTTCTCTCTCTCCCCATCCCTCTCTCAGTGTCTGGGTGATCTCTCCAACACTCTCCTGTGTATTTTTCTCTCTCCCCATCCCTCTCTCTCAGTGTCTGGGTGATCTGTCCAACACTCTCCTGTGTATTTCTCTCTCTCTCTCCCCCATCCCTCTCTCTCAGTGTCTGGGTGATCTCTCCAACACTATCCTGTGTATTTCTCTCTCTCCCCATCCCCCTCTCTCAGTGTCTGGGTGATCTCTCCAACACTCTCCTGTGTATTTTTCTCTCTCTCTCCCCATTCCTCTCTCTCAGTGTCTGGGTGATCTCTCCAACACTCTCCTGTGTATTTCTCTCTCTCCCCATCCTTCTCTGTGTCTCGGTGATCTCTCCAACACTCTCCTGTGTATTTCTCTCTCTCTCTCCCCCCATTCCTCTCTCTCAGTGTCTGGGTGATCTCTCCAACACTCTCCTGTGTATTTCTCTCTCTCTCCCCCCATTCCTCTCTCTCAGTGTCTGGGTTATCTCTCCAACACTCTCCTGTGTATTTCTCTCTCTTCCCATCCCGTTCTCTCAGTGTCTGGGTGATCTCTCCAACACTCTCCTATGTATTTCTCTCTCTCTCCCCCCATTCCTCTCTCTCAGTGTCTGGGTGATCTCTCCAACACTCTCTTGTGTATTTCTCTCTTTCCCCATCCCTGTCTCTCAGTGTCTCGGTGATCTCTCCAACACTCTCCTGTGTATTTCTCTCTCTCTCCCCCCATTCCTCTCTCTCAGTGTCTGGGTGATCTCTCCAACACTCTCCTGTGTATTTCTCTCTCTCCCCATCCCTCTCTCTCAGTGTCTGGGTGATCTCTCCAACACTCTCCTGTGTATTTCTCTCTCTCCCCATCCCTCTCTCTCAGTGTCTGGGTGATCTCTCCAACACTCTCCTGTGTATTTCTCTCTCTCCCCATCCCTCTCTCTCAATGTCTGGGTGATCTCTCCAACACTCTCCTGTGTATTTTTTTCTCTCTCTCTCTCCCCCATCCCTCTCTCTCAGTGTCTGGGTGATCTCTCCAACACTCTCCTGTGTATTTCTCTCTCTCCCCATCCTTCTCTGTGTCTCGGTGATCTCTCCAACACTCTCCTGTGTATTTCTCTCTCTCCCCATCCCTCTCTCTCAGTGTCTCGGTGATCTCTCCAACACTCTCCTGTGTATTTCTCTCTCTCCCCATCCCCCTCTCTCAGTGTCTGGGTGATCTCTCCAACACTCTCCTTTGTATTTCTCTCTCTCTCTCCCCCCATCCCTCTCTCTGTGTCTGGTTGATCTCTCCAACACTCTCCTGTGTATTTTTCTCTCTCCCCATCCCTCTCTCTCAGTGTCTGGGTGATCTCTCCAACACTCTCCTGTGTATTTCTCTCTCTCTCCCCCCATTCCTCTCTCTCAGTGTCTGGGTGATCTCTCCAACACTCTCTTGTGTATTTCTCTCTCTCCCCATCCCTCTCTCTCAGTGTCTGGGTGATCTCTCCAACACTCTCCTGTGTATTTCTCTCTCTCCCCATCCCTCTCTCTCAGTGTCTGGGTGATCTCTCCAACACTCTCCTGTGTATTTCTCTCTCTCCCCATCCCTCTCTCTCAGTGTCTGGGTGATCTCCAGCGGGGCGTCTCTCCAACACTCTCCTTTGTATTTTTCTCTCTCTCTCCCCCCATTCCTTTCTCTCAGTGTCTGGGTGATCTCTCCAACACTCTCTTGTGTATTTCTCTCTCTCCCCATCCCTCTCTCTCAGTGTCTGGGTGATCTCTCCAACACTCTCCTGTGTATTTCTCTCTCCCCATCCCCCTCTCTCAGTGTCTGGGTGATCTCTCCAACACTCTCCTGTGTATTTCTCTCTCTCTCCCCCCATTCCTCTCTCTCAGTGTCTGGGTGATCTCTCCAACACTCTCTTGTGTATTTCTCTCTCTCCCCATCCCTCTCTCTCATTGTCTCGGTGATCTCTCCAACACTCTCCTGTGTATTTCTCTCTCTCTCCCCCCATTCCTCTCGCTCAGTGTCTGGGTGATCTCTCCAACACTCTCCTGTGTATTTCTCTCTCTCCCCATCCCTCTCTCTCAGTGTCTGGGTGATCTCTCCAACACTCTCCTGTGTATTTCTCTCTCTCCCCATCCCTCTCTCTCAGTGTCTGGGTGATCTCCAGCGGGGCGTCTCTCCAACACTCTCCTGTGTATTTCTCTCTCTCCCCCATCCCTCTCTCTCAGTGTCTCGGTGATCTCTCCAACACTCTCCTGTGTATTTCTCTCTCTCCCCATCCCTCTCTCTCAGTGTCTGGGTGATCTCTCCAACACTCTCCTTTGTATTTCTCTCTCTCTCTCCCCATCCCTCTTTCTCAGTGTCTCGGTGATCTCTCCAACACTCTCCTGTGTATTTCTCTCTCTCCCCATCCCTCTCTCTCAGTGTCTCGGTGATCTCTCCAACACTCTACTGTGTATTTCTCGCTCTCCCCATCCCCCTCTCTCAGTGTCTGGGTGATCTCTCCAACACTCTCCTTTGTATTTCTCTCTCTCTCTCCCCCCATCCCTCTCTCTCAGTGTCTGGGTGATCTCTCCAACACTCTCCTGTGTATTTCTCACTCTCCCCATCCCTCTCTCAGTGTCTGGGTGATCTCTCCAACACTCTCCTGTATATTTCTCTCTCCCCCCATCCCTCTCTCTGTGTCAGGGTGATCTCTCCAACACTCTCCTGTGTATTTCTCTCTCTCCCCATCCCTCTCTCTCAGTATCTGGGGTGATCTCCAGCGGGGCATCTCTCCAACACTCCCCTGTGTATTTCTCTCTCTCTCTCACCCCATCCCTCTCTATCAGTATCTGGGTGATCTCTCCAACACTCTCCTGTGTATTTCTCTCTCTCCCCATCCCTCTCTTTCAGTGTCTGGGTGATCTCTCCAACACTCTCCTGTGTATTTCTCTCTCTCCCATTCCCTCTCTCTCAGTGTCTGGGTGATCTCCAGCGGGGCATCTCTCCAACACTCCCCTGTGTATTTCTCTCTCTCTCTCCCCCCATCCCTCTCTATCAGTGTCTGAGTGATCTCTCCAACACTCTCCTGTGTATTTCTCACTCTATCCATCCCTCTCTCAGTGTCTGGGTGATCTCTCCAACACTCTCCTGTATAATTCTCTCTCCCCCCATCCCTCTCTCAGTGTCTGGGTGATCTCCAGTCTCTCCAACACTCTCCTGTGTATTTCTCTCTCTCTCTCTCCCCATCCCTCTCTCTCAGTGTCTGGGTGATCTCTCCAACACTCTCCTGTATATTTCTCTCTCTCCCCATCCTTCTCTGTGTCTCGGTGATCTCTCCAACACTCTCCTGTGTATTTCTCTCTCTCTCCCCCCATTCCTCTCTCTCAGTGTCTGGGTGATCTCTCCAACACTCTCCTCTGTATTTCTCTCTCTCCCCCCATTCCTCTCTCTCAGTGTCTGGGTTATCTCTCCAACACTCTCTTGTGTATTTCTCTCTCTCCCCATCTCTCTCTCTCAGTGTCTCGTGATCTCTCCAACACTCTCCTGTGTATTTATCTCTCTCCCCATCCCTCTCTCTCAGTGTCTGGGTGATCTCTCCAACACTCTCCTTTGTATTTCTCTCTCTCTCTCCCCCCATCCCTCTCTCTCAGTGTCTGGGTGATCTCTCCAACACTCTCCTGTGTATTTCTCTCTCTCCCCATCCCTCTCTCAGTGTCTGGGTGATCTCTCCAACACTCTCCTGTGTATTTTTCTCTCTCCCCATCCTTCTCTCTCAGTGTCTGGGTGATCTGTCCAACACTCTCCTGTGTATTTCTCTCTCTCTCTCCCCCATCCCTCTCTCTCAGTGTCTGGGTGATCTCTCCAACACTATCCTGTGTATTTCTCTCTCTCCCCATCCCCCTCTCTCAGTGTCTGGGTGATCTCTCCAACACTCTCCTGTGTATTTTTCTCTCTCTCTCCCCATTCCTCTCTCTCAGTGTCTGGGTGATCTCTCCAACACTCTCCTGTGTATTTCTCTCTCTCCCCATCCTTCTCTGTGTCTCGGTGATCTCTCCAACACTCTCCTGTGTATTTCTCTCTCTCTCTCCCCCCATTCCTCTCTCTCAGTGTCTGGGTGATCTCTCCAACACTCTCCTGTGTATTTCTCTCTCTCTCCCCCCATTCCTCTCTCTCAGTGTCTGGGTGATCTCTCCAACACTCTCATGTGTATTTCTCTCTCTTCCCATCCCGTTCTCTCAGTGTCTGGGTGATCTCTCCAACACTCTCCTATGTATTTCTCTCTCTCTCCCCCCATTCCTCTCTCTCAGTGTCTGGGTGATCTCTCCAACACTCTCTTGTGTATTTCTCTCTTTCCCCATCCCTGTCTCTCAGTGTCTCGGTGATCTCTCCAACACTCTCCTGTGTATTTCTCTCTCTCTCCCCCCATTCCTCTCTCTCAGTGTCTGGGTGATCTCTCCAACACTCTCCTGTGTATTTCTCTCTCTCCCCATCCCTCTCTCTCAGTGTCTGGGTGATCTCTCCAACACTCTCCTGTGTATTTCTCTCTCTCCCCATCCCTCTCTCTCAGTGTCTGGGTGATCTCTCCAACACTCTCCTGTGTATTTCTCTCTCTCCCCATCCCTCTCTCTCAATGTCTGGGTGATCTCTCCAACACTCTCCTGTGTATTTTTTTCTCTCTCTCTCTCCCCCATCCCTCTCTCTCAGTGTCTGGGTGATCTCTCCAACACTCTCCTGTGTATTTCTCTCTCTCCCCATCCTTCTCTGTGTCTCGGTGATCTCTCCAACACTCTCCTGTGTATTTCTCTCTCTCCCCATCCCTCTCTCTCAGTGTCTCGGTGATCTCTCCAACACTCTCCTGTGTATTTCTCTCTCTCCCCATCCCCCTCTCTCAGTGTCTGGGTGATCTCTCCAACACTCTCCTTTGTATTTCTCTCTCTCTCTCCCCCCATCCCTCTCTCTGTGTCTGGTTGATCTCTCCAACACTCTCCTGTGTATTTTTCTCTCTCCCCATCCCTCTCTCTCAGTGTCTGGGTGATCTCTCCAACACTCTCCTGTGTATTTCTCTCTCTCTCCCCCCATTCCTCTCTCTCAGTGTCTGGGTGATCTCTCCAACACTCTCTTGTGTATTTCTCTCTCTCCCCATCCCTCTCTCTCAGTGTCTGGGTGATCTCTCCAACACTCTCCTGTGTATTTCTCTCTCTCCCCATCCCTCTCTCTCAGTGTCTGGGTGATCTCTCCAACACTCTCCTGTGTATTTCTCTCTCTCCCCATCCCTCTCTCTCAGTGTCTGGGTGATCTCCAGCGGGGCGTCTCTCCAACACTCTCCTTTGTATTTTTCTCTCTCTCTCCCCCCATTCCTCTCTCTCAGTGTCTGGGTGATCTCTCCAACACTCTCTTGTGTATTTCTCTCTCTCCCCATCCCTCTCTCTCAGTGTCTGGGTGATCTCTCCAACACTCTCCTGTGTATTTCTCTCTCTCCCCATCCCCCTCTCTCAGTGTCTGGGTGATCTCTCCAACACTCTCCTGTGTATTTCTCTCTCTCTCCCCCCATTCCTCTCTCTCAGTGTCTGGGTGATCTCTCCAACAGTCTCTTGTGTATTTCTCTCTCTCCCCATCCCTCTCTCTCATTGTCTCGGTGATCTCTCCAACACTCTCCTGTGTATTTCTCTCTCTCTCCCCCCATTCCTCTCGCTCAGTGTCTGGGTGATCTCTCCAACACTCTCCTGTGTATTTCTCTCTCTCCCCATCCCTCTCTCTCAGTGTCTGGGTGATCTCTCCAACACTCTCCTGTGTATTTCTCTCTCTCCCCATCCCTCTCTCTCAGTGTCTGGGTGATCTCCAGCGGGGCGTCTCTCCAACACTCTCCTGTGTATTTTTCTCTCTCTCTCCCCCCATTCCTCTCTCTCAGTGTCTGGGTGATCTCTCCAACACTCTCTTGTGTATTTCTCTCTCTCCCCATCCCTCTCTCTCAGTGTCTCGGTGATCTCTCCAACACTCTCCTGTGTATTTCTCTCTCTCCCCATCCCTCTCTCTCAGTGTCTGGGTGATCTCTCCAACACTCTCCTGTGTATTTCTCTCTCTCTCCCCCCATTCCTCTCTCTCAGTGTCTGGGTGATCTCTCCAACACTCTCTTGTGTATTTCTCTCTCTCCCCATCCCTCTCTCTCATTGTCTCGGTGATCTCTCCAACACTCTCCTGTGTATTTCTCTCTCTCTCCCCCCATTCCTCTCGCTCAGTGTCTGGGTGATCTCTCCAACACTCTCCTGTGTATTTCTCTCTCTCCCCATCCCTCTCTCTCAGTGTCTGGGTGATCTCTCCAACACTCTCCTGTGTATTTCTCTCTCTCCCCATCCCTCTCTCTCAGTGTCTGGGTGATCTCCAGCGGGGCGTCTCTCCAACACTCTCCTGTGTATTTTTCTCTCTCTCTCCCCCCATTCCTCTCTCTCAGTGTCTGGGTGATCTCTCCAACACTCTCTTGTGTATTTCTCTCTCTCCCCATCCCTCTCTCTCAGTGTCTCGGTGATCTCTCCAACACTCTCCTGTGTATTTCTCTCTCTCCCCATCCCTCTCTCTCAGTGTCTCGGTGATCTCTCCAACACTCTCCTGTGTATTTCTCTCTCTCCCCATCCCTCTCTCTCAGTGTCTGGGTGATCTCTCCAACACTCTCCTGTGTATTTCTCTCTCTCCCCATCCCCCTCTCTCAGTGTCTGGGTGATCTCTCCAACACTCTCCTGTGTATTTCTCTCTCTCCCCATCCCTCTCTCAGTGTCTGGGTGATCTCTCCAACACTCTCCTGTGTATTTTTCTCTCTCCCCATCCCTCTCTCTCAGTGTCTGGGTGATCTGTCCAACACTCTCCTGTGTATTTCTCTCTCTCTCTCCCCCATCCCTCTCTCTCAGTGTCTGGGTGATCTCTCCAACACTCTCCTGTGTATTTCTCTCTCTCCCCATCCCCCTCTCTCAGTGTCTGGGTGATCTCTCCAACACTCTCCTGTGTATTTCTCTCTCTCTCCCCCCATTCTTCTCTCTCAGTGTCTCTGTGATCTCTCCAACACTCTCCTGTGTATTTCTCTCTCTCTCCCCCCATTCCTCTCTCTCAGTGTCTGGGTGATCTCTCCAACACTCTCCTGTGTATTTTCTCTCTCCCCATCCCTCTCTCTCAGTGTCTGGGTGATCTGTCCAACACTCTCCTGTGTATTTCTCTCTCTCTCCCCCATCCCTCTCTCTCAGTGTCTGGGTGATCTCTCCAACACTCTCCTGTGTATTTCTCTCTCTCCCCATCCCTCTCTCTCAGTGTCTGGGTGATCTCTCCAACACTCTCCTGTGTATTTCTCTCTCTCCCCATCCCTCTCTCTCAGTGTCTGGGTGATCTCCAGCGGGGCCTCTCTCCAACACTCTCCTTTGTATTTTTCTCTCTCTCTCCCCCCATTCCTCTCTCTCAGTGTCTGGGTGATCTCTCCAACACTCTCTTGTGTATTTCTCTCTCTCCCCATCCCTCTCTCTCAGTGTCTGGGTGATCTCTCCAACACTCTCCTGTGTATTTCTCTCTCTCCCCATCCCCCTCTCTCAGTGTCTGGGTGATCTCTCCAACACTCTCCTGTGTATTTCTCTCTCTCTCCCCCCATTCCTCTCTCTCAGTGTCTGGGTGATCTCTCCAACACTCTCTTGTGTATTTCTCTCTCTCCCCATCCCTCTCTCTCATTGTCTCGGTGATCTCTCCAACACTCTCCTGTGTATTTCTCTCTCTCTCCCCCCATTCCTCTCGCTCAGTGTCTGGGTGATCTCTCCAACACTCTCCTGTGTATTTCTCTCTCTCCCCATCCCTCTCTCTCAGTGTCTGGGTGATCTCTCCAACACTCTCCTGTGTATTTCTCTCTCTCCCCATCCCTCTCTCTCAGTGTCTGGGTGATCTCCAGCGGGGCGTCTCTCCAACACTCTCCTGTGTATTTTTCTCTCTCTCTCCCCCCATTCCTCTCTCTCAGTGTCTGGGTGATCTCTCCAACACTCTCTTGTGTATTTCTCTCTCTCCCCATCCCTCTCTCTCAGTGTCTCGGTGATCTCTCCAACACTCTCCTGTGTATTTCTCTCTCTCCCCATCCCTCTCTCTCAGTGTCTCGGTGATCTCTCCAACACTCTCCTGTGTATTTCTCTCTCTCCCCATCCCTCTCTCTCAGTGTCTGGGTGATCTCTCCAACACTCTCCTGTGTATTTCTCTCTCTCCCCATCCCCCTCTCTCAGTGTCTGGGTGATCTCTCCAACACTCTCCTGTGTATTTCTCTCTCTCTCCCCCCATTCCTCTTTCTCAGTGTCTGGGTGATCTCTCCAACACTCTCCTGTGTATTTCTCTCTCTCCCCATCCCTCTCTCAGTGTCTGGGTGATCTCTCCAACACTCTCCTGTGTATTTTTCTCTTTCCCCATCCCTCTCTCTCAGTGTCTGGGTGATCTGTCCAACACTCTCCTGTGTATTTCTCTCTCTCTCTCCCCCATCCCTCTCTGTCAGTGTCTGGGTGATCTCTCCAACACTCTCCTGTGTATTTCTCTCTCTCCCCATCCCCCTCTCTCAGTGTCTGGGTGATCTCTCCAACACTCTCCTGTGTATTTCTCTCTCTCTCCCCCCATTCTTCTCTCTCAGTGTCTCTGTGATCTCTCCAACACTCTCCTGTGTATTTCTCTCTCTCTCCCCCCATTCCTCTCTCTCAGTGTCTGGGTGATCTCTCCAACACTCTCCTGTGTATTTTCTCTCTCCCCATCCCTCTCTCTCAGTGTCTGGGTGATCTGTCCAACACTCTCCTGTGTATTTCTCTCTCTCTCCCCCATCCCTCTCTCTCAGTGTCTGGGTGATCTCTCCAACACTCTCTTGTGTATTTCTCTCTCTCCCCATCCCTCTCTCTATTATACTAAAATAAGAATAATCAAAATTGTCACTGGAACAACCGTAACAACAATGGCCAAGGGTCAAAATAACCATACATTGAACAATAAGCATTCAGTAGAGGACATGTGCAGGTTGATTGGTCTGTCAGACACTGTCCCTCAACTTATGGCAGGCAGCAATGTAGTGCGCTGCCATCCCACAGCTCTCTGCGTCCTCCCCCAACAGGACGGGTATTCTATTCTCACCAGAGAGGTCTTTGAATAAGGGTTTCAAATTTGGGGAAATGACACTCTCTAATTGTTTTATATTTTTGACATTTAGTCAGGAAATGCAGCTCCGTCTCAGGTTCTGCTGTTGTGCAGTGGTTGCACAGCCTTTCCTCTACAGGGAGCCAGGCTTTCATCTGTCTACCCTTCTCAATGGCAAGGCTGTGCTCACTGAGCCTGTACTTTGTCAAGGTTTTTCTAAGCTTTTGATCAGTAACCATGGTCAAATATTTAGCCATGGTGTACTGTCGATTTAGGGCCAGATAGCACTGCATTTTGCTTTGTGTTTGTGCTTGTGTTTCCCAATAAGCAATGTAGTTTTGTTTTGACTCTGTTGTAATTTGGTTTATTCTGATTGATTGGATGTTCTGGTCCTGAGGGCTTCAGTGTGTTAGTAGAAGAGGTTTGTGAACTCAGCCCCAGGACCAGCTGGATGAGGGGACTTTTTTCTTTGTAATGATATGACAGGGGGTCACTGTATTTTAGATGTTTCCAAAACTACAATTTTTGAGTTTTTATTATTAGTGGATATTGACCTAATTCTGCCCTCCATGCATTGTTTATAGTTTTCCTCTGGACATGTAGGAGAATCTTACAGAACTCTGCATGCAGGGTTTCAATGGGGTGTTGGTCCCATTTGGTAAAATCTTGTTTTGCAAGTTGACCCCACACCTCACTTCCATAAAGTGCAGTTGGTTCAATGACACATTCAATTAGTTTAAATTCAAATTTAGATATCTATTAAAATTTGAATTTGTTTTTTAATGGCATGCCCTGCATGCTTTCTCTCTCAGCTCATTCACTGCATCATCAAGGTGTCCAGTTGAGCTTATTTTGAAACCTAAGTAATTGTAGTGTGTGCAGTACTCTATATTTTAAACCAATTGAGGTCTCTTTGGTCTCTGTGTCTGGATGATCCCTAGCAGGGTGTCTCTCCAACACTCTCCTGTGTATTCCTCCTCTCTGTCTCTCTCTGTCTCTCTGTCTCTCTGTCTGTCTCTCTGTCTGGGTGATTCTCTACCGGGGTGTCTCTCCAACACTCTCCTGTGTATTCCTCCTCTCTCTCTGTCTCTCTCTCTCTCTTTCTGTCTCTCTCTCTTTCTGTCTCTCTCTCTTTCTGTCTCCAGCTCTGTCTGGGTGATATCTACCAGGGTGTCTCTCCAACACTCTCCTGTGTATTCCTTTTCTCTCTCTCTCTCTCTCTCTCTCTCTCTCTCTCTCTCTCTCTCTTCTCTTTCTCTTTCTCTCTCTCTCTCTCTCTCTGTCTCTCTCTCTCTCTCTGTCTCTGTCTCTCTGTCTCTCTCTCTGTCTGGGTGATCTCTACCGGGGTGTCTCTGCAACACTCTCCTGTGTATTCCTCCTCCCTCTCGATGTTTTTCTCTTGCTATGAAATATGAAAACACACTCTATGAATACACACGCAGAAGAATACACACACACTCACACACACACAGTTGGCTGAAGCCCTATTGGTCCAGAGCATTGCTCTTCCCAGTGGCTGTCTCCGTGGTGACAGTGATATTGATGGCCATTATGATAATAGTGATAACAACAAGCATACTAAAAATAATTCTAATTAGCTTGTCTCTCTCTTTCTGTTTGCTTCCTGCCGTAATTATCCACAGCTGAACGCATTGTCTCCCTGCTCCCTCTTTTCATCTTTTTCCTCTTCCTCTCCTCCTATGCCTGCGTTCCCTCTCCTCCTCTCCTCCTCCCCTCTCTCTCTCTCTTGCTCCAAAAAAAAAACACCTTTCATTTGTCTCTCTGCCTCTACTCCCTCTCAAGCTGCCTCACATCTCCCCCCCCAACTCTTTCACTCTAGTCTCTCCATACTTCCCTCCCTTCTTGCCTGTTTTGATGTTTTCCTGGTTCTTCTTTATTCCTCTCCTACCTTTTCTCTCACCTCTCTGTCTCTCGTGATTCCTCCGCCCTTCCCTCGCTCCTCCCTCCTCCTTTGTGTTGTATTCGGGGTGAATTGATAGTAGTAGGTTGTGATGGTGTCAGGTCTGGATCATTGCGAGTGGTAAGGAGCAGGTTGTGATGGTGTCAGGTCTGGATCGTTGCGAGTGGTAAGGAGCAGGTTATGATGGTGTCAGGTCTGGATCGTTGCGAGTGGTAAGGAGCAGGTTGTGATGGTGTCAGGTCTGGATCGTTGCGAGTGGTAAGAAGCAGGTTGTGATGGTGTCAGGTCTGGATCGTTGCGAGTGGTAAGGAGCAGGTTGTGATGGTGTCAGGTCTGGATCGTTGCGAGTGGTAAGGAGCAGGTTGTGATGGTGTCAGGTCTGGATCGTTGCGAGTGGTAAGGAGCAGGTTATGATGGTGTCAGGTCTGGATCGTTGCGAGTGGTAAGGAGCAGGTTGTGATGGTGTCAGGTCTGGATCGTTGCGAGTGGTAAGAAGCAGGTTGTGATGGTGTCAGGTCTGGATCGTTGCGAGTGGTAAGGAGCAGGTTGTGATGGTGTCAGGTCTGGATCGTTGCGAGTGGTAAGGAGCAGGTTGTGATGGTGTCAGGTCTGGATCGTTGCGAGTGGTAAGGAGCAGGTTATGATGGTGTCAGGTATGGATCGTTGCGAGTGGTAAGGAGCAGGTTGTGATGGTGTCAGGTCTGGATCGTTGCGAGTGGTAAGGAGCAGGTTGTGATGGTGTCAGGTCTGGATCGTTGCGAGTGGTAAGGAGCAGGTTGTGATGGTGTCAGGTCTGGATCGTTGCGAGTGGTAAGGAGCAGGTTGTGATGGTGTCAGGTCTGGATCGTTGCGAGTGGTAAGGAGCAGGTTGTGATGGTGTCAGGTCTGGATCGTTGCGAGTGGTAAGGAACAGGTTGTGATGGTGTCAGGTCTGGATCGTTGTGAGTGGTAAGGAGCAGGTTGTGATGGTGTCAGGTCTGGATCGTTGCGAGTGGTAAGGAGCAGGTTGTGATGGTGTCAGGTCTGGATCGTTGCGAGTGGTAAGGAGCAGGTTGTGATGGTGTCAGGTCTGGATCGTTGCGAGTGGTAAGGAACAGGTTGTGATGGTGTCAGGTCTGGATCGTTGCGAGTGGTAAGGAGCAGGTTGTGATGGTGTCAGGTCTGGATCGTTGCGAGTGGTAAGGAGCAGGTTGTGATGGTGTCAGGTCTGGATCGTTGCGAGTGGTAAGGAGCAGGTTGTGATGGTGTCAGGTCTGGATCGTTGCGAGTGGTAAGGAGCAGGTTGTGATGGTGTCAGGTCTGGATCGTTGCGAGTGGTAAGGAGCAGGTTGTGATGGTGTCAGGCCTGTACCGTTAACATCCACTGGGGGTTGTGAGCAGAGAAGGACCGTCAGACCTAATAACACAAGCCCCTCATTTCTCTTCTCCCCTCTCCCTCCCTCTCTCCCTTCCTCCCCCATTTCGTCCTCCACAACTCCCTCTATCGCCACACCAGCTGTGGCTTCCCTATCGTTGCAAGCCAACTCCACCGCTTTAATTTCTCTCTCTCTCTCTCTCTCTCTCTCTCTCTCTCTCTCTCTCTCTCTCTCTCTCTCTCGCTCTCTCTTTCTCTCTCTCGCTCTCTCTCTCTCTCTCTCTTTCCATTCAGTCCGCCTCCATCCAATCATCCTGTTCCTCTTCTTTCTCTCACAAGTCCAGATCTGTTCATCCTCAATAGTGGTGTTATTCACCCAGTGAAAGCCCATTGGTCAGCGAGCCAAGGGCAGCTGATAGATAGAAGGGGCACCTGGGAGAAGTGAGACAGAGGAACCTTTTTGACGCCAACGTCTTCACATCAGAGAGGACAGATGTGTCTTTAATTGATTTAGAGGCATCACTCATCTGATGTTTAGATATTTAGGCTAATCTAGGCTTTGGGTTGTGTTTTTACGTGTAGGTTTTACTACTTGGTGTCTAGGAAATGGTCCCTAGCTGTTGTGTTCAACATGTGGTATGTTGATGGGTCCTGATCATAATCTCTCCCCCCTTCCCTCCCTCCCTTTCTCCAGTGCCCAGCCAGCCGCCCCAGACCGTGCGGGCCATCTCGGTGACATCCGACGAGGCAGTGATCACCTGGGCGGAGCCCCCGCGTCTGACACTGCACGGCGTGCTGAAGGGTTACCGTGTGGTCTTCTGGTCCCTCTTCCCCGACGGAGGTGGGTGCTGTGGGGGCCCGATTTACCCACAGGCACGGGCACAGGGCCACGGGCAGAGTAACTATCACTTCTACGCCTCTGACCTCTGGCCCCTCCACCCTGAGTCAACCTCAGTTTGAACTTTAAAATTTCAACCCTCAGCCCTGACCTCTGACTGCTACCTAACCTGGTTTATGTACCAGACCTTATTTGCTGGTCTTCCTTGAAAAATATATGTTTTTTTTTCTGGCGAAATAAAACATGTATTTTGTGAATCCTTGAAATCAACCCCAACCACCAGCCTGCTGCTCTTACTACACATGTTCTAAGCAAATGCCGACAGACCCCTAAACTAGCTGATCATACTACAAACCGGAACCTCCTCAAAGCTACTCCTCATGCAGCGATACGTTATAAGGGCCGTATGCTGTGTCCAGTTATCTTGTCTGTCTCTTTGTGCATGTGTTGGTGTGCTTTTTGTGGTTTTCTGTTTTTGGAAACTCATCCTGAGGACTGATCATATCCTTTCCCTGTTTTCCAACTCCTTCCCCTGCTCGTCCTCTCTTCTTCCCCTCTTCCCCTTGTCCTTCTGTCTAACTCTGCACACTCTCTTCACTCTGCTACCCTCTGTCCCTCCGTCTCTCTCCATCCCGCTCCCTCTCTGTCAGAGTGGGGAGAGATGCAGAACATCACGACAACCCGTGAGCAGGTGGAGCTGAGAGGGCTGGAGAAGTTCACTAACTACAGTGTGCAGGTGCTGGCCTACACCCAGGCTGGGGACGGGGTCAGGAGCAATGTGCTGTACATCCAGACCCGCGAGGACCGTGAGTGCGCGCACACGCACATTCACACACACACACACCCCCCCCACATACACAAACATATACAGAAGAATGCATGCACACACAAAACACACACATGTTTTGAGGGCGTGGCCTAATGCTAGATAAGGTGTGGGAACCCGGGGTTAGTGTGAGGGGGATGGATGGATGGATGGATGGATGGATGGATGGATGGATGGCAGGGGGCTGGGCTGGGGTTAGTCTGTGGGGGGTGAGGGGGTGGATGGATGGCAGGGGGCTGGGGTTAGTTTGTGGGGTGTGAGGGGGTGGATGGATGGCAGGGGGCTGGGGTTAGTTTGTGGGGTGTGAGGGGGTGGATGGATGGCAGGGGGCTGGGGTTAGTTTGTGGGGTGTGGGGGGGTGGATGGATGGCAGGGGGCTGGGGTTAGTTTGTGGGGTGTGGGGCAGGATGGATGGATGGATGACAAGACGCTGGGCTGGGGTTAGTTTGTGGGGTGTGAGGGGGTGGCTGGATGGATGGCAGGGGGCTGGGTTAGTTTGTGGGGTGTGAGGGGGTGGATGGATGGATGGCAGGGGGCTGGGGTTAGTTTGTGGGGTGTGAGGGGGTGGATGGATGGATGGCAGGGGGCTGGGGTTAGTTTGTGGGGTGTGGGGCAGGATGGATGGATGGATGACAAGACGCTGGGCTGGGGTTAGTTTGTGGGGTGTGAGGGGGTGGCTGGATGGATGGCAGGGGGCTGGGGTTAGTTTGTGGGGTGTGAGGGGGTGGATGGATGGCAGGGGGCTGGGGTTAGTTTGTGGGGTGTGAGGGGGTGGATGGATGGCAGGGGGCTGGGGTTAGTTTGTGGGGTGTGAGGGGGTGGATGGATGGCAGGGGGCTGGGGTTAGTTTGTGGAGTGTGAGGGGGTGGATGGCTGGCAGGGGGCCGGGGTTAGTTTGTGGGGTGTGAAGGGGATGGATGGATGACAGGGGGCTGGGCTGGGGTTAGTTTGTGGGGTGTGAGGGGGATGGATGGATGACGGGGCTGATGTCGGGTTTAGGAAGCTGAGGTTGCTGATTAATGCCTCTTTGTGCTGTGATGTGCTATTACTAGTACTAATGAGAACTAAGAAGCCAAAGGGTGGGTGTTTGGAGGGCATAAGGGGTGTGTGTGTGTGTGTGTGTGTGTGTGTGTGTGTGTGTGTGTACATCTGCATCTACATGTGTGTGTCCAGCTCAGCACCCAGCACAAGGAGAGAGATTAATTATTTGTGGCTTAGAGATAATTAATTTTGTGCTTACACTGGTGGGCTGTGGATTACATCCTCTCCTCCCTGGGGCAAGGCAGGGGTGGGGGCCAGGGTTTGGAAACAGAGGGAAGGAGGGACGGAGGATAGGAGAGATTCTCAGAAGTCTTATTTCAGCGGAGGTCTTTCTTCTATTCCTCTCTCTCTCTCTCTGTTCTCTATCTTTCTCTTACCCTCTGTATTCTCTCTGTGTATATGTTCTTCAGACTGGCTTTGTGTGTGTGTGTTTGTGTGTGTGTTGGCTAGCTGAGTGTTCCTCTACGTCTGATGTGGGTTGACAGTGTGTCCAGGGGCACCCTCTTCACATACGTCCAAGATAATTCTCTCTCTTCTCCCTCTTTTCATTCGTCTCGCTCTCCCTAGCTCTGCCCCTAGGTCTGTCTCCAGCATATGGAGTAGTGATTGGAGTAGGATTGTGCAAACGCCTCTCTCTCTCTCTCTCTCTGTCTCTCTCTCTCTGTCTCTCTCTCTCTGTTTCTCTGTCTTTCTCTCTCTGTTTCTCTGTCTCTCTCTCTGTTTCTCTGTCTCTCTCTCTGTCTCTCTCTCTCTCTCTCTGTTTCTCTCTCTCTCTCTCTCTATCTCTCTTCTCCTCTGTTAGTCTTGTGAGCCTCTGTTAGTCTTGTGAGCCTCTGTTAGTCTTGTGAGCCTCTGTTAGTCTTGTGAGCCTCTTAAAATTACAGGCTGAGACCAGCAAAGCTGCAAAAAGCCTGCTAACTCTAAAACTTCCCTAAGACCTTCTCTTTCCATGACAGATTGATCAGGTGAAAGACATGATCACTTATTGATGTCACTTGTTAAATCCACTTCCAATCAGTATAGAAGAAGGGGAGGAGACCGGTTAAACAGACCGGTTTTAAGCCTTGAGACAATGGAGACATGGATTGTGTGTGTGTGTGTGCCATTCAGAGGGTGAATGGGCAAGACAAATGATTGAAGTGGCTTTTGAACGGGGTATGGTAGTAGGTGCCAGGCGCACCGGTTTAAGTGTGTCAAGAACTGCAACGCTGCTGGGTTTTTCACTCTCAACAGTTCCCCATGTGTGTCAAGAATGGTCCAGCCAACTTGAGACAACTGCGGGAAGCACACTTTCGCCCCCTTGTAGAGTCCATGCCCTGACAAATTGAGTGTTTTACAACAAGCTGAATATTCCACGTCACACCTTGAAGGAGCAAGCGGTTACAGGATTGCTCTTTATGTTGATGTCCAGTTGACATCAGTCCTTTGTCTCTTCTCGTGTCCTTTCCTCTCTGTAACGGTCTTTCTCTCCTCCTTCTCTCTCTGTCACTCAGACCCTGGCCCCCCGGCTGGCATCAAAGCTGTGCCCTCATCCACCAGCAGTGTGGTGGTTTCCTGGCTACCCCCGCACAAGCCCAATGGAATCATCCGCAAGTACACCATCTACTGCTCCAGCCCCGGATCAGGCCAACCAGTGAGTTGGGAGAGGGGTTGAATGGGGGTTTTGTCCATCTTGCTCACTTGGAGGGTCTCTTGACACAAATTATAATACACTCTCCTCTGAATGTGTTTGTTTGTCTGCAAGTATTTTTGTGTGTGTGTGTGTGTGTGTGTGTGTGTGTGTGTGTGTGTGTGTGTGTGTGTGTGTGTGTGTGTGTGTGTGTGTGTGTGTGTGTGTGTGTGTGTGTGTGTGTGGTCTGATGCTGCAGTATCAGCAGGATGAGTGTGAAATAAGCTGTCCTCATACCGCAGTGTGTGTGCGTGTAACTTCACCCTTCTGCTTCATTTGCATATCTGCGTCTCATCACGTTGCCAGGACAACCTCATCTGTTCATCAACGAGTGCAGGAAACAAGCTGACAGCAAAGACACACACACTCTCTCTCTCACTCTGCCTCACTCACTCACTCTCACTCTCTCTCACTCTCTCACACACACACACACACACACTTTTCCAGCTATACAGCAAGTTCTGAAATACATGCATAAAACACCTCGTCCAGCAAATTCACACACACACACACACACACACACACACACACACACAGACACACACACACACACAGAACCGAACACACACAGATATTATGTGTACCTTTACGCCAAATGAATGTACTCCATCCAGACATACACATGCTCCCTCTACTCCTCTTCTCTCCCTCTCTCTCTCTCCTGGCCCCCACGCAGAGTGAGGGATGATTACTATGTAAATGAGTGCGACTGGAGAGAGGGACGAGGGGAGGGTGGGTCAGATGCGCTGCGCGGGGAGTACTTTTGTTCCTCTTTTCATTATCTCCCTCTATCGCTCCCCGGATTAGCGCTATCTCCACGCCGGAGGGATATTTTAATATCCGTTACACACTCTGACACTCCTCCCCTCCCACCATCCATCCATCCATACATCCTCCAGGAAGATAAGGAAAGAGAGGTACGAGAGAGCACAGTAGAAGGAGCGAGAAGGGAGGCAGGGGTGACAGAGGTGGGGGGGGGGGGGGGGGGGGAGAAGAGGGGGAACCGAGGGAAGAGAAGAAAGCTGTGATGAACCCAGCCACCCCAGTAGATCCCTACAGGACTGTGTTCAGTCGAGAAACGGTGGAAAACAACATGAACACGTGAATAAATGTGCCCAGAATAAACCTTTCTGCACAACAACAGTTTGATAGTGATACAGTATGAATATGGAGATTATGCTCCTCTCTCTCTCTCTCTGGTCTGAGTAGAGATGAGCAGCACAGTGACAGGTTGAGTAGCTGGAGGACCACAGACTCACTTGGTGGGAGGGGAAGGGGGGGGGCACTTCCTGGGTGCTGGGGCAACTGGGGGGTGTTTGATGGGTGTGGTGAATGGGTGTGGGTGTGTGTATGTATGGACAGTGATGAGGATGTGTCTAGACAGCAGACACACGGCTGGCTTAAACACACCGCAATTACCCCAGGTCATATATGCCACAGTGTGTGTGCGTGTGTGTGTGTGTGTGTAATGCATGTTTGTGTGTATCAGCCGCTGTGTGTGTGTGTGTGTGTGTGTGTGTAATGCATGTTTGTGTGTATCAGCCGCTGTGTGTGTGTGTGTAATGCATGTTTGTGTGTATCAGCCGCTGTGTGTGTGTGTGTGTGTGTTTGTGTGTATCAGCCGCTGTGTGTGTGTGTGTGTGTGTGAGAGAGAGTCCTTGTGCTCTCCTCTGCTGCTGCCTGCAGTAGATAGCCCTCATTAGACTGTCTGATTGTTAATGATATCTCTGGCTGACTGATTGTTCTGTCCTCCGCTGTCTCCCTCCCTCGCTCTCATCTAACCGTCTGCACTCCCCGCGGTCTCCTCCTCACTTCCTCGACCCTCTCTCGCTCTCTTTCTTTCTCTTTTTCTCTTTCTTCCCCCCCCCCCTGTGTGCTCCCCATGCTCTCTCCCCTCACCCATGTTCTCCCATCCCTCCTCCCCATCAACTCTACACTCATACACACTCTAGCGTTTTGACTGCAGAAAGGTAATGTAACAGAGAGAAAGTTCCGGGAAGCACGTTGTCTGTGCTGCTTTTCAAAGGCAACCTGAAGCTCTCTGCATCTATCAGTAGTAGTAGCTGTCTTGTCCTGATTGCGTAGCTCTGAGCTTCTGCTCTTTTCCACCACTGTCCTTATAGCGTCTGGAACCCATCTCAGAGTAGGAGTGCTGATCTAGGATCTGTCCATATCATCGTGTTCATTGTGGTCTTAAAGGTAAAACAGATTCTAGATCAGCGCCGGAGTGGACAGTGTGATGTTTTCTCCCCCCAGGCCCCCAGTGAGTACGAGGCCAACCCCGAGCTGCTGTTCTACCGGGTCACCCACCTGAACCGCGGACAGCAGTACCTCATCTGGGCTGCCGCCGTCACCACCGCCGGACGGGGGAACATCAGCGACAAGGTCACTGTGGAGCCTGCTGGGAAGGGTGAGCCCTCCACAGGGGGAAGGGGGGATGGCGTTAAGGGGTCACAGGGTTGGCTTTTTAAATTCCCCTCCGTCAATCTCTCCGTCACAGATTTGTCCCTACTCCTCTTCCCTTTCTGTTATCTCTCTCTCTTCACGATTTCTCTCGTTCCTCAATGACTTTTTTCTCTCTTTCTCTCCCTCTCCTCTCTCTTTCTCTCTCCCTCTCTCCTTTCTCGTTCTCTCCCTCTCTTCTCTATCTCTCTCTCTCTCCCCCTTCTCTCCCACTTTTTCCACTCTCCTTTTTCTATAACTCCTGTCCATCCTCTCCTGATTTGATAGAGAGCAGGTTGTTTGACAGAGGCCGGTGTTCTTAATGAGGATATGAAGACCTACAGGGCACTGGTCAGATGAGCTGGCCTGCCCTGAGGGAGGGAGGGAGGGAGGGATATGACGGGAGCAGACCTGGTTAAAACAAAGAGCAGTAGAGGGGCAGACTGGGCTGAGAAAATGAAGAGGGCAGTTGAATCAATAGCCTTTGGATTAAAGAGAGGGAGAGCGAATGAGTAAGAGAGTGCACTCTCGGTACGTACACGCTCCTTTTTTCTCCCTTCCTGTGACAGAGCCAGTCTCTTTCTCTTGTGTGTGTGTGTGTGTGACGGTGTCTCTCTGTGCCAGCTGATAAGCAGCAGTAGTAAAAGGCTGTATGCTCCAGGCTGGCCCACTCAATACTGCATTCAGCCACGGCACAAGAGCACAGGGGCACGAGCATTAAGACGTCAAGAGTGCAAAACACAGTGAGGGAGAGAGAGACGTGTGCGTACATGACACATGCAAACACAAAAAGGTTCCATGTGAATGAAAACAGGCCATTGCTGGAGGATCCATCAGTCATATTCATTCATTTAGATATGCTCCGTCTTTTATATAGTCCTTTGTCACTGAAATGTGTGGGATCCTGTTCCCTCAAACTGTACATTGTATGCCTTGTTGGATTAAATGAAAATGCATGAAATGAAGAATTAGCATTACTGTTGAGTAAATTTGAAAAACAGACCGATTACCTCTCAACGCAACTCTTTCTCAAGTCACGTCACTCCCTCCCTCAGCCCCAGCTAAGATCCTATCGTTCGGAGGTACAGTGACCACTCCCTGGATGAAGGAGGTGAGGCTACCCTGCAGCTCAGTGGGCGAACCCACCCCCACCATCAAATGGACCAAAGACAGGTGAGACCCTAACCTCCTCAGCCCCTCCTCTCTGTCAGTCCCCCCCCCCCCCCCCCACCCCCACCGTGACTACCTCCCTCCATCTCTGGAACCCCACTCCACCATTCACTGGACCCGTGTTAAATCTGTGTTTACGTCAGCGTTCCCTTGCTCTCTCTCTCTCTCTACCTCTCTCTTTCTCGCACTCTCTCTCTTTACCTCTTTCTTGCACTCTCTCTACCGCTCTCCTTCTCTCTCTCTCTCTCTCCTTCTCTCTCTCTCCTTCTCTCTCTCTCTCCTCTCTCTCTCTCTCTCTCTCCTTCTCTCTCTCTCCTTCTCTCTCTCTCTCTCTCTCTCTCTCTCTCTCTCTCTCTCTCTCTCTCTCTCTCTCTCTCAGTGAGGACACTGCCATCCCGGTGACTCTGGACGGTCAGAGGCTCATCATGGCCAATGGCACGCTGGTCCTGCGCTTGGTGAAGGCTGAGGATTCTGGGTACTACACGTGCACGGCCACCAACACGCTGGGCTTTGACACCATCATTGTCAACCTGCTGGTGCAAGGTGAGCCTCATCGCACTGGAATCCCCCTCCTTTTTATGGGTCAACCAGTTGTGATGTAGTGCGCTGACCATGTGTGTCTGCCCCCCCCCCCCCCCCCCCCCACACCGTAGTTCCTCCGGACCAGCCCCGTCTGACTGTCTCCACCACCTCCCCCACCTCTATCACCCTGGCCTGGATCCCCGGGGACAACGGAGGATCCTCCATCAGAGGTATTGACCAGTCTCGCTGTGCGTGAGCATTTACATAAACGTAGCTCACTCCTCCCTCCTGCGATTCGCCCAACGCCTCTGCGCTTTCTCTTTCCTTTCCATCCCTATATCTACCAATCAGTCCCTGTGCCCCGTCCTTCTCCTCTCTCTCTCTCTCTCTCTCTCTCTCTCTCTCTCTCTCTCTCTCTCTCTCTCTCTCTCTCTCTCTCTCTCTCTCTCTCTCTCTCTCTCTCTCTCTCTCTCTCTCTCTCTCTCTCTCTCTCTCTGTCTCTCTCTCTCTCTCTCTCTCTCTCTCTCTCTCTCTCTGCTTGTCCTCTGTCCATCTCTCCGTTCTGTCTCTTTGTTGGTTTGCGTACCATGCTCTCTGTTTATTGACTGGTGGTCCACTGTTTTGGTTCCTAGTTAAGGAGCTGTCTCGTTGATTATCTGACTACCGTGCTGTGTGTGTGTGTGTGCAATTGTCAGTGTGCGTATTAGTTCCGTGGGCTCTATTTTAACAAACCTAATGCAATGGAAAACCTAACTGCTGACACTAGCGCTTTAGGTCCAGGGGTGTCAGTGAAACTCTTGTAATTCTCACAGCCGTTATTATGAGCGCAATAGCTGGCGTTGGAGCGAAAGGGCTGGGTTTGGATGAATAAACGAGCTGTAGGTGGGCCAAGGGCTTGGCCCCTCAGTGGCTTAATAGAGCGTGCGTTTGTCTCGTGTTCTGTAGGTTATTGATGGTCTTTGCGTTGCCGTCCAACTCCAAATCGTCTGGGGCCGCCGAATTTGATCCTCCTGGTCCATTGTCGATTGGTGCCACAGTTTATTAAATAGCATGGGCTACAGTAACGAGTGATAGAGAAACAGTAGCCCACCTCAGCGCAAGCAAGCGTTGTTCGCTTGTGTACCATGCTATCTGTTTATTGACGTGGGTTCCACTCTGTTTTGGTTCCCAGTTAGGGGAGCTGTCTCATTGACTATCTTGACTACCTTGCGGTGTGTGTGTGTGTCTGTGTGTGTGTTCACTGTGTGTGCAATTTGCGGTGTGCATATTTGTTCAGTGAGCTCTGGTAAATTACCAATCCTAGCACTTAGGTTTAAAAATAGAACGCCGGATTGAACAGGTCGAAATTGCAAACGAGCGTGCGTTTTGACAATTGCATTGGCTTGACAGCAGCCCCCCCCCACAAAAAATAGAGTCCAGTATGCCCACCTTTTCAACAGGCAGTCTTTGATTCACTCCGCCTGTGTGTGTATTAGTGTATCTCTGCCTGTAAGGTTGTCTGTTCCGCCGGATGTCCGTCTCTCTATGTCCTGTGTCTGGTGTGTCTCTCTGGCCATAAGGTGGCCTGTGGGACTGACAGTAGCTACCATGGTCATCGGAGTCTACGACTAATCCTGCCACCCTGTGCCATGTGATCGACACAGACTCCCCAGTTCCCCTGGGCGCTGAAGACGTGGATGGCGAATGCATTCAGTGGTAGGGAGAGGGAGACTGGTTGGCGTTATCCACTGTTTGTCTGGGAGAGTAGTAATACCTCTAGAAGCACACTAAAAAGCCAGTGAGCTTTCTACACAGGTCAATCCATCTGGCATGCCACCCTTTATTGTGCCATCTGCCAGAGAGAAAGAAAGACGGACAGAGATGGAGGGAGGGAGGGAGAGAGAGCATAAGAGAAGAGGACAGAGCTCGAGAGAAAGAGAGTTATAAACAGACTATAAATCCAAGGCAGCTGATTATGACTGCAGATGCCATATTGCGTTCTCATTTGCATATATGCCCGGTCAGCGCCCTCCCAAACCCAGCTGGGGGCTTCTGGGAAAGTAATGGCGGCATAGAACAGTCATGAATGCATCTTTCTCCATCTGGATCTTTGGTAGTGGAAGAGATGTATGACTCGCCATCCCCCTCTGGTGTTATCTAGCGGTACTGACACAATGAAATCTGAACCTGGCTGAATGAACCAGCTGAGTATTGCAAAAATATTTGGGTACCTGGCGTGTTTTAAGTGTTCAAGTGTTTACATGTAATGTGGTTGGTTTTTTTTTTCAAATTTTCTCTATTTTATCTGAAGGTTGAAAAAAAAAAAAACATCTGAAAATAAGAAAAATTTGCACTTATCATGGTGGATGTGCGTGTGTGTGTGTGTGTTCCCCAGGTTTCGTGCTGCAGTACTCGGTGGACAACATGGAGGGGTGGAGGGATGTGTTCATCAGTTCCAGTGAGAGGTCCTTCAAGCTGGACAACCTGCGCTGTGGCACCTGGTACAAGGTCAAACTGGCCGCCAAGAACAGCGTGGGAGCGGGACGCATCAGTGAAATCATCGAGGCTAAGACCCACGGACGAGGTGAGGGGGAGGGGGAGAGGGGGGATACAGGGACATGGGAGGGTTTAGTCGACAGGAGAGGCGAGGAGGGGCAGAGAGGGAGGAGCTAAAGTAGCTGTGAGAGGAGTGATGGTTATAGCTGTGAGAGGGGTGATGGTTACGGCTGTGAGAGGGGTGACGGTTACGGCTGTGAGAGGGGTGACGGTTACGGCTGTGAGAGGGGTGACGGTTACGGCTGTGAGAGGGGTGACGGTTACGGCTGTGAGAGGGGTGACGGTTACGGCTGTGAGAGGAGTGACGGTTACGGCTGTGAGAGGGGTGACGGTTACAGCTGTGAGAGGGGTGACGGTTACGGCTGTGAGAGGGGTGACGGTTACGGCTGTGAGAGGGGTGACGGTAAACGGCTGTGAGAGGGGTGACGGTTACGGCTGTGAGAGGAGTGACGGTTACGGCTTTGAGAGGGGTGACGGTTCCGGCTGTGAGAGGAGTGATTGTTACGGCTGTGAGAGGGGTGACGGTTACGGCTGTGAGAGGAGTGACGGTTACGGCTGTGAGAGGAGTGACGGTTACGGCTGTGAGAGGAGTGACGGTTACGGCTGTGAGAGGGGTGACGGTTACGGCTGTGAGGGGTGACGGTTACGGCTGTGAGAGGGGTGATTGTTACGGCTGTGAGAGGGGTGACGGTTACGGCTGCGAGGGGGGTGACGGTTACGGCTGTGAGAGGAGTGACGGTTACGGCTGTGAGAGGGGTGACGGTTACGGCTGTGAGAGGGGTGACGGTTACGGCTGTGAGAGGAGTGACGGTTACGGCTGTGAGAGGAGTGACGGTTACGGCTGCGAGAGGGGTGACGGTTACGGCTGCGAGAGGGGTGACGGTTACGGCTGTGAGAGGGGTGACGGTTACGGCTGTGAGAGGGGTGACGGTTACGGCTGCGAGGAGGGTGACGGTTACGGCTGTGAGAGGGGTGACGGTTACGGCTGTGAGAGGGGTGACGGTTACGGCTGTGAGAGGGGTGACGGTTACGGCTGTGAGAGGGGTGATTGTTACGGCTGTGAGAGGAGTGACGGTTACGGCTGTGAGAGGAGTGATGTTTACGGCTGTGAGAGGGGTGACGGTTACGGCTGCGAGGGGGGTGACGGTTACGGCTGTGAGAGGAGTGACGGTTACGACTGTGAGAGGGGTGACAGTTACGGCTGTGAGAGGAGTGACGGTTACGGCTGTGAGAGGGGTGACGGTTACGGCTGTGAGAGGGGTGACGGTTACGGCTGTGAGAGGAGTGACGGTTACGGCTGTGAGAGGGGTGACGGTTACGGCTGTGAGAGGGGTGATTGTTACGGCTGTCAGAGGAGTGACGGTTACGGCTGTGAGAGGGGTGATTGTTACGGCTGTCAGAGGAGTGACGGTTACGGCTGTGAGAGGGGTGGCGGTTACGGCTGTGAGAGGGGTGATTGTTACGGCTGTGAGAGGAGTGATGGTTATAGCTGTGAGAGGGGTGACGGTTACAGCTGCGAGGGGGGTGACGGTTATGGCTGCGAGGGGGGTGATTGTTACGGCTGTGAGAGGGGTGATGGTTATAGCTGTGAGAGGGATGACGGTTACGGCTGCGAGGGGGGTGACGGTTACGGCTGTGAGAGGGATGACGGTTACGGCTAGAAGGGGGGTGACGGTTACGGCTGTGAGAGGGGTGAGTGTTACGGCTGTGAGAGGGGTGACGGTTACGGCTGCGAGGGGGGTGATGGTTACGGCTGTGAGAGGGGTGACGGTTACGGCTGTGAGAGGGGTGACGGTTACGGCTGCGAGGGGGGTGACGGTTACGGCTGTGAGAGGGGTGACGGTTACGGCTGTGAGAGGGGTGATTGTTACGGCTGTCAGAGGAGTGACGGTTACGGCTGTGAGAGGGGTGATTGTTACGGCTGTCAGAGGAGTGACGGTTACGGCTGTGAGAGGGGTGGCGGTTACGGCTGTGAGAGGGGTGATTGTTACGGCTGTGAGAGGAGTGATGGTTATAGCTGTGAGAGGGGTGACGGTTACAGCTGCGAGGGGGGTGACGGTTATGGCTGCGAGGGGGGTGATTGTTACGGCTGTGAGAGGGGTGATGGTTATAGCTGTGAGAGGGATGGCGGTTACGGCTGCGAGGGGGGTGACGGTTACGGCTGTGAGAGGGATGACGGTTACGGCTGCAAGGGGGGTGACGGTTACGGCTGTGAGAGGGGTGAGTGTTACGGCTGTGAGAGGGGTGACGGTTACGGCTGCGAGGGGGGTGATGGTTACGGCTGTGAGAGGGGTGACGGTTACGGCTGTGAGAGGGGTGACGGTTACGGCTGCGAGGGGGGTGACGGTTGCGGCTGTGAGAGGGGTGACGGTTACGGCTGTGAGAGGGGTGACGGTTACGGCTGTGAGAGGGGTGACGGTTACGGCTGCGAGAGGGGTGACGGTTACGGCTGCGAGGGGGGTGACGGTTACGGCTGTGAGAGGGATAATGAGGGAGACAGGTATATTGATAGAATTCAATCCCACTTACCATATCACAATATTTCAAGACATTGTTAAAAACTGTTAAGTGAGAACTAACACCTTCCTGCCCCGCCTATTCCAGAGCCCCAGTTCAATAAGGAACAGCCGGTGTTCACCCACGTCAACTCTACCCACGCCCGGCTCAACCTGCAGGGCTGGGCAAGCGGTGGCTGCCCCATCACGGCCGTGCTGCTGGAGTTCAGACCTAAGGGGAACTGGGCGTGGCAGAACGTGCGCACCAACGCCACGGCCGACGTGTTCCTGGCTGAGCTCCGCGAGGCCACCTGGTACGAGCTGAAGATGAAGGCGTGTAACAGCGCCGGCTGCGGGAACCAGAGCTCTCAGTTCGCCACGCTGGACTACGATGGCAGTGAGTACAAGCTGCTTTAATTTCTCTGGCCTGTGTGGTCCAGTGGTTAGTGTTGCAGAATCTGAGTCGGAGGATGCCAAGAGTGTGCAAAGCTGTCATCTACTTTGAAGAATCTCAAATATAAAATATATTTTGATTTGTTTCACACTTTTGGTTACTACATGATTCTATGTGTTTTTTCACAGTTTTGATGTCTTCTACAATGTAGAAAATAGTTTTAATTTTTTTGTTTTTTTAAATGAGTAGGTGTGTCCAAACTTTTGACTGGTACTGTATTTAAAACCTGATATAATGTCATATAACCTTGTCATGTAACCTGTTATATTTTCTAAGCAGGTACCATCCCTCCCATCAAGTCAGCGCGGCCGGAGGGCGACGACGTTAAGAAGCTCTTCTCCATCGGCTGCCCCGTCATCCTGGTCACTCTGGTCGTCGCCCTGCTCTTCATCATCCGCAAGAAACGCAAAGAGAAGAGACTGAAGAGACTGAGAGGTGAGGGAGAAAACGGGGGCGGGGGGGGGGTGAGGAAGAGAAGAGACTGAAGAGACTGAGAGGTGAGGGAGGGAACGGGGGGGGAAGAGACTGAAGAGACTGAGAGTTGAGGGAGGGAGGGAACGGGGGGGGGGGGAGACTGAAGAGACTGAGAGGTGAGGGAGGGAACGGGGGGGGGGGGGGGGGAGAGACCGAAGAGACAGAGGTGAGGGAGGGAACGGGGGGGGTGAGGAAGAGAAGAGACTGAGAGGTGAGGGAGGGAACAGGGGGGGGGTGAGGAAGAGAAGAAATGAAGAGACTGAGAAGTGAGGGAGGGAACGGGGGGGTGAGGAAGAGAAGAGACTGAAGAGACAGAGAGGTGAGGGAGGGAACGGGGGGGTGAGGAAGAGAAGAGACTGAAGAGACAGAGGTGAGGGAGGGAACGGGGGAGGGGGGGAAAGAAGAGACAGAGGTGAGGGAGGGAACGGGGGAGGGGGGGAAGAGAAGAGACTGAAGAGACTGAGAGGTGAGGGAGGGAACGGGGGAGGGGGGGAAAGAAGAGACTGAGAGGTGAGGGAGGGAATGGGGGGGGGGAGAGAAGAGAAGAGACTGAAGAGACTGAGAGGTGAGGGAGGGAACGGGGGGAGAGGGGCGCGAAAGAGAAGAGACTGAAGAGACTGAGAGGTGAGGGAGGGAACGGGGGGGGGAAGAGAAGAGACTGAAGAGACTGAGAGGTGAGGGAGGGAACGGGGGAGGGGGGAAAGAAGAGACTGAGAGGTGAGGGAGGGAACGGGGGAGGGGGGAAAGAAGAGACTGAGAGGTGAGGGAGGGAACGGGGGGGGGGGGAGAGAAGAGAAGAGACTGAAGAGACTGAGAGGTGAGGGAGGGAACGGGGGGAGAGGGGCGCGAAAGAGAAGAGACTGAAGAGACTGAGAGGTGAGGGAGGGAATGGGGGAGGGGGGGAAAGAAGAGACTGAGAGGTGAGGGAGGGAACGGGGGGAGAGGGGCGCGAAAGAAAAGAGACTGAAGCGACTGAGAGGTGAGGGAGGGAACGGGGGAGGGGGGGAAGAGAAGAGACTGAAGAGACTGAGAGGTGAGGGAGGGAACGGGGGAGGGGGGGAAAGAAGAGACTGAGAGGTGAGGGAGGGAACGGGGGGGGGGGAAGAAGAGACTGAGAGGTGAGGGAGGGAACGGGGGGGGGAAGAGAAGAGAAGAGACTGAAGAGACTGAGAGGTGAGGGAGGGAACGGGGGGAGAGGGGCGCGAAAGAGAAGAGACTGAAGAGACTGAGAGGTGAGGGAGGGAACGGGGGAACGGGGGTGGAAGGGGAGGAAGAGAGAGGTGTGGAGAAGAGCTATGAGGTTGAGTAAGGGAGGGAGCGAAAGAGAAGAGAGGGGTGAGAGAATGAAGGAGAGGTGTGGAGAAGAGACTGAGGGGTGAGAGAGCGAGAGAGAGAGAGAGTGAGCGGGAGGAGAGGAGAGAGCGTAAGGAAGATCTGACTAAATTGTGCTCCATATAACTGAAGCCCTGCTCTATCTTTACGTTCCCTCAAGATGCCAAAAGCCTGGCTGAGATGCTGATCAGGTAATATAGCTTATCTCTGCTGTTCCTCTGTTTACAGTTCATACCCCCAAGGGAAACATTCATACAACACACTGAAATTAACATTGTAGAAAACATTGGTTACCTTACCTCTCCATACAGTAAATGTCTTAAAAGATGGAAAGATAAATCCTATTTCTGAAAAAGGGGATTTACGCTCTGTGTGTGTGTGTGTGTGTGTGTGTGTGTGTGTGTGTGTGTGTGTGTGTGTGTGTGTGTGTGTGTGTGTGTGTGTGTGTGTGCCTTGTGTCCCTGGAGCAGTAAGAATAACCGGAGCTTTGACACCCCTGTGAAAGGCCCCCCCCAGGGCCCCCGACTCCACATCGATATCCCCAGAGTTCAGCTGCTCATCGAGGACAAGGAAGGCATCAAGCAGATCGGTCGGTGCCGTGTGTGTATATGTCTGTGTGTGTGTGTATATGTCTGTGTGTATATGTGTGTGTGTATATTTCTGTGTGTGTTGCTGTGTTTTGATGAGGGCCTACCTGATACAGATGTTATTACTCTTTTCGGCCTGCGCTATAATGCAAATGTGTGTTCATGAATGAGTATGACTCATCAGTCGTGAATAATTGTTGCTTCTGTCAACCCCTCTGCTAGGTGAAGACAAAGCCACCATCCCAGTGACGGACACAGAGTTCAGCCAGAATGTGAATCCACAGAGCTTCTGTACGGGCGTGTCTGTGCATCACCCCGCCCTCATCCAGAACACCGGCCCTCTGATTGACATGTCCGATATCAGACCAGGGACCAGTAAGTGGAGAGCCCTAACTGCCCTACATCGTAGAGTTCTATTCTATCTTGTCCATTCCTTCCATCATTGCCTTCAACTTGCTGACTCTTGTGTTCTCCTCCCTTTCTCCCACTTCCTTCCTCCCTCTCCCCCTGTCCTTCCTTCCACCTCTCTTCCTTCCTCCCACCACTCCTCCCCTCCTCCACCTCTCCTACCTTCCTCCCGCCTGCTCCTCTCTTCCCTCTCCTCCCTCCCTCTCTCCCCCGGTAGACCCGGTGTCGAGGAAGAGCGTGAAGTCGGCCCACAGTACGAGGAACCGCTACTCCAGCCAGTGGACCTTGACCAAGTGCCAGTCGTCTACGCCCGCCCGTACCCTCACCTCCGACTGGCGCACCGTGGGCTCCCAGCATGGCATCACTGTCACCGAGAGTGACAGCTACAGCGCCAGCCTCTCACAGGACACGGGTGAGCCTGGCATATCTTGCACACACACACACACACTCATGACACACACACTTTCTTGTAACACACACACTCATGATATAGACACACACACAGTATTGACACATGCATACATACAGACATATACGAAGGACCCAAGTGAGCCACCCAAAACATAGGCTACATACACACACACTGTAGTGCAAGGAGATGGTGTAAGATTTGGGCATTTCATGTACAACACCAACTCTCTCTCTCTTTCTCTTTCTCTCTCTCTCTCTCTGTCACTCTCTCGCTCTCTCTGTCTCTGTTGCTCTCTCTGTCGCTCTCTCCCGCTCTCTCTCCCTCTCTCTTTGTCATCAGATAAGGGGCGTAACAGCATGGTGTCAACAGAGAGCGCGTCCTCCACCTACGAGGAGCTGGCGCGGGCCTACGAACACGCCAAGCTTGAGGAGCACCTGCAGCACGCCAAGTTTGAGATCACCGAGTGCTTCATCTCCGACAGTTCCTCAGACCAGATGACCACGGGCACCAACGACAACGGCGACAGCATGACCTCCATGAGCACGCCGTCCGAGACGGGCCTGTGTCGCTTCACCGCCTCGCCACCCAAACCCCAGGAATACGACCGCGGAAGACCTACCAACGTTGCCGTGCCCATCCCCCACCGCGCCAACAAGAGCGAGTGGACTGGCAAAAGTGAGTATGAGACCTGCCCTTGATTAGAATGATCCTATAGGTTGGTGTAATGTAAAGGCCTCTAAGCATGGTTAGGGTGAGCAGGGTTGATTGCTGTACTTTAGACACATACCGGTACTCTGACATATAACAAATGTGCCTGATAAAGATGCTTGTCAAATCCTTTCATCCCCTCATCCCAGGTGACTACTGTAACCTTCCCCTCTACATGAAGACAGACCCTTTCTTCCGGAAGCAGTCGGAGCTGCATGACCCGTGCCCGGTGGTGCCGCCCCGCGAGGCCCCCAGCCGCAGCCTGGCCCAGCGGGCGTACCACACCCAGGGCCGCCACATGACTCTGGACTCCTCCAAGCAGCAGCAGGCTCTGACTGTGGGCCACGCAGGCCTGGCCGGCCTCAGCGCCTCAGGGGGAGCATCAGGGGGTGGTGGTGGTGTAGGAGGGGCGACTGGAGGGCCGTCTGGTGGTTCCAGCACCACCTCCCTGTCTCAGAGGACTCTCACCATGCCCGGTTCCTCCTCTTCCTCTGCCCAGAGCGCTGCTGCTGCCGCTGCCGCCTCGGCCAGCGGGGGAGCCACGGGGGGAGACTCCAGAGACCCTCTGCTGGAGAGCAGCTCGTCAGGCCTGGGCAGACTAGAGAGACAGAAGCAGGCGGCTGGCGGGGCCTACTCCAAATCGTATACACTGGTGTAGCTGGAGCCACTGGTGGAGATGTTGGAGCCTTGGGAAGGGTTAGGGGCCACACAGACACACGTACACACACCTGGCGCCTGTACTGTCAGGCCAGAGGGGCCGCTCGGCAGGGGCCAGATTGAGGTTTTTATAGCACAGGAGTTTGTCTTCTTTCTGCCAGTTTGTGTTTTCTCTGTCTATCCTTTTCTCTCTCTCTGTTTCTCTCTCTCTGTTTCTCTCTCTCTGTTTCTCTCTCTCGTTCTCTTACTCTCTATTTTTTTATTTGACCTTCCCTGGAAATAACTTGCCAAACGCAACATAATTGTAATAACTTTTATTTTCTTCTCTCTCTCTCTCTCTCTCTCTCTCTCTCTCTCATATTATCTGCTAAGACACCTCAGAACTTCTGCACAAACTACATTCCCATGTGCACTTCTTTTCTTGAATTCAGAACGGTAAACGAAAAGAACCAATATATTTAGAGTTTCACATAAACCTGTCCAGATGTTTTTAGGCTGTTTTAAGTGTTCCTTTTTCATATCTCTGAACAGAGAGTTCAGAGTTCATACAAGCAGCGCATTGCCACGGAAAGTGCTTATGCATAAACCAACAACCTTGGTGTCTGTCTCTGGTCCTCCAAAGCCATCCTGGTAGGGACTCACACAAACAGGCAACAGACTGTGGTTTCAACGACGTCTCGGGGGATTCCCCCCCCCCCCCCCCCACGCAATTCATGACACGGTATAGAGTGTTGATGACTCTTTTATAGGACACCAGGAAACAGAGCGAGAGGGGAAAAACTGGAATCGTCTTCACACGAAAGATGAATCTGAACAGTTTTATTTGATTTGTTTTTACTCTTCCTCTTTTGGAATATATATATATATACTCATGTGCATTAAGAGGGTAGAATGGGTTTGCAGAACCTTCACGAGCCTGCGTGTGTGCGTGTATATGTGTATATATGTATACATGTGGCTGGCACACACCTGCAGTGGCCCTTTCTAATCAATCTGTATGCTGACTCCTTGGCGGAGGCGCGAGTTAAAAAAAACTCCCGTCCACCTGCTACTGACAGTGTTTTGGGGACGATGAGGTCACGCTGTACGACGTCACATGTCGGTCTCTCCCTTCTGGACTTTGGTTGGCCCGGTGTGTTTGACACCGGCATCATCGCCTTGGAGACGATGAGTTGATTTGCCGTGCATTAGAGGTGCCACCCCTCCTCTTGGTCCTCTCTCTCTCTCTCTCGTTCTCTCCGTCCCTCTGAGGCAGGGAGAAGACCCTTTGTTCTGTCCTTAACTTGGTGCCAGACACCCCCATTCCTTCATACTACCCCTCGGTCGACCCAAACCCCTGTAACCCTTCCCCACCACCACCACACACCCTCCATACCCCATACCCCACACCCCCGCCCTCCATACCCCACCCCATCCCATACAGTCTCACTGTGACCTTCTAGCACACTCTGCTAGGCAGACGGACATTTATGACAATAGTTGGGACTGACTGACAAATGGACTGCAGGACGACAGACGGACTGACTGATAAAAGATGAAACAGACCACAAGATGGATGGATGAATGAGTTTCAGATTGAAACAGAGGTGAATATACAGACATGATAACGCAGCGAGGAACATTGATTTGCAGGGAGAGATGGAAAGATAAGGCCGACCAAAGAGTCGTAAGTGTTTAGGGAAGGATGAAAGAGATGGCAGGTGAACATGAGTTATTCTTATGAAATGAGGTGGTCTCAAGAATAAATATGTTGTCTATAAGGCCCCCCCCCCCCCATCCCACTAAAATGTATTTCAACTTATTGTCGGGTTCTGTTGACGTTTTTGTTTATTTATATTATTCATTATAAACCCAAAGCTTAGCCCCATGACAAAGAAACGTCCCAAAAAAATTATAATTGCTCACAATATTTGCAATGGAACATTTCAAATCAGGGCTCTCACAATATATATATAAAAAAATATATATACAATATTTGTTGTCAAAGATATGTACATATATATTTATATCTAAATATATAGCAAATATATAACTATTGAATGAAGCAGAGAGATATGAAGTCATCGTAATTTAAAAAAAAATTTATGAAAATATAAAAAGTGAGACAATCGCTCAGTTGGAAGAAGCCGTCGGTTAGGAGGAAGAGTGGAGGAAGAGGAGAAAGTGGGCTGAAGAAACGGCTAGCAGAACCAAGAAAGCTATAGATGGATGAAATAGAGAGCGGGCTACGGTATCTGAGGCCGAGTTTGGGAATGTGAACATTGATGTGAACACTGCCCATCTGCCAGGTACACAGGTAGCTACAGTGCAGGAGCACAACTACACCGAACATGCCATTCAGGATGCAAAGTGTCTAAGTAGTTAATGATGGGTAGGACCTTAGCCAGTGAGGTCCGTTGCAAACTAATGCTGTCGATTTAGCATTTTGTAATGGTCAGAATGGCTTGTGGTCTGTGAACCCAATGGCAGCCAGTGTGGCTACTGTGTCTAATAACATCAGACCTGTGGTTGATTTGGTTTGGAGTTGCCCCTGTGGTCCACTGTGGTGGCGAATAGACACTGCTGTAGTTTTGTGATCGGAATGGTTTTTGTGGTCAGTGAGGTAAAGTGTGTTCATTGCCGTCAGCACAACCCTCTTTTTAATTGTACCTGTGGAAAGGGTGAGGGACATCACTGACATGAGAGAGGAAGATTTCAGGGAACCCCTAATCGTTTATAAGTACTTGTACTGGATAGTTAGTGCGTAGCAGCTTCAGCACTGAGTCACTTAGCTGAGGCAACATCCACTGTTGATTTCAGCTCAGAGCCCAACCCTGGCACGCCTAACCCTGGCACATGGGGATTCAGGTAACTGTGGTGGGCATTGCCAAGGCACCAACCCACCTTCTTATTGTCTACGTCCCCAAATCTAAGGCCAACTTAGAAGCATGACCCTACTTCAGGTGTTACGAGAGTACAAAGGGTGGAACCAAATGTAACCTGTTGTATTGCACCTTCCGAGGGGGTGTTCATGTTGACACCCCCCATGACGTCTCATGACTGAACTTAGTGAAGACAGCACATAGTGACCTCTGTGTTTTACCGTTTTCATTATGTCCCTGCACAGTATTCCTATTTCGGACATACATATAACTGTTATAACTGCTCATAACTGAGAACATTCACGCTCCCTGCCTGTTGTAGACAGTGAACAGGACAGGGAGCGTTTGCAGAGAGAAGAATCTTTCCTTTCCGTTGATATTATTATGGTACTGTTTATTTTTGCTTTGGCTTCCTTGGTTATGCAATTATCTTGAAACGGTTTGAGACACACAGTGGTGCCACGTGAAGTGGCAGGCCTGTCTAGCCAATTGAAATCAGGGACTCCCTATCTCCAACCAATCACAGGAAAAACTGTGTGCATATTGGGCGGGGTCAGGAATCAAACTCTCCCCAACCTACCCTAACTTTAGCCCCACCTATTTGACTAATCAGACCGTCATTTACACCTGGTAATAACATGTGCCCTGTGATCAGATTTGTCTCAAAATGTCTACTCCAGCCCAATTTGATCGGTTATGACTGGACGTGACCAAAGATCCATTCCCAGGACACATGTTAATACCAGGACTAAAGGGGGGTCTCAGATCCCCCCCCCCCCCCCCCCTGCACCTCCTGCCACAACAGCATCGCTACCCCACTAATTAAAGACTCTTGTACATAGCGAAGTGTTTTGTATAAATACGTACTATTTTCAACATCTCCAGATGAAACCAGGGCACAATGTAAACTTTGATTAAAGTTATAACTTGAAACAGGAGAGGGTTAAAGAGAACTATAGAATTATAGCCCCACTGCTTACAATTAGAGTTTTGAATGGGGCAACAAACATAACAATAGTGTGGACCACATACGGCTTTCACAATTGGTTCCTCTTTTTCCAGGAGGTCTTGTTGAGTTCATTTTTGGGGGCCATTGACTTTGAATTGATTTTTCTTTCTTGTAGTATTTTTTTTATTTTGTATTTATTTTGAGGAAAAACGGCATTGCATGCTCTGAATATTTTGCTGGTTATAAAAAGGACAATGGAGATACAAACACGAGAAAGGGGTGAGGGGGAGGGGGGGGGGGGGGGAAGCATTCCTAAACTTTTATGGAAAAAGTTGCTTCAATTTGCAATTGCTTGTTTAACTCTACCGTTTTTTTTTTCTATGAAAACAAACAAAACCAGAAAAAGAGTACTCCAACACCTTGTGCAATAAAGCTATCTTTCTATGAGTCACGTCTTTCCTTTTCCATCCTTTCCTTCATGCTGGATCAAGGGGTGTATTTATTTGCACAGACCGTGGCAAAATGTTTTGCAGTGGAAAACGTTTTGAAACTAAAACGAGCAAGTCTTATTGAAAACCTCACAAGAATGATTGATTATACGGTAGGAAATAACACACGTGAAATTAGAGCAATCCATTACTTCGACACGAGGTAACAAAAAGAGAACCAATCCAGGATTACTGAGGGGTTTAATGGAGTTTGTTGGACATATATGTTATTTTACAATCCACCTATTTGATACATACAGTACAATGTGCATGCTCTCACACACACACACACACACATGCAAACATACTCTCGCACATTTTATTTAACCTTTATTAAACTAGACAAGTCAGTTAAGAACAAATTCTTATTTACAATGACGGCCTAGGAACAGTGGGTGAACTGCCTTGTTCAGGGGCAGAACGACAGACCTTGTCAGCACAGGGATTCGATCTAACAACCTTTCGGTTACTTGCCCAACGCTCTAACCACTAGGCTACCTGCCGCACGTAAATATCTTCACAAATACATGTCGATAAGCATATAAAGGACCTATGATTAATGTATACATATATTTTTAGTCACATAGTGAAACACAGGATGTGTGTAACATTTTGTCACTTAAATGAGTGATTGAATGTCTGTGTCTGTATAATGTTCGACACACAGTACCAGTCAAAATTTGGACACACGTGACAATTCCAGAGTTTATTTTTTACTATTTTCTACATTGTAGAATTAATAGTGAAGACATCAAAACTATGAAATAACACATAGTCATTGTAGTAACCAAAAAAGTGTTAAACAAATCAAAAATATATTTTTTTATTTAAGGTTCTTCAAAGTAGCCAACCCTGATGACAGCTTTGGACACTTGGCATTCTCTCAATCAACTTCATGTGGTAGTCACCTGGAAAAACAATTTTAATTAACAGGTGTGCCTTGCCATAAGTTAATATGTGGAATTTCTTTCCTCAATGCGTTTGAGCAATTTAATTGTGTTGTGACAAGGTAGTGGGTGGTATGTAGAAGATAGCCCTATTTGGTAACAGCTCAAATAAGGAAAGAGAAACGACAGTCCGTCATTACTTTAAGCCATGAAGGTCATTTCAAGAACTTGGAAAGTTTCCTCAAGTGCAGTCGCAAAAACCATGACCTGCTGTGTTTAAACTGGCTCTCATGAGGACCGCCACAGGAAAGGAAGACCCAGAGTTACCTCTGCTACAGCGGCTACGTTCATTAGTTACCAGACTCAGAAATTGCAGCCCAAATAAATGAGTTCAAGCAACAGACACATCTCAACATCAACTGTTCAGAAGAGACTGCGTGAATCAGGCCTTCATGGTTGAATTGCTGCAAAGAAACCACTACTAAAGGACATCAATAAAAAGAAGAGACTTGCAAGTGACACGGGCAATGGACATTAGACCTGTGGAAATCTGTCCTTTGGTCTGATGAGTCCAAATTAGAGATTTTTGGTTCCAACCGCCGTGTCTTTGTGAGACGCAGAGTAGGTGAACGGATGATCTCCGCAAGTGTGGTTCTTACGGTGAAGCATGGAGGAGGAGGTGTGATGGGGTGGGGGTGCTTTGCTGGTGAAACTGTCAGTGATTTATTTAAAATTCAAGGCACACTTAACCAGCATGGTTACCACTCTGCAGCGATACGCCATCCCATCTGGTTTGCGCTTAGTGGGACTGTCATTTGTTTTTCAACAGGACTATGACCCAACACACCTCCAGGCTGTGTAAGGGCTATTTGACCAAGAAGGAGAGTGATGGAGTGCTGCATCAGACGACATGTTCTCCACAATCACCTGACTTCAACCCATTTGAGATGGTTTGGGATGAGTTGGACCGCAGACTGAAAGAAAAGCAGCCAACAAGTGTTCAGCAAATGTTGGAACTCTTTCACGATTGTTGTAAAAGCATTCCAGGTGAAGCTGGTTGAAAGAGTGTGCAAAGCTGCCATCAAGGCAAAGGGTGGCTACTTTGAAGAATCTAAAATATATTTTGATTTCTTTAACACTTGTTTGGTTACTACATGATTCCATATGTGTTATTTCATAGTTTTGATGTCTTCACTATTATTCTACAATGTAGAAAATAATAAAAATAAAGAAAAATAATTGAATGAGCAGGTGTGTCCAAACTTTTGACTGGTTTTTCATATAAAGTCAATCTTTGCTATTTCCTTTGGTATACATGCTATGAAAAATGGCTAACGAAGTTAGATGACATCTTTGGTCCTCTGCTCTTTACATTTCAGAGAGGACTCTGTCTTGTCTCTGTTTGTGTATTTGTGTCTGTCTGTCTGTCATGCAGAGCTCCGGTGGTGCGGGTTTGGTTCTACTTGGTCTCCTTCTTCTTCTGCTGGTACTTCCTGAACTGGTTCTGAATGGTGGCGGCAGCTTTCTCCACAGGCAGAGTGGGGCTGAGAGGCGCCGCTGCACACCCGTTGCCGCACGCAGAGTCTTTCCGATCGCACGTCAGCAGACAGGGTACAGTCAAAGTGGCAACAGCAACAGCCAGCGTTGCATTGGGGAAGATGTCCGAATTTACTGTGTGTAACAACGTAGCAAGTACATGAGTAGTAAGGCACGAGTGGTCTTTAACGTCAGGGGTTATGAAGTTATATGTAGGATGTTATACGTATTATATGTAGCAAGCCTCTATGTGGGTAGGTGATTATACTTCATTACTGTAGATATATTGCCGTGGACTGTTCAGTGTCATAGATAAGAAAAATATGAATCCACACACTCGTACGCTGCTCCCGAAGTGTTTTAAAGAGAAGAGGATGTCTCATCCAGTTAATGGGTTGTAATGAGGAAGGCCTAGTCAAACCTTTGTCCATTTCTCATTCAACACTGTGGGAGCAGCATACCAATGTGCCAATTCAAAAAATACATCTACATTTTTTTCCTCTCGGATTCAGCACCTGGGAAGTGTTTTCTAGATTTGCACATTTTTTAAAAAACACTCTTTTAAACATTGTTTGGTCTCAGACTCACTCTTTCTGAACACTCCTACGCTGTTCCTCGTCTGGCCGTCGCACTGTAAAGAAGAATTCAGTGTGAAAGCAATACAGAAAAAGTCGTAAAGGGGCAATCTGCAGGTGAAAATAGAACAACTGTTTTGGGTCCTGATGGGGTACGGCAGTTGAACTAAGCTCATGACGCATTTATAGGTTATATTCTTCCAGAATCAATGGTTGCATATCATTTATACGTTAAAAAAAAATACATGGAGGTAGCAACTGCAGAATGTATCCCTCTCACTTACACACACCTGGCTACTGCCGGCATGCCTGATTGTCCATTTCCTGTTTGCTCAGTGTAAAAGGTGGAATGTTTGGACATGACTGTGTCATTCTGCACATGCCATTCCAAAACATCCCAACTCGCAGACAGGCAGCTATGTGTCCCCCATAGCTAAGGTCATGTGGCAAATGTAATTTTGCAGTGGGGTTTCAGTAGCCAATTCTGGAAATGCCGGTAATTGATGCTTTGTGGCCTTCAGCACTACAATAATGGAGGGCCGGGGGCAGTAAATACGCTGTGCGTTGTTGGATCCAAATGTGTTGCTAATTAGCTGTTCATTGTGTAATTCTATCATCACAATGGCATTGAAAAGGCTAAGTTATGCAATTTACATCTCTCTGTCGGTATGCTTTGGTCTCCCTGTGTCAGATTGTCTTTGCCCCCCCCCCCCCCCCCGCATCTGACGAGTATGGCAGACTAACAAAAAAGTAGGCACCTCAAACATAATGATTTCATGAGATTTTCACAACCTTATTCTTAGCACATGTCTAGGGAAACTATACTGAGCACTGTTAGATACCAGAGATCACACAGCTACAGCTGCACATGTTCTTGACACAACTGTGGGCCTTTCGCAGAACCACACACACTACCTCTCTGATCTCCGGTCTGGGTAAAGTCCACAGACACAAATCCCCTCAATAGGGATTACAGGTACCGCCTTCTGGAGGAGGTGAAGCCTGGGACTGGTCTGTCTGTCTGTCTGTCTGTCTGTCTGTCTGCCTGCCTGCCTGCCTGCCTGCCTGCCTGCCTGCCTGCCTGCCTGCCTGCCTGCCTGCCTGCCTGCCTGCCTGCCTGCCTCCCTCCCTCCCTCCCTCCCTCCCGTGGAGCTGGGGCCTACATCATGTCCGACAGCAACTATTTTTAAAGTCATTTCAGATCAGGCTTTTCAAAATCAAAGGCTGCTCTGCCTTGTTATTGTAACACCAGAAGTTGTTGACTGTGCCCACGTAACTTTCTTTACAGATCCCATTGTTCCTCGTGAAATAGTTCTTAGAGAGGCCATTCTATCTTCCTCCTCTCTCTACGGGCTTTCTTGTGCACTGCTGCCATCCCCCACATCCTGCTCTTAATCCCAGCCTGAGCCGTCACTGCTGCTGGAACACATGACTACCTGCTGGCTGGATGTTGAGTCAAGGTCCTCAGTCAACGTTAACTGAGTCAAGGACACGCAGTGGGCGAGAGCGTGACTCCTCCTCCACAGCAGTCACGTCAGCATGTCACGTTGTGTGCGACGTTTACTAATCCAAAATATTAGACAAAGAGGTGTCCGAAACGGGTTGAAAGTCGAAGTGGTTTGTTTGAGTTGCTCACGTTATTCCACAAACCTGCTGCCGTGACACGTCGGAGATATATGTTACTAGGGAGGGGGGAGGTGAGAGGATGAGGTGGTGTTAGGGGTGTGGTGCTGGAGGATGGGAATGTTTGAGGGACTGACCTCAGCTGTTGCGCTGCTCCTCCTTTTTTGTGACACGTGGTGCACCTGCCAGGGCAGAGGGTGGGTCACCAGGAAAGGCAACGGAGGATCACTGCGAGCAAATAGCACTCCTATCTGGGATAGACATGGAAAGGATTACATTTGCGTGGGTGTGTGTGTTCCTGAGCTTCCTGTTTACCTAAACGCCCGTGGAACTCTCATGTCGTGTGTGTGTGTGTGTGTGTGTGTGTGTGTGTGTGTGTGTGTGTGTGTGTGTGTGTGTGTGTGTGTGTGTGTGTGTGTGAAAGAGAGGGTCCTTAAACCCTGACTCTGTGTGTGAGAGGATTAAAGCCCCTTAAATCGGCGTGTGTGTGTTCATCCAATTACGTCAAATCCCGAAGTGAAACTATGAGGTCAAGTTGAGTATTGACCCTCCGTTCACTGTCCTTTTCACGCATACAGACCACTAATCAGGACAACATCCTCAATATTTTTCGAATTAAAAACACTCGCTGTGGACAAAGCTATCTAAGATATTCATGCTCACGTAAAAAAAAAGAAAGCTAATCAAACAGAATTCCATACACCCCACCGTGCATATTGACAGACCCCAGGCTAATGGTAATCCTGATAAACTAAACTAAATGTAGCATCCAAAGTTATGACATACACGGACAACTCCTTAGTGTACTTTCATTGTGACATTCGATGACGTTATATAGAGCTAGCCAACGCCTGTCACGTGTGCCACACGGTGGCACAAAGTCAAATAAACAGACGAATATCCACATCGAACTCCACAAGTCGGACCAGCTGTTAAAGGCACGTGAAATGTATCCATAGACCTGGTCTTACCTTTTCTACTACTCTGACCACCATGTACATAGCTGTTAACATGGTGACTATCATCGTGACAACTATTCCTTGATGCCTGGGATAGGCCGCGGTGATGTTGCTGATTTCCCTTACTGTCCTCGGTCCAGCCGTGAAAGAGAGATCCTGTACCCTCTGACAGATCCAAATGGTGGAGTGCGCAGTAGGATGCTTCGTGGGAAGTGGAAAACACAGAACCACACTGCTCTGTATGCGCGCACACACACACACACACACACAAAATCACAGGCACCCGCACATTCTCTGCCACGGCAGCCTAAAACCAATAAATAGCTTTGCGGTACAGAAATAGAGAGGCGATAATCTTTTCCTCTACGCACAACGTTCATCCCTCAGGTGTGCCCTCGCCTCCTTGACAGTCAGGGAAACTCTAGACTCTCTGGCCAACCCAGGTGGCAAAAACATCATATATCATAAGGTAAGGAAGGCAATAGGTTAAGTCATATAGGCCAATTCACATTCATAGCGTGGTTGTTGGTTGGATAGCCTTAGTTGGGCATCCTGGTCTAGCAGGTGTCACTGCAGGCCAGTCTGCCAGGGGTCAGATGTAATGCTACAGGTGAGCAGTAGCCAGGGCACACACACAGTATCCAGGGATTTGGGACCAGATTTAGCTTAGACATAACAACAGGGGTTACTGCCCGCTGGGCATGCCACTTAATTTCAGCGTGGATAATTGGGTAAGATCTAGTTTGTCAGCAAAATGAATAACCCTCTACTACACATCATTTCCCTCAGGCAATAGAAAACCCTTTTGCCCCAGCCCCCCAGGACAATAACATGACGTAGTTGTGTAGGAACCTTTAAATAAACATATACAGTGCATTCTGAAAATATTCAGAACCCTTGACTTTTTCCACATTTTGTTGCATTATAACCTTATTCTAGATTTTTTTAAATTTTATTTCCTCATCAATCTACAAACAATACCCCATAATGACAAAGCAAAAACAGGTTTTACATTCTTTTGGCAAATGAATAAAAAAACGTACATTTGACATTTACATACAGTACCAGTCAAAGGTTTGGACACACCTACTCATTCAGGGGTTTTTCTTTATTTGTACTATTTTCTACATAGTAGAATAATAGGGAAGACATCAAAACTATGAAATAAGATATGAAGTAACCAAAAAAAGTGTTAAACAAATCAAAATATATTTTATAATTGAGATTCTTCAAAGTAGCCACCCTTAGCCTTGATGACAGCTTTGCACACTCTTGGCATTCTCTCAACCAGGTTCATTAGGTAGTCACCTGGAATGCATTTTAATTAACAGGTGTGCCTCGTTAAAAGTACATTTGTGGAATTTCTTTCCTTCTTGAGGTGTTTGAGACAATCAGTTGTGTTGTGACAAGGTAGGGTCCATATTATGGCAGGAACAGCTAAAATAGAAAGAGAAAATTAGAGTACATCATTCTTAGGGCTAGGGTCTATTTTCCTGAATTTCCACCTGACTGACATGCCCAAAGTAAACTGCCTGTTACCCAGAAGCCAGGATATGCGTATACAGTGCCTTGCGAAAGTATTCGGCCCCCTTGAACTTTGCGACCTTTTGCCACATTTCAGGCTTCAAACATAAAGATATAAAACTGTATTTTTTTGTGAAGAATCAACAACAAGTGGGACACAATCATGAAGTGGAACGACATTTATTGGATATTTTAAACTTTTTTAACAAATCAAAAACTGAAAAATTGGGCGTGCAAAATTATTCAGCCCCCTTAAGTTAATACTTTGTAGCGCCACCTTTTGCTGCGATTACAGCTGTAAGTCGCTTGGGGTATGTCTCTATCAGTTTTGCACATCGAGAGACTGACATTTTTTCCCATTCCTCCTTGCAAAACAGCTCGAGCTCAGTGAGGTTGGACGGAGGGCATTTGTGAACAGCAGTTTTCAGTTCTTTCCACAGATTCTCGATTGGATTCAGGTCTGGACTTTGACTTGGCCATTCTAACACCTGGATATGTTTATTTTTGAACCATTCCATTGTAGATTTTGCTTTATGTTTTGGATCATTGTCTTGTTGGAAGACAAATCTCCATCCCAGTCTCAGGTCTTTTGCAGACTCCATCAGGTTTTCTTCCAGAATGGTCCTGTATTTGGCTCCATCCATCTTCCCATCAATTTTAACCATCTTCCCTGTCCCTGCTGAAGAAAAGCAGGCCCAAACCATGATGCTGCCACCACCATGTTTGACAGTGGGGATGGTGTGTTCAGTGTGATGAGCTGTGTTGCTTTTACGCCAAACATAACGTTTTGCATTGTTGCCAAAAAGTTCAATTTTGGTTTCATCTGACCAGAGCACCTTCTTCCACATGTTTGGTGTGTCTCCCAGGTGGCTTGTGGCAAACTTTAAACGACACTTTTTATGGATATCTTTAAGAAATGGCTTTCTTCTTGCCTCTCTTCCATAAAGGCCAGATTTGTGCAACAACTGATTGTTGTCCTATGGACAGAGTCTCCCACCTCAGCTGTAGATCTCTGCAGTTCATCCAGAGTGATCATGGGCCTCTTGGCTGCATCTCTGATCAGTCTTCTCCTTGTATGAGCTGAAAGTTTAGAGGGACGGCCAGGTCTTGGTAGATTTGCAGTGGTCTGATACTCCTTCCATTTCAATATTATCGCTTGCACAGTGCTCCTTGGGATGTTTAAAGCTTGGGAAATATTTTTGTATCCAAATCCGGCTTTAAACTTCTTCACAACAGTATCTCGGACCTGCCTGGTGTGTTCCTTGTTCTTCATGATGCTCTCTGCGCTTTTAACGGACCTCTGAGACTATCACAGTGCAGGTGCATTTATACGGAGACTTGATTACACACAGGTGGATTGTATTTATCATCATTAGTCATTTAGGTCAACATTGGATCATTCAGAGATCCTCACTGAACTTCTGGAGAGAGTTTGCTGCACTGAAAGTAAAGGGGCTGAATAATTTTGCACGCCCAATTTTTCAGTTTTTGATTTGTTAAAAAAGTTTGAAATATCCAATAAATGTCGTTCCACTTCATGATTGTGTCCCACTTGTTGTTGATTCTTCACAAAAAAATACAGTTTTATATCTTTATGTTTGAAGCCTGAAATGTGGCAAAAGGTCGCAAAGTTCAAGGGGGCCAAATACTTTCGCAAGGCACTGTAATTGGTAGCATTGGATAGAAAACACTTTGAAGTTTGTAGAAATGTTAAAATAATGTATGAGACTATAACACAATTTGATATGGTAGGAGAAAATCCAAAGAAAAACCAACTGGAATTATTCTTTTTTTTTTAGGTCCCAGGCTCTTATAATGGAAAGCTAAGGGTCCTATGCAATTCCAGCTCCCAGGTTGCAATTCCTGTTACTTCCACTAGATGTCAACAGTCTTTGTTCAAGGTTTCAGGCTTGTTCCTTCCAAAACGAGGAAGAATTTGTAGTTTCGGTACAAAGAGTCACAGTGGAAAATCAGTCTGTCGGCGCGCGACGAAGAGGAGGTGCGCCTGCTAATTTTACTTTCTATTGAACATACTTCTTTCCATATGAAATATTATAGTTTATTTACATTTTAGGGTACCTGAGGATTACATAGAAACATAGTTTGACTTGTTTGAGCAAATTTTAGCTTTTTGGATTCCTTTGTCTGCATGTTGAATGATTGGATTACTGAAATCGATGGCACTGAACAGACTTTTGGGGATATTAAGAAGGATTTTATCTAACAAACCAACCATTCATGTGGTTGCTGGGACCCTTGATTGCAAACGTCTTTGTAAGACGCAGAGTAGGTGAACGAATGATCTCTGCATGTGTGGTTCCCACCGTGAAGCATGGAGGAGGTGGTGTGATGGTGCATGACTACCACAGCATTCTGCAGCGATACGCCATCGGATCTGGTTTGTGCTTAGTGGGAATATAATTTGTTTTTCACAGGACAATGACCCAACACACCTCCAGGCAGTGTAAGGGCTATTTGACCAAGAAGGAGACTGATGGAGTGCTGCGTCAGATAACTTGGCGTGCTGTGTGTGTATGTGTGTGTGCCAGAAGGTGATTGGACCTCTTACCTGTATATCAGGGGTGAATCTCTCCAACAGCAGCTGGTCGTCATGGAGTCTTAACTTACCATCCTGACAGGTAATAGGCCTACTCCCACAGGTCCAGCAATCTACAGTTCATTCGGAAAGTATTCAGACCCGTGGACTTTTTCACATTTTCTTACGTTACTGCCTTATTCTAAAATAGATTTTTTTCAATCAATCTACACATCTTGCATTCCCTTCCTCTACATCAGAGGTGTCTCCCCATAGTGACAAAGCAAAAACTATTTAAAACAATTTTTTGTAAATGTATTAAAAATAAAAAACTGAAATCACACTGTAATTACTCATTACTTTGATAAAGCACCTTTGGCACAACTGTATCTGAGGAGTCTTCTTGGGTATGATGCTACAAGCTTGGCACAACTGTATCTGGGGAGTCTTCTTGGGTATGACGCTACAAGCTTGGCACAACTGTATCTGGGGAGTCTTCTTGGGTATGACGCTACAAGCTTGGCACAACTGTATCTGGGGAGTTTTCTTGGGTATGACGCTACAAGCTTGGCACAACTGTATTTGGGGAGTTTCTTCCATTCTTCTCTGCAGATCATCTCAAGCTCTGTCAGGTTGGATGGGGAGCGTAGCATCACTGCACAGCTATTTTCAGGTCTCTCCAGAGATGTTTGATCAGGTTCAAGTCCGGGCTCTGGCTGGGCCACTCAAGGACATTCAGAGACTTGCCCCGAAGCCACTCCTGCGTTGTCTTGGCTGTGTGCTTAGAGTCGTTGTCCTGTTGGATGGTGAACCTTTTTAACAGTTTGAGATCCTGAGCGCTCTGGAGCAGGTATTCATCAAGGATCTCTCTGTACTTTGCACCGTTCATCTTTCCCTCGATCCTGACTAGTCTCCCAGTTCCTGCCACTGAAAAACATCCCCACAGCATGATGCTGCCACCCCCATGCTTCACAGTAGTGATGATTCCAGGTTTCCTCCAGAGGTGACGCTTGGCATTCAGGCCAAAGAGTTCAATCTTGGTTTCATCAAACCAGAGAATCTTGTTTATTGTGATCTGAGAGTCCTTTAGGTGCCTTTTGACAAATTCCAAGCGGGCTGTCATGCTTCTGTTTTGCCACTCTGCCATAAAGGCCTGATTGGTGGAGTGCTGCAGAGATGGTTGTCCTTCTGGAAGGTTCTCCCATCTCCACAGAGGAAGTCTGGAGGTCTGTCAGTGTGACTATGTGGTTAGTGGTAACCTCCCTGACCAAGGTCCTTTTCCCCCGATTGCTCAGTTTTGCCGGGCGGCCAGCTCTAGGAAGAATCTTGGTGGTTCCAAACTTCTTCCATTTAAGAATGATGGAGGCCACTGTGTTCTTGAGGAACTTCAATTTTTTTGGTACCCTTCCCCAGATCTATGCCTCAACACAATCCTGTCTCGGAGCTCTGAGGACAATTCCTTTGCCCTCATGGCTTGGTTTTTGCTCTGACATGCATTGGCAACTGTGGGACCTTATATTCACAGGTGTGTGCCTTTCCAAATCATGTCCAATCAATTGAATTTACCACAGGTGGCCTCCAATCAAGTTGTAGAAACATCTCAAAGATGATCAATGGAAACAGGATGCACCAGTGCTCAAGGTCGAGACTCATAGCAAAGGGTCTGAATACTTATGTAAATAAAGTATTTCTAAAAACCTGTTTTCGCTCTGTCATAATTGCGTGTAGATTGATGAAGATTTGTATTCTTTATCCATTTTAGAAAAAGGCTGTGACATAACAAAATGTGGAAAAAAGGGAAATGGTCTGAATAAAATCCGAATGCTAGGGCACCGAAACAGTGGAGAAGTTGAGCCTCGCACTTCAACGCTCTTTGTTGTTGAGGAAATGGATCCCTATGCTGTTTAGTTTCTGCACCTACGTCATATCACAGAGACTACCTTTAAGTAGAGAGGACAATGCCATGCTGACTCATGTGTTTACATGTGTGGGTGGGGTGGGGATAAGTCTTAAGAGAGTGGGAACGATGCTGAATCTGCGTAAACAAAGAGGAGCTCTCTAGAAGTGTGAAAATCTAACTTTTCCCACTGATAATGCCTCGGCTCTAAAGCACCTGAGTATGTTTTTTTAAGCACTGTTATTCTAGATGAACTGATATAGTATGGCGTATGCCGAATGTTAAATCACGGAATATGGGTTTTCGGATAAGGTGGTCACTTAAAGTTGTAGAGCTTTGCATTGAAAAATGAAAAAGCTACTGTGCAAATTCCGGTGGTTTTCTAGTGGAACAAATTAGGCCTACCACATGAGGGCAGCATAGAACAATTGTTGACGCTGTATGTTGACAGCTCTCTGGATATCTGTTCTCTATTTGAAACAGCCCACTGTACGCACATAATATTTTACGGTTTATTGTAAGGTTTAACATTGATAACACCAGCCTTAGAAAATCCATAGATTTTTATGTGTGCCTCTAATGTGCCAATGTCCATTGTTAGAGACCAGCGAGTGAGCTGCGCACCATTGGTTGAGTAGGTAAAACTCAGTCAGTAAAAGCATATTGTAGCCTAAAATATGTCTCCTCACACCTAAGTCCAGGCCAGGGTTACTCAACTCTTACCCTACGAGGTCCGGAGCCTGCTGGCTTTCTGTTCTACATTATTATAAAGGTGTTTTCTGTTCCTCAAAGTGTTCTGGTACTGCAGAACTCCCCGGGTCACCCCCCTCTCGTGCTCAATTTTTGTTCCGGCACCTCTCCATTGACAAATTAAGCACTGGAGAGAGAGATTGCATTCCCTTCCTCTACATCAGGGGTGTCAAACTCATTCCATGGAGGGCGAAGTGTCCGTGGATTTTTGGTTTTTCCTTTCAATTAAGACCTAGACAACCAGGTAAGTGGAGTTCTTTACTATTCATCAATCAAGTACCAGGGAGGAGCGAAAACCCACACTTGGCCCCACTGGAATGAATTTCACACACGTCCCCCCTCCTTATCCCATCTCCCTCACTCCCCCCCACCGTCTCTGGATAAGATGGTGACATTTTGATATGGATTCATTTCTCGATGACATTGACATTCTTTTGACATTTTGAGTCATTTAGCAGACACTGTTATCCAGACCGACTTACAGTAGTAAATGCATACATTTTTCGTACTGTTTCCAGGTGGGAATTGTACCCACAACAACCGTGGCATTGCAAGCACCATTCTTTACCAGCTGAGCCAGGACCAAGAGGTATGGACAGCGTAACCACATTCCCAGTCTACGTTTTAAAGGGACAACTAAGACCCCTGTGTTGCAGGGTTCCCCTGCATGCACTCTATATGAAAGTGTTCAACTTCTAAATATATTAGCTATATCAAAAATGTCTGAATTTGTAATTGTGCTAATCATAGACAGTGATGGCAATAGCTTACATATAGGTCAGGGATGGGCCACTCCAGTCCTTATAGGCCTGATTGGTGACACACTTTGGCCCCCATATTAGCCGACACACATCTGACTCCAATAATCAACTAATCATGCTATTCAGTTTATAATACAATGAGTTTAAGATGGTGTGTTAGCTAGGGCTGGGAAACCATGTGACACCAGTCAGCCCCTCTCTGACTGGATATGCACATCCCTGATATAGGTGATCAATTAGTTCATTGATGACCTTTAATTGACATTCCCACTCCACTTCCAGGATGAGAGAGAATACTACTCTTCCTCCCCTTTCTTCTGCTATACATGCAGACACAGAACATTGACTTTGAGCGCAGCTTGGCCATGGAGGAGGTGGGGGGGGGGGGGGTGATAGAAGGGGGAGTGAGGGAGATGGGATAAAGAGGAGATGGAGGGGGAACGTGTGTGAAATTCATTCCAGTGGGCCAAGTGTGGGTTTTCGCTCCTCCCTTGTACTATATTTTGTTCAGTGCCCAGAGCTCTTTGGAAGACAGCTTCCCTGAGCAGTCTGACCGGTCGCCCCCGAGGCCTCCATATACCCTCTCTGTCCTCGTGGCTGCCAATCTTGAGCCTCGCTCGCCTACCCAGGGCAGGCCCCTGTGGGACTCGCAGGGCTTCCCAGGGCTCTGATGAAAGCCATAACCGGCCACCCAGGAGCCTGGAACTCCACACCCGCCCACCCAGGGTAGGCCCCGCGGGATCCCCAAGATTCCTCGCTCTGCCCGGCCTCTGAAGCTGCTGGAGATGGCCACTTCACGACTAGAGCCTACCCCACGCCTCTGGAGGCCCCCCTCCTCCCCCATGCTCGGCACCGCCTGGTCCCCAAGGTGAAGAGCAAGGCAGGGAAGTGTGAGGCAACCACTTTCCAGGCATCCAGGACCCCCGTCCCCCCCCCCGTCCCTGATTGATGCCGTTGGCAGTGATAAAATGTTATGTCTGTTAGGCCTTTTTGCAGTCAATTTGCCATCTATACTGAACAAAAATATAAACGCAACATGGTCCCATGTTTCATGAGCTGAAATAAAATATCCCAGAAATGTTCCGTAGGCACAAAAATTGTATTTCTTTTCATTTAGTTTACATCCCTGTTAGTGAGCATTTCTTCTTTGCCAATATATTCAATCCACCTGACAGTTGTGGCATATCAAGAAGCTGATTAAACAGCATGATCATTACACAAGTGCACCTTGTGCTGGGGACAATAAAAGGCAACTCTAAAATGTGCAGTTTTGTCACGCAACACAATGTCACAGATGTCTCAAGTTTTAAGGGAGCATGCAGATGGCATGCTGACTGCAGGAATGTCCACCAGAACTGTTGCCAGATAATTCAATGTTAATTTCTCTACCATAAGCCACCTCCAATGTCGTTTTAGAGAATTTGGCAGTACGTCCAACCAGCCTCACAACCGCAGACCACGTGTAACCACACCAGCCCAGGACCTCCACATCTGGCTTCTTCACCTGCGGAATTGTCTAAGGCCAGCCACCCGGACAGCTGATAAAACTGAGGCCTATTTCTGTCTGTAAAGAAGCCCTTGTGTGGGGAAAAACTAATTCTGATTGGCTGGGCCTTGCTCCACAGTGGGTGGGCTAATCTCCCAAGTGGGTGGGCATATGCCCTCACAGGCCCACCGATGGCTGCGCCCCTGCCTAGTCATGTAAAATCCGTAGATTAAGGCCTATCCTCTATATGAACTGTAACTCAGTAAAATCATTGAAATTGTTGCGTGTTGCGTTTTATATTTTTGTTCAGTATACAAATTATTTGTAATTATGTTCCGGCCCCCTGACCGTCCGCTCAAGAAAGAATTGGCCAGCGGCTGAATGTAGTTGATGATCCCTGCCCTACACACCCTACTACAGTATACTGAAGCTCTCTAATGATGTTTGGGTCTTTTCAGACCAGAAGCCTCAGGGGCTCCCACCATGGTATGATCGGAGAGGGGACACTTCAAGAGCTGAGCCGTACCATCACAGGTCAGTCTAATAGCTAATGCACCACTTTAGCTGCTCTACTTGGCCTAGTTATATGTGTAAGTGTCAGGGTCAAATCTCTCAATCAATTCCTGTACTAGACTGGCTGAGCTCCACTGGACCCCCCCCCCCCGCCTCCCCCGTTCTCCAGGACTATCTAAAGTGGGGAAAGAAACATTAACAGAGAGACATGCCTCTAGCAAGGGTGAGACTGGGTCAAAAGGAAGTCCGATCTCCAGTGCCACGTTCCAATTTAAATTACTGCCGTCCTCTCCTTGACTTGGAGTGAGCCCTCCGATGACGTATCTATGACGTTTCCCAGAGTAAGTCCTTCCCAAGAGGAAGGGAGTGGGAAAGTGTGGGGGAAAAGTGGGAAAGAAAGAAGACTTCCAATCTCAAACACACTTTCAGATCAGATGGAGGACATAACCAGGGAAACAACTGTCTGAACTGGACACCCACATGCTCCAGGACTGAATAATCCAAAGTGGGGAAACCTTGGAGATGTCAATGACTTTGTTGGATCTCCAACTGTGTTGGATCTCTGACTCCTGTGTTGGATCTCCGACCGTGTTGGATCTCTGACTCCTGTGTTGGATCTCCGACTGTATTGGATCTCTGACTCCTGTGTTGGATCTCCGACCGTGTTGGATCTCTGACTTCTGTGTTGGATCTCTGACTCCTGTGTTGGATCTCCAACTGTGTTGGATCTCTGACTCCTGTGTTGGATCTCCGACCGTGTTGGATCTCTGACTCCTGTGTTGGATCTCCGACTGTATTGGATCTCTGACTCCTGTGTTGGATCTCCGACCGTGTTGGATCTCTGACTCCTGTGTTGGATCTCTGACTCCTGTGTTGGATCTCCAACTGTGTTGGATCTCTGACTCCTGTGTTGGATCTCCGACCGTGTTGGATCTCTCACTCCTGTGTTGGATCTCTCACTCCTGTGTTGGATCTCTCACTCCTGTGTTGGATCTCTCACTCCTGTGTTGGATCTCTGACTCCTGTGTTGGATCTCCGACTCCTGTGTTGGATCTCCGACTCCTAGCCAGGAGGACGGTATCCCTATATAGCAGGCTCCTGGGCTGGTCCACCATCTACTGGATGACACAAGGACTCACATTGCTTGAGCTGGTATTTATATATATTTTTAATATTTCCTATAACTGTTGAATGTCAGAATTGAGCTTCTAATGTCTTATTTGCAGCCTAGTCGGAATTCTCCCCCATGAATATAAAACAGGTCATAGAATGCCAGGCAGTATGATTGAGGAGAATATTATAACAGGCTACATTAATGCCAGGTCCAAAATCAATGGTGAGTACAGATTCCCAGGACCAATGAGATGGTGAGTACAGATCCCAGGACCAATGAGATGGTGAGTACAGATTCCCAGGGCCAATGGGATGGTGAGTACAGATTCCCAGGACCAATGAGATGGTGAGTACAGATCCCAGGACCAATGAGATGGTGAGTACAGATCCCAGGACTAATGGGATGGTGAGACTAGACTTCCAGGACCAATGGGTTGGTGAGTATATACTCCCAGGACCAATGGAATGGTAAGTACATATTCCCAGGACCAATAGGATGGTGACTATTGACTCCCAGGACCAATGGGATGGCGAGTATACAGCGCATTCGGAAAGTATTCAGACCTATTGAATTTTCCCACATTTGGTTACGGTACAGCCTTATTCTAAAATCGATTAAATTAAACATTTGCCTCTACACACAATACCCCATAATGACAAAGCGAAAACAGGTTTTTAGAAATTTTAGCAAATTTATTAAAATAAAAAAATAAACATAGTTGAGAGTGCATGTCAGAGCAAAAACCAAGCCATGAGGTCAAAGGAATTGTCCGTAGAGCTCCGAGACAGGATTATGTCAAGGCACAGATCTGGGGTAGGCTACCAAAACATTTCTGCAGCATTGAATGTCCCAAAGACCACAGTGGCCTCCATCATTCTTAAATGGAAGACGTTTGGAACCACCAAGACTCTTCCTAACGCTAGCCACCCAGCCAAACTGAGCAATCGGGGGAGAAGGGCCTTGGTCAGGGAGGTGACCTAGAACCCGATGGTCACTCAGACAGCGCTCCAGAGTTCCTTTTTTGAGATACGAGGACAATAATATCTTTAACACTCCAAAAAGCCTGCCTGAATGGTAGTTGCCAGACGAAAGCCACTCCTCAGTAAAAGGCACATGACAGCCCACTTGGAGTTTGCCAAAAGGCACCTAAAGGACTCCATGACAAACAAGATTATCTGGTCTAATGACAGATTGAACTCTTTGTCCTGAATGCCAAGCATCATTCCTACAATTTATTTAACTAGGCAAGTCAGTTAATTAAGATCAAATTATTATTTACAATGACGGCCTACCGGGGAACAGTGGGTCAACTGCCTTGTTCAGGGGCAGAACGACAGATTCTTACCATGTCGGCTCGGGGATGCGTGCCAGCAACCGTTCCGTTACTGGCCCAATGCTCTAACCATTAGGCTACCTGCTGGCCCAATGAAGCATGGTGGTGGAAGCATCATGCTGTGGGCATGTTTTTCAGCGGAAGGGACTGGGAGACTATTCAGGATCGAGGATAAGATGAACGGAGCAAAGTAAAGATAGATCCTTCATGAAAACCTGCTCCAGAGCGCTCAGGACCTCAGACTGGGGCGAAGGTTCACCTTCCAACAAGACAACGACCCTAAGCACACAGCCAATACAAGGCAGGAGTGGCTTCGGGACAAGACTCTAAATGTCTCTGAGTGGCCCAGCCAGAGCCCAGACTTGAGCCCAGACTTGAACCCAATCAAACATCTGTGGACAGACCTGAAAATAGCTGTACAGCGACGCTCCCCATCCAACCTGACAAAGCTTGAGAGGATCTGCAGAGAAGAATGGAAGAAACTCCCCAAATACAGTTGTGCCAAAGGTGCTTTAACAAAGTAATGAGTTAAGGATTAATGTGATGTTTCAGTTGTTGTTTTTTTTATACATTTACAAATAAATTCAAAAAAATAGTTTTTGCTTTGTCACTATGGGGTATTGTGTGTAGATTGATGAGGGAATGTTTTTTTAGAATAAGGCTGTAACGTTAGAAAATGTGGAAAAAGTCCACGGGTCTGAATACTTTCAGAATTAACTGTAGATTGCTGGACCTGTGGGAGTAGGCCTATTACCTGTCAGGATGGTATGTTAAGACTCCATGGTAAGAGGTCCAATCACCTTCTGGCACACACACACACACACACACACACAGTGTCCCACACACACACGCGCGCCAAGTTATCTGATGACACACACAAGTGTGACAGCACAGATACACACAGACACACACACACACACACGTGAAATGGAACTGAGAGCACTGCGGGACACTGACTACATATTTCTCACCATCTTTGTGTGTGAAGATTGCAGGGAGCTGTGGCAGTCAGACAGGCGTACCTGCAGTCGAGGCAAATCCAAGTGGAGACGACGACAAAGATAAACAAACAGCTCCAACCCTGACCACCTTAGATTTTTTTTTTTTTAATTACACTATGAATGTCATCAAAATGATTACATTAAAACTGTTCAATGGTAGTGAGGTCTCATTTATTTGAATCAACTCATAGAATGACTCTCCTCTCTGTCTGTATATCCTTCATGAATCGATCCTTCTGGCCCTACAGAATATTCAGACTTGCCATTATGAATTAGTCAGTTAATGGCAGGACAAAGACGGCCTGCAAGTCATTTTCATAATCTGGAGTATTAATAGCTAAGAGAGGCGAGAGAGAGAGAGTCCTGACGAAAGGTAAATATGTAGGGAAGATGAAACAGGAGACTGTTTTCAATTAGCCGAACATAAATTACATTCAATGATTTGATTAGCCTTTCCTGTCTGTGACAGTGAGACCAATAGTGGTTTGACAGGTTACAATACAATAATCTACAAGAGGAATGGGAGAGATGACAGCAAAATATTACTGCAGTTTAATGTCAGTGACTTAGACACATGGAAGCAATAACCAGTTTCTATTGGAATGCAGGCAATTTCATTTCATTTCAAATGGTGTTATATTTCACTTCACACTGTATGCACAAATGTAGTGAAACCAGACTATTTGAACCTGAGAGGTATATTGGGTTGTACGTGGGAGGTTAGCTTGAGTGTGTCCGTCTGTCCTCTGTAAGTGTAGATGAGGGGTTTGGCACCATCGAATGACATGATGACAGGCTTTCTCTCTCTCTGTCATTGTCACTTTCTCTGTCTCTGTTTGACCCTCTTCCCCTGTATCCCCCTCACCTTACTCATCACTTTCCCACCCTTTTTCCATCCCTCAAACAACAACCCAACATTCCACCCAGAGAGCGAGTGATGAGGGAGGGGTGAAGGCAGGTGACCTTTAAATAATTTACTTTTAACCACCCTCTCTCTCTCTCTCTCTCTGTTTATTTCGTCTTCCCCGACCGCACACAAAAGCAGCACCTCACCTCTCAATAACGGTTTCCTTTATATAATATCAAATGTCATCGGTCACATACACGTATTTAGCAGATGTTCTTGCGGGTGTAGCGAAATGCTTGTGTTCCTAACTCCAACAGTGCAGTTAGTATCTCAGAATTCACAATTTAGCTTTTTTCCAGAGTACAATCCACATCAGTACTAGAAAGCAAATTTACCAGCATGTGATTAAAGTATCATTTAGTTTTCCCAATTTTTTTTTTAAAGGTAGACTCAGCACTATGACGTTGAAGCGGGAATTAAACAGCACAGCGGGTCAATTTCCACAACACGTAAGAATGTTTGAAGCAGGTTTATTGACAAAGTCATGAAGAATTGAAGAAACCCCCTTTGGGCTGTGATAAAAAAAAATATGCCTCTTGGGTGAAAATGATAGCTTGAGGGTTAAAACTCAAAACAGGTTCCCATTGCACCCTTCATTCCGTTCCTCGTGTTTCTATATACCATTCTGTCAAGGAGGCCTTCTTTATACTGAAACTAGATGTTCCAATGGGCTCAGGGGTCATGACTATTCCGGGCTCAGACCTGAGATGGTGCTAGTAACTGTTCCTGGGTTAAAGCCAGGGTTAAAATGATCTGTTTTGATTGTGTTTGACTATGGGCATGGCCCCGGGCCAATGCCATTAACACAACCCAGGCTAAGACATTTACCAAGACAGACACGCTCGCAATTAACCTTTCAAATCTTCCCAGTTCACCCGCATAATCATAGCCATTATAGCAGGCTGTATCTTCGGGCAACATCAAGGAGACGGGAACACAATCACATCTGAAGCTTTAAAAACGATGGTGTTTTTTTTTTTTTTACTATGTATTTACTCTGTCAATGTTGACATTGGTGGGCTGTAAATAAGTTATTGCAATTTTCACTCTAAAACTATTTCAACAACAAGCCAAAGCATAACTTCTAGGCCCACGCAGTGTGTTTAACACGTTTATTTGGAACAGCAAACAATAATCACTTCTGCAACAGCGCTCCAAAAAATGACACTAGAAAACGGGTGTTCTGTGCACGGTTTGCATTTGCTACCTGTACCCCTGCAACTGCAGCTTTGATGCTAATAACACATGGGTTAAATCGGATCAAGCGTTAACCCGGCGACAGCCGACACCCGGCGCAGATGATGTTCTGGTGTTGTCAGAGGTGTAATTGCGTTGGGAACTGTCAAATCGGCGAGCAGCTGCTCTTGTGTGATCATTGTCATGAAGCCACACCTGTCCCACTCGCGTTAGCAGTTCACGAGAAAATGGAGCCTGTTTCAGAAATAATGACGCTCAAACTGAAATTCATTCAAGGAAATAATGAAGTTTCTATCGTCCTAATCGAGGTGTAGGTCGAATCACATTCCAGTCTTCAAACTTGTAAACAATGCCGCGTGTCTCCGTGCAGCCAATGGCAATGCCCGCTTGAGGTATAATGCCGGGAGCGGCTTGTGGATTTCACAGCTCTAACACATTTCCACCTCCGACATCGCCAAAAATAACCGTTATGTCCGCTAAAGCGGATCTGGTTGAATCGAGACCTAAATTTGCTCATAAACCACTTACAGGGCAACATTCTTTTGGGCACAAGTGTATCTTCTCTAAGAGGCACACAGGAGATGGTGAGGTGGGACAGCTCAATCTCTTTGGTATTTGTGTCGCTCTTAAGGTCTGAATTACGAAAGAAGCTTGTCGGACTGGGACCCTGTTCTGGCCTGTTCTGTCCTGATCTGTTGTGTTCTGTTGTGTTCCTTCTGGATGGCCGAGGCCCATTGTCGTGCCATTCATCACCATCACCAAATCTTTGAAACTGTTGCATGTTGCGTTTATACCAATTTACTGAATGTTCTGTGAATCTATTTCAGAAGATAACTTTGAGGTTATCAAACAGTTCTGATATCACACAACTTCACATTTCCCTTCTTCGCATACAGTAACCCAGGGAGTAAATGTGCCAGTCCATAAAAGTGTAGTTCAAAGGGGAAAGTGTTTTGTACAGCTAGTGTAACTGAATCGGCCCGTCTCTACAATGGGGCAAAAGGGGGCATTGCTTTAGTATTATGTCCCTATATAACACACTCATATTTAAATAGACTCACTGCAGTTATCTAAAACTTCTCATCCATCCTGCAAGCCACACTCTCTCTCAGCGCTCCGAGTAGGCCGTTGTTGTTGCGTTGCAGCCATAGAAATACAATTTCAAAATACAATCGCAGGTTGGAAAACAAATGCCTAATGCTGAAAAGAAAAGACTACTATGACTGTAGAAGCTACCAATTTTTAGACATTTTTAGCGAACAGCACATTTTTTTCCTGTTGCCTATACTGTAGCCTATTGTATATACAGTGCCTTAATTAAGAAACCTATGTACACCCCTTGACTTTTTCCAAATTTTGTTGTCTAACAGCCTGAATTTCAAATGGACATTGCCCCATATTGACACGGTACCAGCTATGTATAGCCTCATTATTGATATTTTATTGTGTTATTTTTTATAATTTTTTACTTTAGTTTATTTTTTTATTTTCTTAACTCTTTCTTGAACTGCATTGTTGGTAAAGGATCGGTGTCCCGCTACGGTGAAACTGGAGGGGCGCAATTCAAATAAATAATCATAAATATTATAGATTTGAAACATTTAGGTACATATAAGTGTCCTATATTGGCAGAAAGCTTACATTCTTGTTAATCTAACTGCACTGTTAGATTTACAGTAGCTTTTACAGCAAAAACATGTCATGTGATTGTTTGAGGAAGGCGCCCCACATCAAAATATTTTTCCACCGGCACAGGTTTCATACATTCACATAAAGATTAAATATTCACTTTTGAAAATCTTCCCCTGATTTGTCATCCAAAGGGTCCCAGCTTTAACATGTAGTGTCGTTTTGTTAGATAAAATCCATCTTTATTTCCCCAAAAGTATGTTAAGTTGGCGCCATCAATTTGAGTAATCTACTCGTTCAATTGCAGGGAAAGGAATCCTAAAATCTACCTCTAAACTTAGTTTCAACAAGTCAAAATACGTTTCTATTTACTCCTCAGATACCAGACAATGTAATCAAACTATAATATGTATTTCAGAAAGAAGTATGTTCAATAGGAAACTGATTTTAGTAGGTGGGTAATTTCTTCATGGCAAGCGCAAACACGGATTTCTAAGACTTGTCCTTCTACTAAAATTTGTATTTCTTATTCGTTTTTGAAGTTACAAGCCTAAAACCTTGAACATAGACTGCTGACACCCTGTGGAAGCCATAGGAATTGCACCCAGGGAGCAATTTGCATTTCTCTAGCATTTCTAAGAGGATGGTCTCTCAAAAAAAATATTCTGGTTGGTTTTTCTTTGGATCTTCTCCTACCATATATATTGTGTTATATTCTCCTACATTATTTTAACATTTCTACAAACTTTCAAAGTGTTTTATTTCCAATGGTACCAATTATATGCATATCCTGGCTTCAGAGCCTGAGCTACAGGCAGTTTACTTTGGGCACGTCATCGAGGCAGGAAAATGAGAAAAAAGGTGCCTAGCCCTAAGAAGTTAACATGATTTTTTGAGGACTACCGTGCCTTCAGAAAGTATTCCTGCTTATTCCACATGTTGTTGTGTTGCAGCCTGAATTCACCCATTTTCACACAATACACCATAATGATAAAGTTAAAACACGTTATTAGAAATGTTTGCAAAGTATCACTTCATATTATTTTCTGAATGCTGTCAAATTGGTTGTTACTCATCGCTATACAACCATTTTCAGGACTTTCTGTATATTTTCAGGTAGATTTAAGTCAACACTGTAACTCGGCCACTCAGGAACATTCACTGTCTTCTTGATAGTGTAGATTTGGCCTTGTGTTTTAGGTTAGTATCCTGCTGAAAGGTGAATTAATTTCCCAGTGTCTGGTGGAAAGCAGACTGAACCAGCTTTTCCTCTAAGATTTTGCCTGTGTTTAGCTCTATTCTGTTTATTTTTTATCCTGAAAACCTACCCAGTCCTTAGCAATTACAAGCATACAGTACCTATAACATGATGCTGCCACCACCATGCTTGAAAATATGGAGAGTGGTACTCAGTAATGTGTTTTATTGTATTTCCTAATATTGTACAATCAGTGCTTTCCGTCTTTTCATTGGCATGGGCTATTGGTTGCATTCATGACAAGGTCATTTTAATCTCAGTTTTTCAATGTCGGAGTAGTCACTCATTTCAGTCAATTATGTGGTATTAAAACAAGATTCCAGTCATGTGGGCTAAATTACATACAATAGCATGAAATGTGTTCATGAAAGGCAACAAAAATTCCAGACAGTGCAAATCCCATAAACTCCTCTGCTGAACTATATTCCACTGGGCACACATTTGTTGAATCAATGTTGTTTCTTCGTCATTTGTCAACCGACTGTGACCTGAAATCCATAAACACCAGTACTGTTTTCCTCTCATTTCAACCAGCTCTGTAAACATTAAAACATTCAACTCAAACATTCAACAACTTAACCTGGCTAACAGGTTGTTACATCAATCTTATTTCAACATAATCATCAGAACTATGTATACGTTAAAATTGTGTTGAAAATTCCACGTAGAAATGAATTCCTTTTCATTCAATGTAATTGTATGTTGGGTGGTTGAAATTTTGTTGAATTTCCTAGTTGATTAGACATTTTATTTGACCTTGTTTCAATGTTGATAGTAAAATGGTATGTTGGGAGGTATATTGTATTCAAATAAAATGTAAAGCCACTGTCCATGGATTCCTGCCTGAACAGCGACTCCTACTGGTATGTGAGGAGTAATGCACTTCCGTACTCATTCGCGTAGACTACCTACTGTAAATAACATTGAATAGTTCAAAGTAATTCCTCTTGCTTTTCTTACACAAGCTGTTTGTGAAAGTCAATTCGGAGCGAGGTTGGGTTTATGTAGGCTACGTTGACGTCTGATTTACCCAAAGGATACCATCATTCCAATGTGAAGGTATACTTTCATCCATCCATGGTTGTTGGAGTCTTTGGAAGTTTAGAGGTAGTTACCGTTAGCCCAATAAGGGGATGCCAAATTCATGATATTAATAATACACTTTTACCTTTGGATATTGTCTTTAATATATGTTATTCATTACATACACTGAGTGTACAAAACATGAAGAAGTTCTCTCTGCTGCCGCATGGCAAGCGGTACCAGAGTGCCAAGTCTACTTCCAATAGGCTCCTTAACAGCTTCCACCCCCAAGCCATAAGACTGCTGAACAATTCATCAAATGGCCACCTGGACTAATTACATTGACCCCCACACCCGTGTATTATCTATGCATAGTCAGCTCACCTCTACCTACATGTACAGATTACCTTGACTAACCTGTACCCCCGCACATTGACTCGGTACCGGTACCCCCTGTAAATAGCCTCGTTATTGTTATTTTACTGTAATACCTTATATTTTATTTTTAACTTTAGTTTATTTAGTACATTTTTTCTTAACTCTATTTCTTGAACTGCATTGTTGGTTAAGGGCTTCTAAGTGAGCATTTCATAGCACGCTTGTACTGGGCGCATGTGACAAATAAGATTTGATTTGATTTGATCACCTGCTCTTTCCGTGACATAGACTGACCAGGTGAATCCAGGTGAATGCAAGGGATCCCTTATTGACGTCACTTGTTAAATTCACTTCAATCAGTGTAGATGAAGGGGAGGAGACAGGTCAGAGAAGGATTTTTAATCATTGAGACATGGATTGTGCATGTGTGCCAACATTCAGAGGGTGAATCGGCAAGACAAAATATTTAAATGCCTTTGAACTTTAAATGCACTTTAAATGAATTTGATTTAATCCTAGACTTTGTGAATTCAACGCATGAATTACCAACTTGAAGATGAAATTTGAAATCAACCATCCATCCTTCATATAAAAGATATCCAACGGTAAATGTTTGATTAATATCATAAATGTTTCATTCTATCTATATGACTAATGTTTAGTTAGTTTTTGTTCAATCACTTAGGTGCAATTTTTGGTGCAAAAAAAAATGTTTGTGGTACATTTTCTATGAACAAAAACCTAAACAGATCATCAAAATGGCTCGTGTTTCAAAACTCTAAGCACAAGTCCCGTTCACCGCATCAACTCATGCATATTCAGTCTACGTATCTGCTTTTCAAAATGCAATATTTCGATGTGATTTGCTTGTCATTTCTTAAGAATACAATTAACTATCACTATGTAGTGCCTAGTTAATGTATTAATTTTATTCAATGTTTATTTAACTAGGCGAGTCCGTTAGGAACAAGTTCTTCTTTACAATGATGGCCTATGTATAGTTTGATAACTGCTGAACACGCAATTTCTATATTGTTACTTTTCTAGATGTATCAATTTGATATCAATTTATGTTGGAAGGTAAAACCAAATCCGATGTGGATGTAAATGCATCCTAATTCTCCATCAGCCAGTGTGCTTCAATAGAACAAAGTGGAAAGACTCCATCTGGAATGATAGTGTCGTGTACAATGCACTGCTATAAGAATGCACTGTATAAGAATATATTCTACTCATTATCTGAATTTCATTAAAGGGTGTAGAAGGGAAAAACTCCACCCAATAACAATATTTTGGTATTTGTTTCATTAGTCAATTGTTGACCTAGGCCCAAAATGTTTTGCTTGTCAGCAATCAAGTTTTCAAGATACGTAACTTTCAAAACACAGAAATCAACCACGTATGACACATTTTGCATCGTATGATTATCATACGGGGATTTCTGTATTTTGAAAGTGACAAGCAAAACATTCTGGGACCATATCAACCAGTGGTGGAAAAAGTACCCAATAGTCATACTTGAGTAAAAGTAAAGATACCTTAATAGAAAATTGGTGAAAGTCAACCAGTAAAATACTACTTGAGTAAAAGTTTTTACAAATATTTGGGTTTTAAATATACTTAAGTATCAAAGGTAAATGTCATTTCTAAAATATATTTAATCAAAAGTGAAAGTATATAAATCATTTAAAATTCCTTATATTAAGCAAACCAGACGTCAGCATTTAGTTTTTTATTTATGGATAGCCAGGGGCACACTCCAACACTCAGACATCATTTATAAACTAGGCATGTGTTTAGTGAGTCTGCCAGATCAGAGGTTGCAGGAATGCCCAGGGATGTTCTCTTGATACGTGTGAATGAGACCATTTCCCTGCCCTGCTAAGAATTCAAAATGTAACGAGTACTTTTGGGTGTCAGGAAAATGTATGGTGTAAAAAGTACATTATTTTCTTTAGAAATGTAGTAAAGTAAAAGTTAACAAATATAACTAATGTATGGATACCCCAAAAAAACAACTTAAGTAAAAATACTTTAAAGTACTACTTAAGTACTTTACACCACTGATGTCAATGGAATAATGAAACAAATACCAAAATATCGTTTTGGGGTGGAATTTTACTTTAAGAATGAACAAAAATTCAGGAGCGAGGACCAGGCTTCAATACAACCCTTAACTAGTTGCCTTGAACGCAGCTCCCTAGCAACTCAACAAGCACCAGCTGCTAACCATTACCAATCAGCCTCCTACTGTTTGCAACACTTAACTAGTTGCCTTGAACGCAGCTCCCTAGCAACTCAACAAGCACCAGCTGCTAACCATTACCAATCAGCCTCCTACTGTTTGCAACACTTAACTAGTTGCCTTGAACGTAACTCTTCAAACAATCTCCAGCTGCTAACTGCTAATCAGCCTCCACACCTGTTCTCACTTCTTATTAATCACCACTTCCACCCTATTTAAAACCGACCAGTCATTCTCCCCCCCCCCCCCCCCCCCCCCCCCCCCCCCCCCCCCCCCCCCCCCCAAAAAAAAATCATTTCCTTTCACTTAGGTTCCTTCAAGGATCTTATGGGGGTTGCTGTCACCACAGCAGCCTGACTGCCTTTGCCTGACAGTGATGTCTACCTGTAACTCCAAGCCAAACCCGACAGCAGAGGCATCAAACTCATTCCCTGGAGGGCTGAGTGTATGCTGATTCTTTTTTTTTTTTTGTTATTTCCTTTCAATTTGTGTCCAATTAAGACCTAGACACCCAGGTGAGGGGAGTTCCTAACTAATCAGGGACCTTAATTGATCAATCAAGTACAACAGACGAGCGAAAACCGGTAGACACTTGGCCCTCCGTGGAATGAGTTTGACACATAAGAGTCAACGTCCCTGGATCCTTCATCTGCAGCCCTTGGCTTCATCTGGCCCATTCTCGCATCCTTCAATTTCCTCAAAATATGCTAAACCCATTTCAATTTCTGGTCCTTACACTTGTGAATACACTGTAAGCTGATCAATTTATACAATGTAGGGTTGCAAAATTCTGGGAACTTTCAATAAATTCCATGGTTTTCCATAAATCCTTGTTGGAGGATTCTGGAATACCTCCTTTATCCCTTCTGATTCCCGGAATCCTCCAACCAGGATATCTGGCAAAAACAAGAATTTATTGAAAGTTGCTGGAATTTTACAACCCTAATGCAATCCATTTCAAGTTTTAGTCAAATACTGTATGGAAAACCTGAATTACTATCCATTCCTTCTAAAGAAGCACTTCAAAAAGAACAGTTTTGAAACGTGTATCAGTGTTTTGCTGTTAGATTAAATAGTGAGCCTATCATTGATGTCTAAACAAAATGTTCACATGGTATTTCACGAAAAACTGCGATTTTTCATGAATGACTCCAGGGTGAAAGATGTTTGAAACACCAATTCACAATCAAAGGTTCAGAACACAAGATGGGGGACATTACAAGTGTTATCAGTTTTGAGTTGTGTACTTGGAGTTTTGAAAATATAGCACTTACATCTGATGATTGAACTAACATTAGCCAAACAGAAAGATGCCAAATTCATAGTATTAATCATAAACGTTTATCTTTTGAGTTTCTTAATCTTGTTGAGCAAACTCCCAATCCTATTGCAATTTCTTGCCTTAGGGCTCGCACACGTCACACCAAATGTGGATCTAGCATTTCTCTGCCGTTATGTTCAGCGGGCTGGGTTTTAGGGACCACCACATTGTAGTCTGCTGGAATTCTTTTGCGCGATTCTACACGTAAAATCAGTGCTCACTCGGTTCGCAAATTACATTCAGAGGTGTGTGTACTCTCAGCCAGAAAACCCTGTTGATGTGTCTGAGCCCTTACAATTGTACATTGATTAAAAAAAAAATAACTGACTGTGTGTCACAGGAGGCTGCAGAGGGGAGGACGGCTCATAATAATGGCCGGAACGGCGCCAATGGAATGTGTCAAACACCTGTAAACCATGTCTTTGCTGTATTTGATACCGTTCCTGCATATTCCACTCCGGCCATTACCACGAGCCTCCCCAATTAAGATGCCACCAACCTCCTGTGTGTGCATGTGAGGCAGGAAGGGATGGAGGGATAGCCTACAGAGAAATTGAATTGCAGACTTGTTCATATAATATTAGCATATAATTTTATGCAGGTTTGGATTTGTGTCTGAGTGCATAAGAGAGATAACCATATGTGTTGCATTGTGCACTTATGGAAGGATGTTAGCCACATGTTTTAGAATGGGAAATAATGTAGAAATTCATGCAGGGTGTGTGATTGACATCTCTGGAGGGAGAGCGAAAGGGAGATGGAGAAGGGAGGGTAGTGTGGGGACACCACACAATCTCTCTTTTCAATCACTTTTCTATATGCTCTGAGGGGAAAGTGTTCTCACTCTCTTAAGTCTATATGAGCATCTGTGGTACAGGCACTGGCTGGGCTCAGAGAGAGAGAGAGCGAGAGAGGGGGCATGCTCACAGCACAGGGAAGGAGGGAAGAGAAGAGAGACAGTCACAGAAGTGAAGAGACGTGACAGAGAGGAGAGACGCGTACTGCCTCTCAGGAAAAGCAAGGCACAGTACAAGTAGGCTTCTCTCTTATCTTACACACTCCGTGCACACTACTACACACTGCACAGCTATGCATACAAACACACAAAATGCACATAATTACAGTTTAAATTAATGTTGCTAGTTTTATTGTGGAATACAGAAAATATGAACATTTGAAAAATATATTGTGAAATTTGAAATTCTATTATATATCCCCCCCCCCCCAAAAAAAAAAAAATATACTAAAACTATGTATCGCTAGTTTGATGGATGATTTCTTAAAATTGTTAATGGTTCAAATGGTATCCGATATTAGAATGTGTAATCACGTGTTATTTGTTCAATCACAAATGTACTATTATCCTGATATTGGTGTTAGTTTTGCATTAGCCAGTCTTTTTCTTGTGTTTTTTTGTTGTTGTTGTTGTCTGCCTGATCCTTCAGTGTACTAGATCAGATAGTGTGCCATAACGACTTTGAATCTGTTGCCCTGCTATCATGACGGACCAATGTGTTTCAGGAGCATTTTGATGGTTATCTCTGTTGCCGTATTGTTTTTAAGCTCACTTCAAAGTAAATAGCGAGGCTGGTCCTGGTCACAGTTGAAATGCCATCCAATACTAGATTGCAATACCACTCCGAGTTTCGGACTGACTTTCATCTCGATGTCTCTCTCTGCTTGGACAAGATCCTACGCAGCCTGTGAAGACCTGACGACCCAAATCAAATGCACTGTAGGCTCTCGACATTGTGCCATGGAGACGCCGTTCACAAATGCATTTCATTACGTACAGTTGTTTGTCATGTCACCGCGCAATGACTTGGGCAACATGTTCAATCCCTCCTTCTTCCTCACCACCTGTTGCTTTTACCATATTCAGAGTGAACCTTCATCTATTTTTCTCTGTATGTCCGTCTAACCATCTCTGTATTTCTCTGTATTTCTTGGCTGAAGCATATTTGATCATGGGCGATCACAATCCAATTCCTCAAAGTAGGCTGTGATGATGAGGCCACTAATAATCTCATTTTCCTGAACGAATAAATAATGATAGTCGCCCACATGAACTAGAGAAAAAAACAAAAAAAACATTTTAATTGATAAAGCCATCTGATTAATCGCACACACACAACATGCGTCAGTGCAGGCGTGAAACGGTTGGGGTCTGGATGAGATGTCGAGCTCCCCTGTTTTGCAGTCAGAGGGTTTTCAGATCTCATCAAGGCTCAGAAATGAGACTGGAAGAGCTCCATCAGGTGCATGGCAACAGCATTACAGGGGATGCATATCTGAGGCGCCGGTGCTTAGACCAAGTGAGTAAAGTGAGTGTAGCCAGTAAGGTGGGTGGCCACGGTATTAAAGAGACTGGACAGGAGAGACATGACATTTGCACAGACGCCCTCATGAAATTCTAGTTAGTACATACATAGAGAAAGAGAGAGGCCCAACTCGGCGGCGGTGATGTTTTCTCATTGTTTCGCCCACCAAGCATTGAGTTTTTGTTTTGAGGTCAATGAGATAGTGTCGAATTTGGTAAGCAGAAAAATGAATGGCTTTTTTGCTATGTGAGGTTTATTTGATTGAATATAAGTTTTGCAATGCTTAAGCTGTTACAAGTGTGCTGATATAATTAGGACACGTGACATCCCAGTATCTTTGAGAAGAAACACTTTTTAGCCGAGTGGTCTCGAGATGGCTATGCATTTTCATGGCGTGAGACTAGTAGCATAGCATCTCTCCAATGAATACAAGCGTTTGACGTCAACAACCCTCATTGAATATTCAAAGAAGAATTACAATAATGAGATGTACCCACCAATCAAAGGAAGGATAGGCAGGAGCTAGACAGCCCGCCGTGCCACTTTGTGGACAACGAGAGACACGTATCTTGTCAGTACATCTATAATCTTTGGTATATATTAAGTTAGCAGCCATGGGAGACGGGGCTGCTGAGGGTCAAGGTTATGAACTTAGTTATTGGTTCAACTATATTCTTTGCTCTATCATGCTGTAAATGATGGTGCTTCCTCCAGTGTTTCCTAACTGCCACAATGGAGTGACTCCCTATGTTGTGCTGTAGGGGAGCAGTGTACTGAGATGGATCCCATCCTGGAGGAGGTCCTGAGTGGGGCCAACACTACTGGAGGCCCCTCCCTGAACCACAGCAACAACCCCCTGGACGTGTTCTCTGGCATGCAGCTGCTGCTGCGCTTCAAGCCCCTCTTCCTGCCTCTCTACTGCCTTCTGGTGGCCGTGGCCGGCATAGGCAACTCCATCCTGCTGGCCTGTATCCTGGCCGACAAGAAGCTCCACAATGCCACCAACTTCTTCATCGGTAACCTGGCGGCCGGCGACCTGCTGATGTGTCTGACCTGTGTCCCTCTGACGGCCTCGTACGCCTTCGACAGCCGCGGCTGGGCCTTCGGACGCCCTCTCTGCCACCTTGTGCCGCTGTTGCAGGCCGCCACCGTCTTCGCCTCGGTGCTGTCCCTCACGGCCATCGCCGTGGACCGCTACGTGGTGGTGGCCCACCCAGTGAGGAGGAGGATCTCTGTCGGGGGCTGTGGCGCGGTGGCTCTGGGGGTGTGGGGGTTGTCTCTGGCCCTGGCTGCCCCTCCCTCCCTCCACACGCGCTACCTGGACTTGAGGCCCCGTGGGGTGGAGCTGGTGGTGTGTGAGGAGTTCTGGCCGAGCTCTGGCCAGCTCAGGCTGCTCTACTCCTGCTGTATCCTGGTAGCCTCCTACATGATCCCTCTGCTGTCAGTCAGCGTGTCCTACTGTGCCATCACAGTGCACCTGAGACGCCACACGCTGCCCGGAGAGCCCTCACACTGCCAGCAGCGCTGGAGCCAGAGGAGGAGGAAAACCTTCTCTCTCCTGGTGGCCTCTGTGCTTGCATTTGCCCTCTGCTGGCTGCCCCTGCAGGTGAGAACACACGGTTGTGCGTGCACACACACAGGCACAGGTACAATGCACTCACAATGTTAGCCCACTTGCACTTTCCTGATAGCCCATTAACTTTCCTGACATATTTGACATATTTATATTATTAAGCAGATTTCTTTGAGAAAATGTGACGAAAGAGCATTTTAGGGGCAGTTACATCACCTAGGCTGTGCATAATCCCAATGTAATCTCAATGTAATCCTAATGTAATCCTAATGCATGTGACCCACTGACTGTGTGCATTCTTCCTCCCTCCCTACAGGTGCTGAACCTGCTGCTGGACCTGGACCCAGACTACCACATTGTGGACAAGCGCTATGTCAACGTGCTGCAGGTGTGCTGCCACCTGGTGGCCATGAGCTCCGCCTGCTACAACCCCTTCATCTACGCCTCTCTGCACAGTAAGGTCTGGCTGCACCTCAAGGGCTACCTGTGCCCTTACTGCCGTCAGGAGCCCCCAGGGGGCCAGCTCCTCTCCCGCTCCACCTCCCGGAACCCGGCCACCTGCCTCAGCCTGCTCTCTGAGGTCTCCGCCCCCGCCAAGGAGACCCCGGAAGCCGTCGGTCCTGACTCCGACCCCACCAATGACAGCACCCTCTGAAAACATCAGGAACCACGGTATGGTTTATAGGTAGGGGTCAAAGGTCATATACCACAGCAGCAGCCATTACATATATCTCATATACGCGTTAGAGACGACAACGGGTGTCCAGCCAGACACCCGCTGTAGGAGCAGGGAGGAGGGGGAGAATGAGGAGAGACAGTGTGACAGGGGTTTTAGACTGCTCTGGAGACCGTCACCCCTCTGGATAGTTTGTTCTGTTTGCCTACATAAGCCCTGCTGCCAAAGACGATGAGCAGGTCTCCCAGCCATCGCGAGGCAGAGAGTATAAACACTGTCACGACCATGGGCTGGGATGCAGGTCTGGCAGCGGCAGCGGGGGAGATGACCCTTCTCTGAACTCCTCACTCTCCAAATGGATTACAAACTCAACGGAGGAGGACGGCAGGGCAAAAACAGTCTGCAAAGACAGCTCGCTCTTTTCAGTTGTTCCCTCATTCTACTATGCTTTTGCCTGATTTTTGAAATACTTTCTCATACTCATACTCATACTTTCTCATTCATACTTTCTCTCCCTCTTTTTAATCTCTCTTTTCCGATTTACTTCAATGTATGTCGCTATAGTTTTATATTGATTCCTCTCTCTTTTTCTCTGCCCCCCCTTTCACTATCTGCCCCCCCCCCCTTCTCTTTCTTTTCGCCTGGGCGATATGGGACTGATTCCCCAGCCCAGTGCTAGTTACTGTAGGTGTGTTGGAGTATCTTTGAATAGGTGTTGATCCCTGCAGTCTCAAACCCAATCAGCTCCCTGGAACGCAATTAACCCAAAGCGAAGTGCTATCTGTTCAGTTACCAACAGTGACAATATGGCTGCCATATTAACTGACAGGACAGGAACAGCACCCAGTCTGCCAAATGTACCTCACAATTGGATTAGTTCCTTATCTGTTGCTGGTTAGCGCAGCTAGAACACAAGGGACTTTTTTTAGTCTTTGTTTTGCCACTTTCTGAACCCAGAGATACTGGCTTTGAGCCTAATCAAATGGATTCATTCCCAGAGGCCCTCTCAGGTGGTGTCTGTGACTTGGGTGTTATGCTCTGTGAAAAAGGTTAGAATGTTTTCAAAGTGAATTTCTCCTCCAAAAAAAATGATGTTGCACAACGTTCCTACTGTCTGATTTCCCAGTGTGTCCTGATACACTGGGTTTCCGAGGAGGTGTGTGTTTCTAACGGGGTTGGGCAGCGGTGTCCATGCCTGTCTTAGGGTGGTGGTTGAGACCCTAGTTTCATTCTGACAGTTCATTGGAGGTGTTAGGATGGCTTAGTTAGCCGGGGTTATTGTAGCTACCGTTCACAAGGCCCCCTGAGCACGCTGTCACTGACTCACTCTAGCAAACCACCCATAGCGTCATTCCAACAAGAACACTGGGCCGGAACGACTTTAATTGTGATAGTTATGGATGTTAGTGTTCAACCCGATTTAATCCAAACTGAATGCTGCTGTTACGTGTGAGCAAAATGTGTTTTTTTTCCCCAATCTGCTAAATATAATGGAAAAGTCTCAGGGGTTTTGAATGAAACTGCTTTAAACAAACGGTTCATGTAGGTTGTGAGTCACACATACACACATTTGAAACAGTTCCTCCTGCCAATGCGCATGCCCCGCACACGGTTTCTGTTCCTTCTCTGAAGAGGCACCTGTTCTACCCTACCTCTTTGTTGGCATCAGCGTGGCTTCCTGTATGCTGTTCAGGGGCCCCATGCCCATAGGGGGCACAGGGGCACGTACCCCATTAGACTTTTCCTGTTGCTTTATTTTTCCGATGTTGCATGAATTACTGAACTTTCATTTTTAAGCCCACATTTTAATCATAATTATTTATAATAATAAAAAAAGATCTGACAGCTGTATTTTGCAGTGGGGGGCACAATGACTGGACCAGGCAAAGTGTACCCCCTTATTCTGTGGAGATGAATAAAAAAAAATGAACTAGGCAAGTCAGTTAAGAACAAATTCTTGTTTACAATGACGGCCTACCCCCGGCCAAACCCGGACGACGCTGGGCCAATTGTGTGCTCCCCTATGGGACTCCCAATCACGGCCGGTTGGGATACAGCCTGGAATTGAACCAGAGTGTCTGTAGTGACGCCTCAAGCACTGAGAGGCAGTGCCTTAGACTGCTGCACCACTCGGGAGCCCCTGGCAAATGGTTCCTTCCCAGGTGCATCACAGAGTATAGATAGGCAGGACGCTAGATACTGTACTCTAGTGCAGCGGTATTCAATTCTTACCCTATGAGGTCCGGAGCCTACTGTTTTTTTGTTCGACCTGATAAGTAACTGCACCCACCTGGTGTCTCAGGTCTAAATCAGTCCCCGATTAGAGGGGAACAATGAAAACAAGAAGTAGAGCTGGCTTCGAGGTCCAGATTTGAGGGCTACAGTGTGTGCAGACAGTGTCGTCAGTGGAGGAGGAGAGAGAGTGTCGTGACACACACAGCAGTTGATTTGGTTGTAATGGCCAGTGATGGCTAGGACTCGCGGGGGGGTATGCTTGTAAATTAATTCAATCAAGCCATGTAGCCTATTGTTCCTTCTTGATGAATAAATAAAGCAAAAATGTTTTGTTGTTTCTCTGTAATACTAGCCACCTAGCAATTGTATGAAGTTGGTTTTAGCTAGCCAGCTAGATATGTTCCCAATCTCCAAACCTCTACCCAGCTATTTCAGGCTATCAATCAAGTTGGAGTAGCTTTTCTAACTGTCTTAGCTCACATCCATTTCTATATTTTACCCAGATTTTAGCAGAGATGCAGAAAATAATATTTAGTTTCTTAAAAAAACAACTAAAAAAACATGCTTAGATATGCAGAATAATACGTTGTTTAAATGTAATCTGTCACCTTATGATAACATGTTATTTGTGTATTAATTATGATGCCCTGATATATGCCTGTATTGATCATGTGTGTTATCATTCCATGTACTGTGTTTGGTCATTTGGATGTAATATCCTAGGCATGTTAGTGCAGTATATTGAGATGTGTGATTTACAACAGTCAGATTGACACCCTCATTAAAATTACAAATGAACAAATTAAGAGGTATGCTTAGATAACCTACGCAGAGAAATATACATTTTTTTTTACATAAAATTAGGCATAATGATTCATTCATTGTAGGAAAAAGCTGTGTCAAGTGTTTGAAACATGCTAAATTCCCCCCCCCCCCCCCCGCCCCATCCTCCGAGAATAATTGGTGCATGACGCACGCCCCTGATCCTGTTTGTTTGCAAATTAAAAAGCCTGTGAAATCAGTCTTGTGAAAAAAAAATGACTCAATTCTCTTTTCGCCTATTTCACACGTCACATTTTCACACAGAGACAAACAAAGATAAACACTTAAATACACACATGCACATCCACCAATAGCGAAATGATGTAGCTATTTAAACCAGTACCAGTGACAAGTGCCACAGGAAGTGGCTCTAAACAAAGGGCAGAGCAGTTAGACGGACCAGTAATGTCATGATGTTAAATGTGTGTGCATGCTAATTGGTTTCATTTATCCTATCTGGCAGCCATGACAGTAATGGGATTAGAAAGCCTGGATATAGGCTGTCTTCCCCAATCCCAGCAGGGCTCAACACACAACAGCAGTAGTTTCAGCCCATGGCCTTATAAGTATATAGTCTATGGATGAACCCTAGAGACCGTTCTCACTTTATCTCCTCTCTCGAGCTGGTGTTGGCTCCCTAGACAAGTCCCTTCTCCGTGTGTGTGTGTGTGTGTGTGTGTGTGTGTGAGTCATATTACCTATATAACATTGACATGCATTGCAATTAGGGCTGTCAAACAATAAAAAAACAATGTAATCAAGTTAACTGCAGGATTTGCTGGGATTAATCGCAAATTCCAAATGTTCTCAAATTGAGGTGTAATTTCAATATTTTTTTTATACAAATAGCATTAGATGAATATTAGGCTAGTGGCCAATTCTCAAAAAGGGCTTTAGGTTTTTTGAGATACCACTAAACGAGATAGAACAAAACACAAACATGTTTTTTTCACATCTCTAATGTCTAACATTTATGAAATGGATGGTGGTGAAAAAATATTTTACTGTAAAAGTGGTTAAATTAATAAATATTGTGACACACCACCTAAACTCAAACAGTGCAGAATAATCCCTAGTTGGAAGGAGGGGTTGTGGGCCACATAAACTCATGTAACCCAATTATACAAGCGCTGATATTGCTCAAATTTGAAATACAAGCTGTCGGTTGTCTGCCCTACACACACACATAAACCTGTAAACAAAGAGATACAACAGGCTAAAATATCAACTATGAATATGTATAATGAATGTAAGCTTTACTTTTTAGTCGCTGAGTGATAGACTACTTTCCAAGTCAAAATTGTTCAAAAATGTCTACATTTTCCAGAGTTACAGTTCTATGGATTTCACATGACTGGGAATACAGATATACCTCTGTTGGTCACAGATACCTTTAAGAAAAGGGTAGGGGCGTGGATCAAAAAAACAGTCAGTATCTGTTGTGGACACTTTTTTGCCTCATGCAGCGCGATCTCCTTCGCATAGAGTTAATCCGGCTGTTGATATTGGCCTGTGGAATGTTGCCCCACTCCTCTTCAATGGCTGTGCGAAGTTTCTGGACATTGGTGCAAACTGGAACAGAGCATCCCAAACGTGCTCAATTGGTGAAACGGCTGGTGAGTACGCAGGCATGGAAGAACTGGGACATTTTCAGCTTTCAGGAATTGTGTACCGATCCTTGCGATTAATCATGCCGAAACATGAGGTGATGGCGGCGGATGAAGGGCACGACAAAGGATCTCGTCACGGTATCTCTGTGCATTCAAATTACCATCAATAAAATGCACTTATGTTCGTTGGCCGTAGCTTATGCCTGCCCATACCATAGCCCCATTGCCACCATGGGGCACTCTGTTCACATCGTTGACATCAGCAAACCGCTGACCCACACAACACCATATATGGTATGCGGTTTTGAGGCCGGTTGGACGTCCTGCGAAGTTCTCTAAAACAACACTTACGGTAGAGAAATGAACATTAAATTCTCTGGAAACAGCTCTGGTGGACATTCCTGCAGTCAGCATGCTGCAATTGCACGCTCCCTCAAAACTTGAGACATCTGTGGCATTGTGTTGTGTGGCAAAACTGCACATGTTAGTGTCCATTTATTGTCCACAGCACAAGGTGCACCTGTGTAATGATCATACTGTTTAATCAGCTTCTTGATATGCCACACCTGTCAGGTGGATCGATTATCTTGGCAATAGCAGAAATGCTCACTAACAGAGATGAAAACAAATTTGTGCACAAAATTTGAGAGAAATACGCTTCTTGTGTGTATGTCACATTTCTGGGATCTTTAATTTCAGCTCCTGAAACATGGGACCAACACATTACATGTTGCCTTTTTATTTTTGGTCAGTATACACTATATACAGGTGTATGTGGACACCCCTTCAAATTAGTGGATTCAACTCTTTCAGCCATACCTGTTGCAGAGATCTCAATGTCAAGTGTCGGCTGAAGTGATGTAAAGCTCGCTGCCATTGGACTCTGGAGCAGTGGGAACGCGCTGTCTGGAGTGATGAATCATGCTTCGCCTTCTGGCAGTTCAACGGATGAGCCAACTGTAACGTTTGGTTGGCCATGTTTTTCATGGTTTGGACTAGGCCCCTTAGTTCCAGTGAAGGGTTAACCCTAACCCTGACCCCCATTCTTATTATCCAAGAACTGTCCTTGATAGGCCCACTCCACCATCAGTCCCCCTCTGGCAGTTAGTAAAGACAGAAATGTCGTGTAACTAGACTGCCACACGTCAGGAGGCCATTCAACAGCCAAAATGCCATCTGGGAAGTGCTGGCGTGCATTGCCCTCTCATGTCCCTATTTTACTACCATCCATGGCTGGCCAGCCCATTGTGGCACCTGACCTGGACTTGCATGTGAAGAATGATCTCTCATGCTCTGGTGACTCATGCATTGGTCTGGGAAACTGTTCGTCCCTATAAAGGACATAATACCATCTAGGCAAACAAGAGGCCCCTTAGGATGGTCAAGCAAATGAATACGCTGTATGTGATCGTGTATGGTGGCTGGGGATTGACCGTGTCACAGTGGTCTTTGTGCACCATGCGTGATCCTGTTCCACCACCTCTGCCACCCCTGTACCTCCCATGAAAAGCTCAAAGATTTTCTTCAAATGTATACAGTATGTGTGTGGAGATGTGCTTACGTCCCTCATAACCAATCCGTCATAGTCATAGTCTATGACCTACACTCTAAGTAGCCTCTCGGTAACCTGAAGTCACCCTCACAGGTACTGTCACTCTCCTCATCTCCTGCTGGGCCTGCCCCAGACCATAATTACAGCCGACTACCCGATGTAAATATCGGCCAAATAATCATCCTACCCGACATCCAATTGAATATAGGAATATGTAGGATGTGACCTGCAGGACCACATTCAACATTAACATGTAAATAAACTACAACCGCAGGTCAATTAGGTGTTGGAAATATCTACGGGCTGGTCTGTTTGCGACAGCCCTTTCACAGACAACCAGACAACGAACCATTCCACTACTGCAGTATCCCCAGCGTCAGTCAGGCGGATGGGTCTCATTGGCATGCAAGCTGCGTCTGCCGAGTGCCTGCACCCAACTTTTGTAGAAACGAAAACTGATCACCACACAGCCCCCGAGTGCCCTGCCAGTCATACAGGAAGGATACAGCCTTTGTCTCTGTATCTTTCCCAGAATGACCAGTTAGCTGTGTAACTGGGGGGGGGGGGGGGGGGTGTTAGAGCTGTACATATGCGCTGCTAGAGTGGCTGACTGTTGTGGTTGCAGGTTGCTTTCCTGTACATTGGTTACACTGCTTCGTGCTTGTGTCGTGAGAATTGATGAACACATCAAAAAGCTAGTTGGCTTCAGCTATTCAAACACAATGTCGGGCACGGCAGTGGAACTCATAGTCCTAGTTATACCAAAAGTCCTTCCTTTAAAGACAGAATACCTCAATGCAAAAATAAACCAGGGCAATTTATATGCAGGCGGAGGTGTTGGAGTGTAATTACGTTGACCGTACTGGATTCAGAGTCAAATGTATTTTCACCAAAAACAGTCTCTATGGGCATGAATGTTTCTGAAAAAAAATGCCTCTCATCAGCAAAATGTATATTGACACATGATACCCCTCCTCTCCCCTGTAACTATTCCCCAGGTCGTTGCTTTAAATGAGAATGTGTTCTCAGTCAACTTACGTGGTAAGATAACAGATAAATAAAAAAGTAATAAATTGACCATCAAATGGTATTATGGCAGCCATATTGGACATTGGAGAAAAACAAGCTCTACCTTTTGGGTTTTCATGGGGCATGACAGTTGAACTAAGCTCAAGAGGCATTTCTAAGTTGTATTCTTCAAGAATCAAGGGTATATACAGTATAACATGAATTTATAAGTCCACAAATGCATGTACAGTAGCAACTGCAGATTGCCTTTTTAAGTCTGTGTGTCCATTGGGCCTATGGGTTTTAGTTATTTTTTTTAATCAGCACGTGGTCTTCTTAAATTAAACTTGTTTTTGACAGTATGGAACACAATACCACAGAGGATTAAAGAAGGTAGGAACTCCCTCAAACTTTTATTCCATAGGCTGGGATCTGCACTGGCTGTCTACAGGTCGCAAAAACAATGATTGGTAGGCTGCCCAAACTCGGTCATGGGCCCCCCCCCCGGGTGCACATTTTGTTTTTGCCCTAGCACTACACAGCTGCTTCAACTAATCTAAGCTTGATGATGAGTTGGTTATTTGAATCAGATGCATAGTCCCAAAAGGTTTTTTCGGTTGTAAGCAAGAATTAGGAAAATAGAGTTATTGTCAAATTTGCCAAATGGAGGGCGAGGGAGAGCTTTGTGTGTGTTTCTGTGTGTGGAGTAAAGGTGATCTACAGTTTTTTCACCTATAGTTGCACATGTGACATGCTGGTAGAATTAAATTCACCTGCCACCAGAAGTGCCACCTCTAGATTAACATTTTCTTGTTTGCTTATGGCCCCGTAGAGCTCGTTGAGCTTGGTCTTAGTGCCAGCATCGGTTTGGGGTGGTAAATAGACAGCTACAACAAACATAGATTACAACCAAAAATGCCCGTGCAAAAACCTGATGTAATGTAAAATCAACGCCATTTTTGGTTGTCAACAAAACTGTCTTTATAGCTAGAATCCTTAGTTGCTACATCCATTTTTGGACTCATACATTAATGATATACCCAATGATTCCTGTAAGTATTTAAATTATAAATGCCTCATGATTCTATCTTGAGGGCTGTATTCAATTCGTATCGCCAAAGCATTGCGGAAGATCCGTGTTAAAAAGTGACACATGCAGCGTTTACCATGAATGCCGTTTCTGCTACCATGCCTTTGACTTTAATTGTCAATCCTGTTATTAATTGTCAATCCTGTTAGAATTGTCAATCCTGTTATTAATTGTCAATCCTGTTATAAAGTGTATCTTCAGCGATACGGATTGAAATAGAGCCCTTGAAGCAGAAATCTGTGGAAGGGGAAAGAGTGCCACTGTTCACCCCAGCGCCTTTGTTATTGTGTTGTTGATGAAATTAAAAGGGGGCATCCGGCATCAGGGTAAAAATTTGGCCGTTTTAATCGCGCTTTGATGTCCACGGGACAAAAGAGTGTGCGATGTTCGAGGTTAAACCTCTTTGTTGTTGTTGTAATATTGAACACGGCGATGGCAGTTTCACCAACTACAGATCTCGCTTTCAGTTTACCCCGACTGCATACTCCAACCTTGTCAATGTGGGAAACGCTGCAAGTGTTCACCATAACACACAGCACTCTGTGTGATCAGTAATAATGGCACATTGATTGGGACTCCAACTGTGAGAGTGGCGTGGCAGGGAATCTGTCAGTTGTCACTGGCGCGTTCATTGTAGCTGCTCCATGTCACATTTGGCAGTAATGGAAGACGTGGCATTGAGATACAATAGACAAGCTTTTAACTTGGATCTGAAGTACTTGTCTTTTGTGATTTCTGTGTTCTATTGTCTACTCCTCTAGAAGCTTAGTGCTTAGTTGTATCTCGCAGGATTGCTGTCGGGGTACAATATACTCATGTTTAGGGAGCTTGTCATGGATAGTACCAACACACACTCTCTAAGACCATGGTGTCCTTCAGGCACGGGGAGAGCGAAGCTTTTACACGTTGGTCATTGAAAGCAAATGTCTTGGTGTTCTTTCTTCTTGTAGCATAGCAATACGGTTTCAGTGTTTTTCCTAGGGTTGCAAAAATTCCGGATTTCCTGCTTATTTTCACCCGATTCCCGATTGCAACCATAGTTTTTACACAGATCTGTGTGGAGTGAATGGGACAGCGTGTAGCCTTCCGAGAGCGCTGCAGAGATCCTCCGACGAACATGATCGACGGTGTGTATACACGTGTGTGTGCAAGCCATAGTTGACATGAAGAGACTTGGACAAGGGTCTTGGAAGTGTCTCCAAGCATACACGGTCACACAAAACATGCATATCAAGGAGAGTATCGTAACTGTTTGTTCCACAGAGTGACAATCCTTTGCTATTGTTTACAAACTGCTCATTGGTCAAGTGTTTTCTGTACATACAGCCATTTTATGTAGCGTGATCATATACAAGCGTCAGCTGGATTTATCTCTCGTGGACAGATGAAACGGCGCAAATCTGTCTGGGCTCATGTAGAATTATGTGATTACGAGCAGCAGTAGTTCCTGGTTTTCGTCATTGATTTTCTATGACGGTGCAGTGATTTTCAAGCCCGTGTGCAGATGATAAATGGTTTCCGCTAGAGTCCATACACAAAGTCAAAATTGTCTATATCATAAAAAAATCATGAAAACAAACATTTTATTTTTTTGGCCATGATGAACACTGGTGGAATTAGCAGAAGGGAGGGGTTTGGCCTAAAGTTTCCGTTTTCCAGAGAGACTTCACTTCCTTCTTTTGCAAAAAGGTCATCAAAACTGTTAATGGCATTCCCCCAGAAGTAGAAGAGGACATGACAAACTCTGCAAGATAGTTTTACGTCTGGGTAACCGAGATAAGGTCTGCATCAATGGGGTGAAGTCACATATGCATTTATTTGCATAATTTTACATGTCACGTGTTCAAAACTCCATTCATCTAGGCCATTTGTGCCTGGGTGCTAGAGAGCTGCATTCATTGACTAAAAAATAACATGATATTGCTACAGTTACATAATTTAGCACATTGCTTTCACAAATGTTACACTACGAAATAAGGGTTTAGGCAATCTAATATTGATCCATAATTTGATGAGAAATATCAAGGACCCTCAGACAGAGGAGATTGGTTTTCACTGAGGGGCTACATTTATAAAGATCCTATAATGACATGTTGTGTTTGCAAACGAAACTCACTAATGGATCATACATAATTTATGAGTTGCTTCCCGGAAGCAGCTTCACAAACAGAGCAAGCAGACAACGGAACACACCCGTGGCTTTTTAAGAAATAGGACCTAGTTTGCTACCTTGAATTAGTTCTATTCCTGCAGAATGTTCACAGTCTCCAAAACTAACACTGTCTGCATATCTTTCCTTGGCATCATGTCCAACAAAGCTCGGGCACTGAGACAGACCAATAGTGATTCAGTGAAGTAAAGAGAGGAAATTACTCTGGAAATTACATTTTTTTTGCTCTGTGAAAGTACCTTATCTCTAGTAGAGGGGTGTTTCCTTCTGTAAACAGGCTGTCCCCAGCCCTCATGAAACCAATTCAATATGACAGATAAATCTGTGCGTCTCATTTCAAGAGTTTAGTCCCCGTGAGCAGCTCAGAATCAGAGCAAGCATTCACATCAAAGCCTACTGTTCCCACCAGTAAAATGCCAACCACTCAGCCTGCTACCATATCGACGGGCACCGTGGGAGCTTTATTGACGAGCCACATGCTATAATGGGAATCATTCAACACCATTCCACACATAGTCCAACACGGTCCCTCTTTAACTTACTCCACTGTCAGAGCTGAGAAGGTCACAAAAATGATTGCCACTGAGAAGCGATAATTGAACCCTCCGTTTGGTGACAAAGAATGTGGTGGCCCGATTGTGTTCCAAAATCAATGCAGTCTGGACTGTGTCTGGAACCCGACCGTTCCTGTCAGATTTAGTTAAAGATCTTCTCTTCTCAGCCCTTATCAGCGCTGAGCAGATAGAACAAACTTCACTTCTAATAAATTAGGACCATCTCAGCGTCATTCATGCAAACACTGTTATATTGGTTTGGAGTAAATTATTTCATTGTAAACTTTCCTTCTCAACACTGTTTATTGGATTTGCTTAATGAGACCTACTGATATTAGCTTATGACGGCGTTCCTCCAAGGAATCAAGCAGGACTGAAATGACCTTGTTTGGCAGCGATACTCAAATAAACAGTTTGAAAGCAGTGGATGATATCATGTTGCTCATCAATGAGTCGTGAAACACTCAATGCTTCTGATTAGACAGGTTGATTACAAAGGCATTGCAGTATGGCGATTGGTGAGCTCTACGTGGCTTTACGGCTAATCATCCTCAGTCAGTGGAGGAATGTGTATTTTTGTGATGCATCAGAAAAGGAGTCGAGCAGCTGCCAGAAAGAGTGATGTCGGCGTTCCTCTGGAGAAAAAGGTCATTGTAAGCTCAGAGGCACGGTTCTGTGTGTGTGTGTGTGTGTGTGTGTGTGTGTGTGGGGGGGGGGGGGGGGGGGGGGGGGGGGGGGGGGGGGGGGGGTAAAAGAAGGAAGGAAGGAGAAGCAGTCAAAAAAAAAGTGTCCAAAGTTTCAGCTTCTCCGGGACCAGCAGTGGAATCTTGTTATGTTTAGTTTATCTGACAGATTGATGGATATCAGATGGTAAATGTCTCAATCTTTCCTCACACTTTCTCGCTCACTTTCTCTACTTTTACCTTCGCTCTCATTCTGTTTCTCCGGTCTACTTTCCCGTCCCAGTCTCTGTGCTTTCTCTCTTTTTCTTTCCTGTCTTCCCCTATCCCCCCCCCACACTCTCTATTTTCTCTCTCTCTTTTCCAGTATCTCTCTATATCTCTCCCTTCCACCTAGCTCTCTTTGTCCCTCACATTTAAACACCACTCAAGTTGTCCCTACACACACACAGACGGATTATCAGAGAGAGACAACCATGTGTGGGGACTCGCAACGCAAGCTCCGAAGAAAACGCCCATCTCTCTCTGTAACTGCAGCAACATAGCCGTTTTAATTATTGGCATGTGGGGCCATCTGTGGTACCAGCTCGAGATTACAGACTGCGTGTCCGTTTTAATTGCGGCTCCGTTTGCTGTATTTTGTAGTATGTTAGCTGTCAGTGAGGCGGATTGGAGCCTTCCTCTCCATGAGCCACGGTGTCTCCAGAGTTTTCGGTTCAGCTTTCCTCATCAGCACCAGAGCGCTCTTATCCAGACCGTAAGGACCATAGGGACCACCACTAGGATGGGAACCATGAGCCCTACAAATACCCTACCCTGGCGCCATCCCCACAGCCACATCACACTCCTTCGTTAAAGCAGTGGCCTACAGTGATCTCTAATGTTCAGAACATGAGTTAAAAAAAGGTGTACTGACTCAGTTGATGAGGAAGTTCATTATTTTCCAGTACTGTATGTTTGTTCTCTTTTTGTATTTTACCTTGAGGGACAGAGAGAGGAACTGATTGAACCCATAATGGAACTGCACGTGTAAACAGAAGAAACACATATGCAAATGTGGGTAGCTTCCTTTTTTGTTTATTGGATGAACATTGTCAACATGTCTTCATTGTCCCATACTGTATTTTCTGGGATTTCAACACCAGCATTGTTTACTACATAGATTTTGTTTAGGATAAATACGAAATTGAACAATGTTCTCATTTGTCGGTCCACAAAGCAGGCAAATTAGAATATAAAGGTTCGTTTGTAAACCAAGCGTATATCAATAAAAACCTCTGGCAGACCTGAAGAGATACAAGGGCCCTTCAAGCGGAACGACCCTGAAACATAAAGCCAGAACAGACAGCCTTTGAAAGGATTTTCCATACCAATGAGGACAGGCATTAAGAGAAAGCTCCAATTAAAAAGAACATGATGCATATGAATGAATATCCATCCTCATCACCAAGCAGGATATTAGAAAAACTACACAAAGGCTGCAGTCCTGTTCTTTGAACATTTCAAGGACAACCTGATTGACTGATTGTCCATGGAAGTGGGTTGATATGAAAGAACATGTTATTGAAGTCCCACAGCCAAACATGCCATCCTTTTTTTACAATGTGCACGGAAGGGATTTACTGCAGTAGAGGAAGGGCATAAATACAACAGACACGCTCACAGTTACATGTAATCTGATTACAAAAAAAACTGTAACTGTATTCAATTAAGTTACCAGCAAGAATATTGTAATCAGATTACAGATACTTTTGAAAAACTAGATGATTACTTCTTAGATTACTTTTAAATTCAGAAAGGATGTTGTTTTCTCAATGGTATTCAATTCAGTATTGAAAAAGCATTCGTTTGTTCCACCTGAGCGAGTCAGGGATTACTATGATGACACACCAAATGCGTTTGATGGATCCTTTTCGTCTTCTTCTAATGCCTCTTAAAGGGAAAGTAATCCAAAAGTAACAGAAAGGGAGTTTGGGTAATTCAAAAGTTACGTTACTGATTACAATTTTAGACAGGTAACTAGTAATTGATTACATTTAGAAAGTAACCTACCCAACCCTGCACACAAACACTGTATGTAATCAGATCATGTTTGTATGTGTCTTCCATGTTACTGCGATGACGGAACTGTCTCTCTCCCTTTGACTCTTTCTATTCCCACAGCAGCACAGTCTCATGTCCTCCCTCACCCCATTACTGATCAGCACATACAGCACTGGGTCCACCACACTGTTCAGGCTGGACAGGGCCAGCGTGCACGAGAAGGGGAAGTGCATGATCTCCTCAAACTCACAGTACCTCTCTCTGCCCATATAGTAGTAGGCCAGGGAACGGGTCAGCAGGAGGAGATGGTAGGGGGCGAAGCACACAGAGAATATCCCCATCACCCCGAAGGAGAGCAGCCGTACCTTCCTCTTAATCTGCTCCCCCAGCCCCTCGCTCTGCTTCACCTGGCCCAGGATTCTCCAGTAACACAGCCCCAGCACCAGCAGGGGCAGCAGGAAGCCGATGCCCACCCGCAGCAGGTTGAACAGGGCCACGGGCTTTGGCATGGGGTAGGTCTCGTAGCAGCGGTCCTGCGTGTCGTCGTGGGCGTCCTGCAGGTTGTCCTTGAACAGCACCAGGCCGTGTGCGGACATGACAGCCACGCACACAACCAGACACAGCACCCAGGCGTAGCGTATGCTGCGGAAGGCCTTGGTCCTCAGGGGGTAGGTGACGGCCAGGCAGCGGTCCACAGAGATGCAGCACAGCAGGTAGATGCTAAGGTACATGTTGGAGTAGTAGAAGAAGCCGGCCACGCTGCAGGACAGGCTGCCCAGGCTCCAGTGGTGGTCCTGGTGGTAGTAGTTGATCCAGAGAGGCATGGTGAGGATATAGAGTATGTCAGACAGGGACAGGTTGAGCAGGAATACCCCAAGGACGTTCTGGCTGCGGACCTGCTGGACGATGGGGCCAAGGGTCAAGAGGTTAAAGGCCAAGCCCAGGATAAAGGCCAGGATGTAGATGCCCATCAGGAAGTCACTGATAGGGCTTTGAGAGATTGTCACGCAAGTAAAGTTTGTTTTATCCATCTGTTTCTCCATCTTTGTTCAGGTCCAAACTGGAGTAGTTCCTGAAAAGACAAACAAGTACATTTTGTATGTAATTCGTGTAAAATAAAATACAGTTTGAATCGCTTGTGATGTATGAACCCTGATCAGAAAAGCTTGATTATCACGTCTATGCATTTTTTCCCCCTTTATTTAATCAGGAAAGTCATATTTAGTCTCTTTTACAAGGCCATGACTCATGAATGAGACAGACTAGTCTCTCTTTCCTAGAACTTCGCATAGTCTAATTTATCAGAAAGTTACTCACATAGGGCTCTGTTCAATCCACGTCGCAGAAGTTCAACTTTACAGCGTGATTGGAAGTTAAGGGGCTCCCGAGTGGTGCAGTGGTCTAAGACACCACATCTCAGAACAAGAAGCATCACTGCAGTACCTGGTTCAAAATCCAGGCTACATCACAGCCGTCTGTGATTGGGATGTTTTATCTAAGCATACCTCTTTACTTGTTCAATATTAATGAGGTTGTCATTCTGACTGTTGTAAATCTCACATCTCAATATACTGCACAGGATATTACATCCAAATTACCAGACACAGTACATGGAACGATAACCCACATCATCAATACAGGCATATACAGTGCCTTGCGAAAGTATTCGTCCCCCTTGAACTTTGCGACCTTTTGCCACATTTCAGGCTTCAAACATAAAGATATAAAACTGTATTTTTTTGTGAAGAATCAACAACGGAGGTCCGTTAAAAGCGCAGAGAGCATCATGAAGAACAAGGAACACACCAGGCAGGTCCGAGATACTGTTGTGAAGAAGTTTAAAGCCGGATTTGGATACAAAAAGATTTCCCAAGCTTTAAACATCCCAAGGAGCACTGTGCAAGCGATAATATTGAAATGGAAGGAGTATCAGACCACTGCAAATCTACCAAGACCTGGCCGTCCCTCTAAACTTTCAGCTCATACAAGGAGAAGACTGATCAGAGATGCAGCCAAGAGGCCCATGATCACTCTGGATGAACTGCAGAGATCTACAGCTGAGGTGGGAGACTCTGTCCATAGGACAACAATCAGTCGTATATTGCACAAATCTGGCCTTTATGGAAGAGTGGCAAGAAGAAAGCCATTTCTTAAAGATATCCATAAAAAGTGTCGGTTAAAGTTTGCCACAAGCCACCTGGGAGACACACCAAACATGTGGAAGAAGGTGCTCTGGTCAGATGAAACCAAAATTGAACTTTTTGGCAACAATGCAAAACGTTAAGTTTGGCGTAAAAGCAACACACCATCCCCACTGTCAAACATGGTGGTGGCAGCATCATGGTTTGGGCCTGCTTTTCTTCAGCAGGGACAGGGAAGATAATTAAAATTGATGGGAAGATGGATGGAGCCAAATACAGGACCATTCTGGAAGAAAACCTGATGGAGTCTGCAAAAGACCTGAGACTGGGACGGAGATTTGTCTTCCAACAAGACAATGATCCAAAACATAAAGCAAAATCTACAATGGAATGGTTCAAAAATAAACATATCCAGGTGTTAGAATGGCCAAATCAAAGTCCAGACCTGAATCCAATCGAGAATCTGTGGAAAGAACTGAAAACTGCTGTTCATAAATGCTCTCCATCCAACCTCACTGAGCTCGAGCTGTTTTGCAAGGAGGAATGTGAAAAAATTTCAGTCTCTCGATGTGCAAAACTGATAGAGACATACCCCAAGCGACTTACAGCTGTAATCGCAGCAAAAGGTGGCGCTACAAAGTATTAACTTAAGGGGACTGAATCATTTTGCACGCCCAATTTTTCAGTTTTTGATTTGTTAAAAAAGTTTGAAATATCCAATAAATGTCGTTCCACTTCATGATTGTGTCCCACTTGTTGTTGATTCTTCACAAAAAAATACAGTTTTATATCTTTATGTTTGAAGCCTGAAATGTGGCAAAAGGTCGCAAAGTTCAAGCGGGCCGAATACTTTCGCAAGGCACTGTATCATGGCATCCTAATTAATACACAAATAACATATTTTCATAAGGTGACAGATTACCTTTAAACAAAGTGTTTTTCTACATATCTAAGCATACCTGGTGGTTCTTTTTTTTTTAAAGAAACAAAACATTATTTTCTGCTTCTCTGCTAAAAATCTGGGTAAACTATAGGAAGGTTTATAGCGGAGTCCGCATTCAAGGTAAACGCTGCATATATCGGGTCATTTGGAAAATACCTTAAATTTTATATTGCGGAATCTGTAACGCTTCAGCTTTATAGATTCAATAGAGCCCAATAAAGTATACTATAGAGACACATAAAAATAAACACACAATACTGTATAACATATCCATTGAACACAGTTGAACTCATCCCTCAAAAGATGACATCCTCTTACTCACAATCATTAAAAAAAAATCTCAATATCCAGCTCATCATACTTTTCTCCAACCCCATTTCGTTAGCAAAATCATTCATGTGTCAAAAAGACACTTTTGACTATCCATTCTTACACAGTCAAAACTGTTACATACTATTTTAGCTTCGTAATGGGCTCTGGATAAAAATATGAGTCTACCCTTCAAGATTGGGTCTCTGAGGTTTAGTAATAGTCTCACGGATATCTAAGCTTGATGCCCTCAAGTTATCATGGAACCTACCAGGTACAACCCTAAATCAGTAAACACGGGCACCCTCATAGATATCATCCTGACCAACGTGCCCTCTAAATACACCTCTGCTGTCTTCAACCAGGATCTCAGTGATCACTGCCCTATTGCCTGCGTCCGTAATGGGTCCGTGGTCAAACGATCCCCCCTCATCACTGTCAAACACTCCCTAAACCACTTCAGTGAGCAGGCCTTTCTAATCGACCTGACCCGGGTATCCTGGAAGGATATTGACCTCATTCCGTCAGTAGAGGATGTCTGGTTATTCTTTAAAAGTGCTTTCCTCACCATCTTAAATAAGCATGCCCCATTCATAAAATGTAGAACAAGGAACAGATATAGCCCTTGGTTCACTCCAGACTTGACTGCCCTTAACTCGCTAACATGTCAAGAGTGTTTAAGGTGTGTCTTAGTAACATCTTGAGGAAGTTAGAGTTAAGTTTGCAGAGAGTAATATGAGCCCTGCTCGGTTGTAGCGAAGAATAGCTTCGTACTGAGAGTAGCTGCCATTTTATGTCGATTGTGAATGAACATGTGCGTTGTTAATAAGATATTTTGCTGTGTTATTTGTATAATGGTTTTTCAGACACTTTATTGCCTGTTGGTTTACTGAGTTAAAGCTTTGTACTTGACAGTTATATTGAAATTAGTATCTGTTTCAGTGAATTCCAGTGTTGTGACTTGAATAAGCCTTGTACCCTAAAGACTATCTATTTCCTGTAGATCTGTTGTTCTGTAAAATGTGTTACTTTTGTAAAATGATTTGCACTAAAAGTTATTATTGAGAAAACAAGACCGTATCACTCTCGTGATTATTTCTCCCCTTTTTCAGGGGCGTAACACTGGCCCTTCTTTGGACACCGTTAACAAACCTGCCGACGAGCTTCAATGCCATACAACACTCCTTCTGTGGCCTCCAACTGCTCTTAAATGCATGTCAAACTAAATGCATGCTCTTCAACCAATCGCTGCCCACACCTGCCCACCCATCTAGCATCACTACTCTGGACGGTTCTGACTTAGAATATGTGGACAACTATAAATACCTAGGTGTGACTGTAAACTGTCCTTTCAGACTCACATTAATTATCTCCAATCCAAAATTAAATCTAGAATCAGTTGCCTATTTCGCAACAAAGCATCCTTCACTCATGCTGCCAAACAACAGGTCATGACCAAGATGGCATAGCTGAAAGATGTCCTTTTTCCTCGTCTTGTCGTGTCCCGTGTATATACAGTGGGGCAAAAAAGTATTTAGTCATCCGCCAATTGTGCAAGTTCTCCCACTTAAAAAGATAAGAGAGGCCTGTAATTTTCATCATAGGTACACTTAAACTATGACAGACAAAATGAGGAAAAAAAATCCAGAAAATCACATTGTAGGATTTTTAATTTATTTATTTGCAAGTTATGGTGGAAAATAAGTATTTGGTCAATTACAAAAGTTTATCTCAATACTTTGTTATATACCCTTTGTTAGCAATGACAGAGGTCAAACGTTTTCTGTAAGTCTTCACAAGGTTTTCACACACTGTTGCTGGTATTTTGGCCCATTCCTCCATGCAGATCTCCTCTAGAGCAGGGATGTTTTGTTATTGGCCAAATACTTATTTTCCACCATAATTTGCAAATAAATTCATTACAAATACTACAATGTGATTTTCTGGATTTTTTTTTCTCATTTTGTCTGTCATAGTTGCCCCACTGTGTATATTTACATCTTTCTTCGCATATCTTTTATGTATTTTCTTTTCCAAAAACTCAAGTTCAAAACACTCTCCTGCAACCCGCCTCACCAATTTAAAAAAATAAGTATTATTTACCTCAAATCTGAAATCCACAATAGAAGCTAGCCAGAAGCTAACCAGAAGCTAGCCAGAAGCTAGCCAGAAGCTAACCAGAAGCTAACCAGAAGCTAGCCAGTTTACTGGCAACGCGACCCAGACCAGAACATACCGGACCTATTTTTCTCTCCATATCCACAGATTTCAACCGCAAGCTCTGGACATTTACACCTGGATCTCGCAGCTAACTAGCTGCTATCCGTGTGACTATTGGCTTACGTCTATCCCAGAGCAAACATCAATTATTCCGGAGATAGCCAGCTGAAGAGTTCCATCAGCCACTCCTGGGCTTACAATCACCTACCCGGACCCGTTTTACTGCCGATGCGGAGCCCCACCGGGCCTTCACGACTGGACTACCGACGTTATCTGCCCGAGGGAGTTATCCAACTGGCCCCTCTGTCGCGACGTTACCTGAACTTCCATCTAATATTTAGCTGTCTTATCGGCTGCTATCTGAATAGGTCTATCGGACAATTTTTCTTGGGTCACTATAACTTAATCTATTTTGGCAATTGGATTGATTCCCTCTACCACACGGAACCCCACTAATCTACCGACGGAAACGCACAAGGTGGCTAGAAACAGACCTCCTTCCTATGCTAGCTTGTTACCGATGGCCCGGCTAGCTGTCTGAATCGTCGTGACCCCAACCAACCTTTCAGTTCCACCACCCACACATGCAATGACATCACCTGGTTTCAATTATGTTTCTCGAGACAATATCTCTCTCATCATCACTCAATACCTAGGTTTACCTCCACTGTATTCACATCCTACCATACCTTTGTCTGTACATTATACTTTGAAGCTATTTTATCGCCCCCAGAAACCTCCTTTTGATTTTACCTTTTACTCTCTGTTCCGGACGTTCTAGACGACCAATTCTCATAGCTTTTAGCCATACCCTTATCCTACTCCTCCTCTGTTCCTCTGGTGATGTCGAGGTGAATCCAGGCCCTGCAGTGCCTAGCTCCACTCCTATTCCCCAGGCGCTCTCTTTTGATGACTTCTGTAACCGTAATAAACTTGGTTTCATGCATGTTAACATTAGAAACCTCCTCCCTAAATGTGTTTTATTCCCTGCTTTAGCACACTCTGCCAACCCGGATGTTCTAGCCGTGTCTGAATCCTGGCTTAGGAAGACCACCAAAAATTCTGAAATCTGCGCTCCAGCAGGTATATCTCTCTTGTCACCCCCAAAACCAATTCTTCCTTTGGCCGCCTCTCCTTCCAGTTCTCTGCTGCCAAAGACTGGAACGAACTACAAACATCTCAAACTGGAAACACTTATCTCCCACACTAGCTTTAAGCACCAGCTGTCAGTTACTGCACCTGTACATAGCCCATCTATAATTTAGCCCAAACAACTTCCTCTCCCCCTACTGTATTTATTTATTTTTCTCCTTTGAACCCCATTATTTCTATCTCTACCTTGCACATTCTTCCACTGCAAATCTACCATTCCAGTGTTTTACTTGCTATATTGTATTTACTTCGCCACCATGGCCTTTTTTTTGCCTTTACCTCCCTTATCTCACCTCATTTGCTCACATTGTATATAGATTTATTTTTCTACTGTATTATTGACTGTATGTTTGTTTTACTCCATGTGTAACTCTGTTGTTGTATCTGTCAAACTGCTTTGCTTTAGCTTGGCCAGGTTGCAATTGTAAATGAGAACTTGTTCTCAACTTGCCAACCTGGTTAAATAAAGGTGAAATACAAATATATTTTAAAAAATGCCCTCGTAAAACGGACTATCCTGGTGATCCTTGACTTCGGCGATGTCATTTACAAAATAGCCTCCAACCCTCTACTCAGCAAATTGGATGCAGTCTATCACAGTGCCATCTGTTTTGTCACCAAAGCCCCATATTCTATCCACCACTGCGACCTGTATGCTCTTGTTGGCTGGCCCTCGCTTCATATTCGTCGCCAAACCCACTGGCTCCAGGTCATCTATAAGTCTTCGCTAGGTAAAGCCCTGCCTTATCTCAGCTCACTGGTCACCATAGCAGCACCCACCCATAGCACACACTCCAGAAGGTATATTTAACTGGTCACCCCCAATGCCAACTCCTACTTTGGCTGCCTTTCCTTCCAGTTCTCTGCTGCCAATGACTGGAACAAATTGCAAAAATCATTGAAGCTGGAGATTGATATCTCCCTCACTAACTTTAAGCATCAGCTGTCAGAGCAGCTTACAGATCATTGCACCTGTACATAGCCCATCTGTAAATAGCCCACCCAACTACCTCATCCCCATATTGTTATTTGACTTTTTTTGCTCCTTTGCACCCCAGTATCTGTACTTGCACATTCTTAATTGCTAAACTGTAATTATTTCGCCACTATGGCCTATTTATTGCCTTACCTCCCTAATCTTACTTCATTTGCACACACTGTATATAGACATGTTTATTCCATGTGTAACTCTGTGTTGTTTGTGTCGCATTGCTTTGCTTTATCTTGGCCAGGCCGCAGTTGTAAATGAGAACTTGTTCTCAACTGGCCTACCTGGTTAAATAAAGGTGAAATAAAAAATTTAAAAAATAAAAAATATCGATTTCAGTGCAACTCGCCAATTCCAAATTGCCTATGAAACTACAGCATCTCCCCACTTTTAACCCTTTCGTGTGAAAAGTTTCACCAATTTCAGGCTTTGTGACTCATCTTTTCTGACCCCCTCAGTGTATGATAGCAGTTACTGTCATAGGGTTCAGGACCTTATGATTGGACAAAAATCTGTCATGGAAATATTGGCTCCCACCTCCTAACGGGTTTTTATGACCTTATGTTAATGCCACTGTCCAGTAATTGCATCTAAATTTGCCATGGATATTGCTCTGCATGATTTCAAACTGGCTGACTATCTGCTACAGCACAGGTTGTGATTAGTGGGAGAGCATTTGCACTTCATTGTGACGTCCGATGTGCCAGAGCCAGGCTCTGTGATTGGATTAACTAGATATTTGGAGGCAATAAGACTGACAGCAGGACAGTTCGTAGGTTTAACACTTGTTTAAATCCTTTACTCTAATGTAAGGACGGACATACAGTAGTTCTATAGAGTTCATATGTGTTGTTGTGATAATAGCAGGAAGAAATCTGTCCTGCGGCTGTAACTTGGTAATGGCATTCGGACTGGTACTGCACACTGATAATCAGATCTAAGCTTCTGTCCTAGCTTGCTCATTAATAAATAGACAGGCAAGTCCGACTGTCACATGAAACCGAGATCATCATTCAAATCTAAATCCCAATTAGACTCTGGGAAACACGGTAGCAACAATCGGATGGATATCTGTATTCCTTTCAATACCATCTACACCAACGTGCATTTAGATTATTAGTAGCACAATCACACAATTACCTTTTCAGGTCTCCTGTGGAGTAATACAAGGTACCATTTATTTTGCTGTTGATTGCACTAAAAGGTGTTGATTGGTATTGAGGAGTAGTTTGGTTCGAGCTCATTGGAGAAAGAATTAGTTATGAAAGATAAGACAGGAAATCCGTTTTTTATTTATTTATGAGGCTGAGTAGATCATGTTGCTATGTTCCATCCACCTCCTACTCGGGCTTTGTTGTTGTCAGTGTGCAGAAACAGAAGACCCTTAATGGTATAAGTGGATGATAGGGAGGAAGGTTGATTTCGTATCCAGCCTCATGAATTGAGATGCCATTTGGAAGTAGAGCGGAGTGCGTGTGTGTGTGTGTTGTGTGAGCGAGTGCCAGGCAATGTACAGTATGTATGATCTTAATTTGATCCAGTTTGCTAAAACAGGAAAATATTCCTGCAGCAACAGAAAATGTGACTTATAATGTGGATTTTAATTAATGGGCATTCTTGTAGGGGTTGATACATTTTTCTTGAGAGACAATCAAGTCTGAAATTTGAAAGTGGAAATTCCAAACTTCAGAAGCCGTCTTAAACCTCAAATACCCTATAAGTTGAGCATTTCCTGCATTTCCAAAAAAGTTATACTGTTACAGGGTGATCAAATTAAGATCCTAAACGCTAGGGGAAAAATGGTGCTCTCTAGAACATAAAAGAGTTGTTCGGCTGGCCTCATAGGAGGACCCTTTGGAGAACCCTTTTTGGTTCCAGGTAGAACACTTTTAGTTCCAGCTAGAACCACCTTCAGGAGTCTACATGGATCCCAAAGGGGTTCTACCTGGAACCAAAAAGGGTTCTCCTATTGGGACAGCCAAAGAACCCTTTTGGAAGCCTTTTTTCTAAGAGTGTACACGTGTAAGTATGGGTGTGTTGGTGTGCATTTGTGGGTGTGGGTAGGCCTATGGGTGTATGTAGCAGTGCATGTGTTACGGAAGTTGGCAGTCTCACTAAATTGGCATGAAATGTGATGTAAAGGTACTCTACAGTATAGAATTAGTATGTTTATCTAGCCTGATAAAGCACTCAATCCTATTCCCTGGTTTAGTCCTCGTGGTATTGATCTAAAAGGTCATTCTTATGGGTGATCCACAGATGAGCCATTCATCTAAGCTCTCACCATGTGGATGACTGAGACATAACATGCAAAATAAAAAGAGCCTGCCTGACCAATGGTCCATGAGGTGGGATTAGTCGTTCATTATGTACCCTCTAAGACTGAGCATTGACTATGTGAAGTTTTCATTTTTACCACGGTAGTCTAAACCCTCGTAAATAGGGGCAACCTGAGAACTGTATTTTGGTTTGCTGAAAGACTCCAGACCTGAAAGGCAACTTGCGTAAACCAATAACCCCCTGGGGGCACGTTTTGTTTTTTTCCCACCCGTCACACAGCTAACTCAAATAACCAACTCATCATCAAGCTTTGATTAGTTGAATCAACTGTGTAGTGCTGGGGGGGAGAAACCCAGAGGGGGCCCCAGGACCAAGTTTGGAAAACCCTGTACTAGAGCACTGACTAGTCAAACCATTTGGCCCACAGTAACCACTGTGGAATCTAAAAACATCTTCTAGTTTCAGAGACATTGGTGGGATAATCATTGCGTTGTTGAACCTTTTGCCAACAGCTTGAGGTGTGAGTAACTCTGGTATTCCCCTCGTAGTAACAAGGATCACTAATCTTTTGTCGACTCCTAAAATACATTCATATTGCGGACACATAGTGCATGATACTGTAACACTGTGACCGCTGTGCGTGTGTTCTTGATACCTGTGCTATTGTGGTTACCCTTCACTCGAACACAGTTCCATTTCCTCTTTCTTTAGAAAAGAAATGCTCGCTGAATGCCTGTCCAAACTTGTACATTCCAGTACATTACTGAAGAACACCGGGGGTCTACTTTCTCAGGCAATCTTTGGTTATGTCTCAAGTTTGACCTGGAGAATGCACTTCTTTTTTTTTTGAAGCTATCTGACCTGTCTCATTAATAAAGCATTGTGAGTGTAGCGGGCAACCCTTCATAAGGAGTCTGCAACATGCTACCTGTCCTTGTGCTCGCTCCCACAGGTGTCTCGGTCTGCTACATGTCAGATTTAAACACCGTCTTGGATAACTCCCCGAGATTGTGGGTGTACTTTCCTCCTTGTATTGTCCCTCTTCTCTCAGCGTCAAATGAACCTTGCTTAGCGCCTAGAAGAGTACATTTGACTGACACGACACGTAATATCTACCCACTGACGCCACCCTTCCTAGCCCTCTAAAGACGTTTCTAATGAGGGTTTAAAGTTCATTACATCCATCCAGCAGTATACGCTAACGTTCTCTTCACCAAACACACAGGCGTGGACTCTCAGACGTCCAGTGACAGCGAAAAGTCAGCCCCTCCCAGGCTACAGTCAGCCTCGTGTCCCAACGGTCTCGAAGCACAACTCGTTTACATCTTGAGAAAAATGTCCTCTTCTTTCTCAAATCAGAAGACTGTTCTCCTCCACATGTCCACAGTTCTCAGAATCCACCCTCTGTTTCGCCCTATAAGCACCTGTGGGAGCAATTAGCATGTCTTCGATCATTGAACCAGTCACTGGCTACATTCCCAGGCCTCTTTAGTCTAATCATTAAGGCTGACACACTGCTACAGGCTAGTCATCCTTCTTTTTACCACTGTCATCCTGGGGCCAGAGCAACAGGGTTAAGGGCGTGTTGGGGGGGGGGGGGGGGGGAGTTCTTTTAGGGCCGAATTCAAATTAAACTTGTCAGCGCAATCTTTAGGTAGAATATTTAAAAAGCACGCACCTGCATCTGTGAGGCGATTTCAACTGAGACCTAAAGGACTCACCGATCAACATGAGAGAATGTCTTATCTTCTAAAACATACAGTGATACTCTGTGCACTAACTTTTAGTGAATGTCTTAACTCCATCAGAGAGGAAGACGTTGACAAAAGCTTTATCATTCCTTCAGCTACACTTTTAAATCACTTCTGAGTCCTTGAACACCGTTTTTAGAAGCCCTCACCTGTCAGTTGTGGGACTTTGCTTGTTGTCGACAACGGTTCTCCACAGTGGGTCAAGAACTTCTGTCTCCTTCCGTAACCCTCATGCACAGGAGATTTCCGTTCAGTCAGCCTGAGGGGAGGCTTCAGAACATTTGAGGTACTGCCAGACCGTGAGAGTCCCACATGGCGACAGGAAGAAAGCTGCGACCACTCCAGTCAGAAGCACTCCGATGAGAGAAGACAACCGACAGGCTGGTGTTTTTCAACCCAGTACACGTCCTCCGTGACGGGGAAATGCCAACCATTAGCAGTCAGTCCACTCACTGAAGTCAAGACGTCAGACAGACAGCCAGTGCACAAGAGGAGACACGGAGAGAGAATAAGTCAGCCACGAGAGGGGAAGAGAAGAGGGATGTTTAGGGCAAGAGGGTGGGAGTTTCATTTCAGAATACACGTGCATCTTAAAAGTAATGACTTTAGGGCGGGGGCGGGAGGGTAGAGACTCAGCTAGAGCCCCCTGTCACACACACTAACTTCCCCCAGCACCTCCAGATGGATCATTCTTACTGAAACATTCAACTTGACTGGCAGTCAGGCTGACCACAAATGGTAGTTTCCTCCACAAGAGACCACATTGAAACTAACAAGAGACAAAAGAGAGCTAACAGAAACAGCAGATTCTCCAGACATGCAGGCATTGTGAGTCAATAATACAATGGAAGATAACGATCTTTGATATCTGTCTAACGGGCTATTCCTGTGACGTAGATGTCCAATACAACACGTCAAGCGGACTGAAACCGCCAGTGAAAATGCCGAAATGATTCAACACGGGTCAGGTCGTCCCTAACGTCATCTCTGTACTAGAGGTGAACCACATCTGGGGGGAATCACATGTCTTGGACAGCATCTGCCTATTAGTACAGGAGGGAGATATGTGTATCACAGTCTATGTTTATCTGGGAATGGGAAGTGAATATCCTATATAAACCGGCTCTCCCTACGCTCTGTGTAAACATGTGTCATTCGGTCTTTGAATTTTGTCTTGTAGTGCTCTCTCAACATGCATGTGAGGTTCAATGAGTCACAGCTGTGACAAAAAAATTATGTTTTAATGAACGTCGCCGCAAGGAGATGTACAGTACAGGAATGCATGAAGGGACAGTGCATTTGGAAAGTATTCAGACCCCTTCTATTTTCCACATTTTGTTTCATTACAGCCTTATTCTAAAATGTATTAGATGAATTGTTTTGCTCATCAATCTACACATAATTATTGTATTTTTATTTAACAACGTCCCATAATAATTACAACGCGAAAACAGGTTTTTGGAAATTTTTGCAAATGTATTAAAAATAAAAAAACAGAAACACTTGTGGTAAATCTAATTGATTGAACATGATTTGGAAAGGAACACACCAGTCTATATAAGGTCCCACAGTTGACAGTGCATGTCAGAGCAAAGAACCAAGCCATGAGGTCGAAGGAATTGTCCCTAGAGCTCCGAGACAGGATTGTGTTGAAGCACAGATCTGGGAAAGGTACCAAAAAATGTCTGCAGCATTGAAGGTCCCCAAGAACACAGTGAAGAAGTTTGGAACCACCAACACTCTTCCTAGAGCTGGCCACCAGGCCAAACTGAGCAATCGGGGGAGAAGGGCCTTGGTCAGGGAGGTGACCAAGAACCAAGAACCCGATGTTCACTCTGACAGAGCTTCAGAGTTCCTCTGTGGAGATGGGAGAACCATCCAGAACGACAACCATCTCTGCAGAACTCCACCAATCAGGCCTTTATGGCAGAGATGGAAGACACTCCTCAGTAAAAGACAGCTCGCTTGGAGTTTGCAAAAAGGCACCTATAGGACTCTCAGACCATGACAAACAAGCTTCTCTGGTCTGATGAAACCAAGATTGAACTCTTTGGCCTAAATGCCAAGTGTCACGTCTGGAGGAAACCTGGCACCATCCCTACAGTGAAGCATGGTGGTGGCAGCATCATGCTGTGGCAATGTTTTTTAGGGGCAGGGACTGGGAGACTAGTCAGGATCGAGGGTGAACGGACAAAGTACAGAGAGATCCTAGATGAAAACCTGCTCCGGAGTGCTCAGGACTTCAGACTGGGGCGAAGGTTCACCTTCCAACAGTACAACAACCCTAAGCACACAGACAAGACAACACAGGAGTGGCTTCGGGACAAGTCTCTGAATGTCCTTGAGTGGCCCAGCCAGAGCCCGGACTTGAACACAACCGAACATCTCTGGAGAGGCCTGAAAATAGCTGTGCAGCGACTCTCCCCATCCAACCTGACAGGACTTGAGAGGATCTGCAGAGAAGAATGGAAGAAACTCCCCAAATACAGCTGTGCCAAGCTTGTAGTTTCATACCCAAGAAGATTCGAGGCTGTAAACGCTGCCAAAGGTGCTTCAACAAAGTACTGAGTAAAGGGTCTGAATACTGTGATATTTCAGTTTTTATTTGTAATAAATTCGCTAACTTTTCTAACAACCTTGCTTTGTCATTATTGGGTCTGGTGTGTAGATTGAAGAGGGATTTTTTTTCTCATCCATTTTAGAAGAAGTCTGTAACGTAACAAAATGTGGAAAAAGTCAAGGGATCTGCTTACTTTCCTAATGCACTGTATGTGGGTAAGTGAGCAGATGTAAATGTCAGTGGTGATACGTTTCAGAGATTAGAAGTTGGAGTTGGAGAGAAAAGGAAAATCTGTCCTGACGTGGGGATGTGTTGTGCTCAACAGGGAGATGGAGAGATGAAGTGAGAAAGACAGAGCCTCTACGGGGTGGCAAAGCCGGGCGTGGTCTCACCAGACAGAATTTGTGCCCCCTCTGTTTTGTTTCCCTATAAACATAATGAATGGTATATGAATTACAATGCCTGGTTTTGCCAATGTAGTGTTGTTGGGCCTGCCAGTAGCGCAGACCGGGACAGAGGCTATGCCGGTGCGCTTTCATGATCTGAGGAGGGGATGGAGGGGGGGCTGTAATAATATAATATATAATGTAATAATGTAAAGTAATGTAAAAATGCATTGTGATTGGGCACCTAGCCATGCAATGCCATAAGATACCGTCTTCATCACCTTCATTTACGAATCTAACTGGATCCCACCCAGATCGGGGTCAAATTAAACGTTCTTTTTTCTCCAAGAGAGAAAAAAAAGTTGTTCACTTTTCCAGACCGCTACAGCTAATAATAGGCTAGCTAGTAGCTACTAGCTTCGTTAAGGTCAGGAAGCGGTGAGCTGAATATTTATAGCTGCCTAATCAGCATGGATATCCGAAAATGGCTAGGCACTGCCTAAAGCAAAAAGAAAAGGACCACCATGTCGAGTGCGATGCCAAGCTCACCGAGCAGCCCACTAGGCCTACCCCCGAGATTGAGGAGCCTAGCAGCAAATGTAATACCCGCCCATCCCCCACGCTGCCTGCTGACCAACAAGATTGAGGAGAGCCAGGGCCTAGCACCAACACCACAAGGGCAACATCACAACAAGCACCTGCACCTCCATTACCCCAGCCACTAGTAACTAGCTCCCGAGGACTTGTTGGATCTAACCAAAACTGAACCAGTGAAAGCAGAGTTCATTGGTTGTTGCAAAACGAAATCGCCACCACAGGCAGCAACAACAAATGGACCCCAATCAGTTGTCTTCAAAGATACGGCGGGCCTTTGTCAGCAATGCAGACTGTGCTGTTGACACTGAAGCATGGGTTTGGATTAATATTTGGGGACATCTACAGCAATGTGTGAAAATTCCTTCTCCACTCTTAAGGGCTTACTCAGTGAGCACAGGCGCAGCATGTTACATAAACGAAAAGCCTAGCTGGTCCGGCTGGCATATGAACGGGAGCTGACAAGTACATTTCGACAGGAAAGGAGAATGGAATCTGACATTTCTCATGAGGTTCAACACAGCATGGAGGAGGCTGCAACTCATCTAAATGGTAAGCTACAACCTTTATGGCCCTGGCTACCGTGCCTGAATGATTCATTCGTTGGTTTTCCCTCATGCAACCCTACTTGTTGTTAGGCTCATTTTTTTTATGTAATGTAGAGTTTAGGCCTTTGCTTTTTACTTCAATTCATATTTTAGATGTATCTGTGATTCATGTCATTCCTTGCTTTTGTGGGACTAATTGCTATTGATAGATATACAGTTTTGTGTTATTTGACGGGTATAGGCACAATGACCAATGTAGCCTATTGGGTGTGCTCGGAGGTGACGCTGCCAGCACATCTAACATTATCCTTTCATCGAGCTGACTGGCTGTAGCCTTCTGTCCACGGTCCTGAATGACGTTTCCAGTGTGTGTTGTTTTAATGAGCGCATCTTGGGCTACCAGTCTTCATGGGGACATCTACAGCTGGTGCTTTCTTGTGTGCAAAATGACAAGACAGTTGTTGTTTATATGACTGCATTTCAGATAGGCCTCCATTTGTTGTACATTTTGTATGTAGGACCCATACCGTGTGTAGCCTACTAAAACAAGTGGGCAAACTTTCACTCGGTTCTTATTAATTTGCTTTACAGTTATTGTGTGATAGGCTATTGTAAAAGTGGTCAATACTATGATAACAATATAGCCTACTTTCTCACCTCTCCCTGCTCTCTCTCTATGCCGTTTGTGTTTGTGTGTGTTGAGCTCACGGCAGATTCAAATTAGATACTGCCAGGTAGAACATTTTACATCAGCTATTACTGTAGAACATTTTACATCAGCTATGACTGTAGAACATTTTACATCAGCTATTACTGTAGAACATTTTACATCAGCTATGACTGTAGAACATTTTACATCAGCTATGACTGTAGAACATTTTACATCAGCTATGACTGTGGAACATTTTACATCAGCTATGACTGTGGAACATTTTACATCAGCTATGACTGTGGAACATTTTACATCAGCTATGACTGTGGAACATTTTACATCAGCTATGACTGTAGAACATTTTACATCAGCTATGACTGTAGAACATTTTACATCAGCTATGACTGTGGAACATTTTACATCAGCTATGACTGTAGAACATTTTACATCAGCTATGACTGTAGAACATTTTACATCAGCTATGACTGTAGAACATTTTACAACAGCTATGACTGTAGAACATTTTACATCAGCTATGACTGTAGAACATTTTACAACAGCTATGACTGTGGAACATTTTACATCAGCTATGACTGTGGAACATTTTACATCAGCTATGACTGTAGAACATTTTACATCAGCTATGACTGTAGAACATTTTACATCAGCTATGACTGTAGAACATTTTACATCAGCTATGACTGTAGAACATTTTACATCAGCTATGACTGTAGAACATTTTACAACAGCTATGACTGTGGAACATTTTACATCAGCTATGACTGTAGAACATTTTACATCAGCTATGACTGTAGAACATTTTACAACAGCTATGACTGTGGAACATTTTACATCAGCTATGACTGTGGAACATTTTACATCAGCTATGACTGTAGAACATTTTACAACAGCTATGACTGTAGAACATTTTACAACAGCTATGACTGTGGAACATTTTACAACAGCTATGACTGTGGAACATTTTACAACAGCTATGACTGTAGAACATTTTACATCAGCTATGACTGTGGAACATTTTACAACAGCTATGACTGTGGAACATTTTACATCAGCTATGACTGTAGAACATTTTACATCAGCTATGACTGTAGAACATTTTACAACAGCTATGACTGTGGAACATTTTACATCAGCTATGACTGTGGAACATTTTACATCAGCTATGACTGTAGAACATTTTACAACAGCTATGACTGTAGAACATTTTACAACAGCTATGACTGTGGAACATTTTACAACAGCTATGACTGTGGAACATTTTACAACAGCTATGACTGTAGAACATTTTACATCAGCTATGACTGTGGAACATTTTACAACAGCTATGACTGTGGAACATTTTACATCAGCTATGACTGTGGAACATTTTACATCAGCTATGACTGTAGAACATTTTACATCAGCTATGACTGTGGAACATTTTACATCAGCTATGACTGTAGAACATTTTACATCAGCTATGACTGTAAAACATTTTACATCAGCTATGACTGTAGAACATTTTACATCAGCTATGACTGTAGAACATTTTACATCAGCTATGACTGTAGAACATTTTACATCAGCTATGACTGTGGAACATTTTACATCAGCTATGACTGTAGAACATTTTACATCAGCTATGACTGTAGAACATTTTACATCAGCTATGACTGTAGAACATTTTACAACAGCTATGACTGTGGAACATTTTACATCAGCTATGACTGTAGAACATTTTACATCAGCTATGACTGTAGAAGATTTTACAACAGCTATGACTGTGGAACATTTTACATCAGCTATGACTGTAGAACATTTTACAACAGCTATGACTGTGGAACATTTTACATCAGCTATGACTGTGGAACATTTTACATCAGCTATGACTGTAGAACATTTTACATCAGCTATGACTGTAGAACATTTTACATCAGCTATGACTGTAGAACATTTTACAACAGCTATGACTGTGGAACATTTTACATCAGCTATGACTGTAGAACATTTTACATCAGCTATGACTGTAGAACATTTTACATCAGCTATGACTGTAGAAAATTTTACATCAGCTATGACTGTAGAACATTTTACATCAGCTATGACTGTAGAACTTTTTACATCAGCTTTGACTGTAGAACATTTTACATCAGCTATGACTGTAGAACATTTTACAACAGCTATGACTGTAGAACATTTTACATCAGCTATGACTGTAGAACATTTTACATCAGCTATGACTGTAGAACATTTTACATCAGCTATGACTGTAGAACATTTTACAACAGCTATGACTGTAGAACATTTTACATCAGCTATGACTGTAGAACATTTTACATCAGCTATGACTGTAGAACATTTTACAACAGATATGACTGTGGAACATTTTACATCAGCTATGACTGTAGAACATTTTACATCAGCTATGACTGTAGAACATTTTACAACAGCTATGACTGTGGAACATTTTACATCAGCTATGACTGTAGAACATTTTACAACAGCTATGACTGTGGAACATTTTACATCAGCTATGACTGTGGAACATTTTACATCAGCTATGACTGTAGAACATTTTACATCAGCTATGACTGTAGAACATTTTACATCAGCTATGACTGTAGAACATTTTACATCAGCTATGACTGTGGAACATTTTACATCAGCTATGACTGTGGAACATTTTACATCAGCTATGACTGTAGAACATTTTACAACAGCTATGACTGTAGAACATTTTACATCAGCTATGACTGTAGAACATTTTACATCAGCTATGACTGTGGAACATTTTACATCAGCTATGACTGTGGAACATTTTACATCAGCTATGACTGTAGAACATTTTACATCAGCTATGACTGTAGAACATTTTACATCAGCTATGACTGTGGAACATTTTACATCAGCTATGACTGTAGAACATTTTACATCAGCTATGACTGTAGAACATTTTACATCAGCTATGACTGTAGAACATTTTACATCAGCTATGACTGTGGAACATTTTACAACAGCTATGACTGTGGAACATTTTACATCAGCTATGACTGTAGAACATTTTACATCAGCTATGACTGTAGAACATTTTACATCAGCTATGACTGTAGAACATTTTACATCAGCTATGACTGTAGAACATTTTACATCAGCTATGACTGTAGAACATTTTACATCAGCTATGACTGTAGAACATTTTACATCAGCTATGACTGTAGAACATTTTACAACAGCTATGACTGTAGAACATTTTACATCAGCTATGACTGTAGAACATTTTACATCAGCTATGACTGTAGAACATTTTACATCAGCTATGACTGTAGAACATTTTACAACAGCTATGACTGTAGAACATTTTACATCAGCTATGACTGTAGAACATTTTACATCAGCTATGACTGTAGAACATTTTACAACAGCTATGACTTTAGAACATTTTACAGCAGCTATGACTGTAGAACATTTTACATCAGCTATGACTGTAGAACATTTTACATCAGCTATGACTGTGGAACATTTTACATCAGCTATGACTGTAGAACATTTTACAGCAGCTATGACTGTAGAACATTTTACATCAGCTATGACTGTAGAACATTTTACATCAGCTATGACTGTGGAACATTTTACATCAGCTATGACTGTAGAACATTTTACATCAGCTATGACTGTAGAACATTTTACAACAGCTATGACTGTAGAACATTTTACAGCAGCTATGACTGTAGAACATTTTACATCAGCTATGACTGTAGAACATTTTACATCAGCTATGACTGTGGAACATTTTACATCAGCTATGACTGTAGAACATTTTACATCAGCTATGACTGTGGAACATGCACTTACTTTGATTGAGTTTGCTTTCCTGAAACTCTCCCACACAGAAAATATTGTGCACCTTTCCTAGTTAAATAATATATATATTTTTAAAAGCCGCAAATTATACGTTGGCCTACTGCATCTACAGCTGCATTTCGGATACACATATCCTAGTGGGGCACATATCCTTCTTGCAACCCAGTCTCTCTTTAATGATGTACTATATGTACAAATTAAGACTGGGTTACTTTCTTGTGTTATTCTGTTAAATGACAGTTGTTGATGTCCACGGCTACATTTCAGATACATTTTTGTATCTTGTGTTATTAGGGCTGTAACACAATAGTAGTTATGCCCCCTCAGGTATGTCATCCTGGAGGGAGGGAGGGAGGGAGGGAGGGAGGGAGGGAGGGAGGGAGGGAGGGAGGGAGGGAGGGAGGGAGGGAGGCAGGCAGGCAGGCAGGCAGGCAGGCAGGCAGAGACAGACAGACAGGCAGGCAGGCAGGCAGGCAGAGACAGACAGGCAGGCAGAGAGACAGGTAGACAGACAGACAGGCAGGCAGAGAGACAGGCAGGCAGAGAGACAGGCAGGCAGAGAGACAGGCAGACAGGCAGGCAGGCAGAGACAGACAGGCAGACAGGCAGGCAGGCAGAGACAGACAGGCAGGCAGGCAGACAGGCAGACATATTTGAATTGACATTTTTCTGCGGACAACATGTCTCCTTGTCCCACCTCTGCTCTCCTCCCTGAATTCAGTTAGTTCCTGCTGTCTGTGTCTGCCAAAACTCTACACTGCATCATACAGTAGTTATGGCGATGCCTGTCTCCTGTAACATTCTGTAGCAGTTAGCATCAAGGTCATCTGTACTTAGCAAGTAGGAACATTTAATTTGGGTAGAAATGTCATGAAAAATATGGGTGATGGTCTTACTCTACTCTGAGTGCACAATTGAGAGTGTATATGTCCATCCATGCCTTTTGAATGTTTGGAGATATTACAAATACGATGTGAATGTATTACTAAGGCCTAGATTCAATCAGATGACGTGTTAACGTGTGATAGCAGACACCCACATAGGGCATATTGTGGCTGTGTCGGAGGGGAAATTGCGTTGGAGCACTCAATTCCGTGGGATGCTGCTCATGCATCATTTTCATGAAGTCACACCTGCCACATTCATATTGGAAGTTCAGAATGAGTAAGTGTAGGCCATATAGAAATAATAACTCTCAAATTGAAAAATCATTCAACTAAATAATGAGGGTTTCGTTCATCTTAAATGGAGGTGTAGATTGCATCTCACATTCCAGTGCTTTAACTTGTTTACACGGCTGCATGGGATTTCTGTTCATGTGATTCTGTGCAGCCAATGGCAATGTCTGCTTTGAGGCCACTTGTAGATTTGACACCTCTATTATAGTTCCACCTCTGACACCGCCAAAACAGCTCTATGCGATTGTCAGCGAAATCGAATCGGATTGAATAGAGCTCTTAATACATTGTAGCCCAGAGGAGAAACTGATATCTCAGGGATTCTTGAAAGATGGGACGAGAGACAGAGCTACACTACCATTCAAAAGTTTTGGGTCACTTAGAAATGTCCTCGTTTTTGAAAGGAAAAGCTAATTTTGAATGGAATATCTACATAGGCATGCAGGGGCACATTATCAGCATTATCGCGGTAGGGGATTTTGCTATAGGACCGTTATTAAGGTACCCCCGTCGAGAGTGATACAAGTCGTCTCACTCAAGTTCTTATGTCACCCGGCTAACAGGTGATTCACAGGTCCGCCGGACTGGCCTGGTTATGTATCCTGCCCTTTTATTCAGAGATTAGCCTTATGTGATGCCGTTAGGCTGGTTTCGGGATCTTAGATAATATCAATCAGACTTAGAGTACCTCTTGTTTTACTTCAGCTTTCCCTTTGTATGCTTTTATATCTATACTCACGCAAGCTATACCTTGGTTACGATTTACAGTCTATGTCCGTCGACTAATACTGCTTGAGTATTAATATAGAGTTTTACTATTACAATAAAATGATTATTCTGTCCAAACCATTATATTGTCTTTAGTGTAGAAACTAGACTTGTTTCCCTAGATTGGGAGTGTCAGAGGTTGTCACGCCCTGGTCTTAGTATTTTGTGTTTTTCTTTATTAATTTGGTCAGGCCAGGGTGTGACATGGGTTTTGTATGTGGTGTGTTTTGTCTTGGGGTTTTGTTAGGTATTGGGTTTGTGGCTTAGTAGGGGTATCTAGTATAGTCTATGGCTGTCTAGAGTGGTTCTCAATCAGAGGCAGGTGTTTATCGTTGTCTCTGATTGGGAACCATGTTTAGGCAGCCATATTCTTTGAGTGTTTGGTGGGTGATTGTTCCTGTCTCTGTGTTTGTTGTCACCAGATAGGCTGTGTAGGTTTTCACGTTCCGTTTGTTGTTTTTGTATTGTTCGTTTTTTCATCGTCATTAAACATGTATCAAGAATACCACGCTGCATTTTGGTCCGACTCTCTTTCACCTGAAGAAAACCGTTACAGAGGTGTTCTCTCCCCTAGGGTTTTGGGTCTAGTTTCTGCTTTTTATTCAATGTTTGCAATTCACACAGTTGTACACCTTATTACAGTTTATTTTTAGTCCTTAATCTATAACATCAACAATCATCAAAACACTTACTACTATTAATGCCTTATATATGTATTACAACAAGCGGTTAATTACCTTAGAACAGGTTGACCTGGTTGGTCCCCAAAGAGTATTCTTCCAACTCACAATTTCTCTAGAGGCTTATTCAATCACTCAATCTGTTTCTCCTACTAGACGTTTGTACTATGATTTACTGATTAGTGAAGAGAACGGTTCGAGATCAAGACCCTTTGTAACAACACTGATGCTATTTATCTACTCCGGTTAAGGGGTGGATATCTTTAAGCAACAGGGGTGTAGAGGGTAGTTGTCTCAGTTTGTCTCGTTCAGAAATCAGAAGTCAAGAGATACAATTGTTCTAGAGTATGAAAGTCAGATATGACCTTTTAGGTTGATGATAGTTGAAGTATCACGAGCTGTCTGTCAGTGTTAAGTCAAGTAGCACTGTCATGCCTATCTGTTGAAGGCATGCTTCTTATGTACTCTTTTGTCGGGACCAAGTCAACCCATGCTCTGAATTATGTTTTTTTCACAGCGTAGCCTAGCACTGAAAATGCCGCTGTGAGCGTGTCGCAGCAGTGCTATTATTAGTTGCAGTACTTCGGGTGGCTGTGTCGTGAGGTGGCAGTGCTATTATTATTTGCAGTGCTTCTGGTGGCTGTGTCTATGCATCATCTAAACCCAAATCTTCCGTCAAGTTCACCCAGTCAAACTCTACTTCTGGTTTGACTCCCTCCGTCTTGCTTGATGACTCATCCTCCCCTTCATCTGGGGGTGGTGCCTGAACCCGAGGTATGTCATTGAACCAGTTGTTCGGCTCCCATTCCAGAGGCGGGGCCAATGGAGGAGGTGCCCTTTTTTGTGCTCTTGCGTCAGCAACCATCACTCCTGTGTTCCAATGGCATGTTGTGTTAGCTAATCTAAGTTGATCATTTTAAAAGGCTAATTGATCATTAGAAACCCCTTTTGCAATTATGTTAACACAGCTGAAAACTGTTGTTCTGATTAAAGAAGCAATAAAACTGACCTTCTTTAGACTAGTTGAGTATCTGGAGCATCAGCATTTGTGGGTTCGATTTCAGGCTCAAAATGGCCAGAAACAAAGGCCTTTCTTCTGAAACTTGTCGGTTTGTCCTTGTTCTGAGAAATGAAGGCTATTCCATGCGAGAAATTGCCAAGAAAATCTAAATCTCGTACAAACGCTGTGTACTACTCCCTTCACAGAACAGCGCAAACTGGCCCAGAATAGAAAGAGTGGGAAGCCCCGGTGTACCACTAAGCAAGAGGACAAGTACATTAGAGTGTCTAGTTTGAGAAACAGATGCCTCACAAGTCCTCAACTGGCAGCTTCATTAAATAGTACCCGCAAAACACCAGTCTCAACGTCAACAGTGAAGAGGCGACTCCGGGATGCTGGCCTTCTAGGCAGAGTTGCAAAGAAAAAGCCATATCTCAGACTGGCCAATAAGAAGAAAAGATTAAGATGGGTTAAAGATCACAGACACTGGACAGAGGAACTCTGCCTAGAAGGCCAGTATCCCGGAGTCACCCCTTCACGGTTGACGTTGAGACTGGTGTTTTGATTGTACTATTTAATGAAGCTGCCAGAAAAATGTTGCCCACACAAAAGGGGAAACTAACAAAGAGTCACTGACAACAACCAAAATGAAACGTGGGGTTTTAGGAGGGGTGTCCACTGAAAGTTGACTAGCCAAAACACTTTTTCGGAGAGTTTGAAAGGGCATTGAAAGGGCATTTCTGGGTATAAAGTTGACATGGAAATGAATACTATTGAACATTTCCCCTTGTAAAATGTTTAAGGTCAAATAATGTAACCAAATGCAAAAATGTCAACTTTAAAAAAAAAAAGTTTCCCTGCCGGATAAGGACTGTCCCGACTTTCAAGAATCCCTGCTCTACAGTTACCAATAGTGTCAACTTATCCACAGCAAATTCAGGAAGTTGTGCAAAATAAGATCTTGGACAGGATGTCTCTACCGTGTAATCTAGGTTGATAACAGGGCATTGTGTGTTCTCTGTTTGATGACATTTAAGACTGAATAGACCAATCACTGGCACGTGACATCCATCACCACTAGGCCATCTAATTTCCCTGTATGGGTAAAAAAAAAGTAAACTTGCCCATGTTTATAATCTTCTCTAAAATCTAACATATAACCTTTTTAGTGCCTGGAAACAGCTACTGGTCACAGATGCACATAGGGGCACAGAATTCACCATGGCACCATCATGCTACTTATGATTCTAGCCACATCACCCTGGCTGACAGTCCGCAGAGCAGCTGGTGCCAAGTCGAGTCCTGTGTTAGCTAACCAGGGACTGTTTTTCTGATGACTGCAGCTGTCCAATCACGGCTGTATGGTAAACAAGCCCTCAGCTTGGAGGACAGATAGCTCTGCTATGATTACACATGCTTCAGCTTCACATATCTTTACGCAGTTTGTTCATCTCACTTTTCTTTTCTTTTTTTTAAATCTGTATTTATTTTTTGCAGATAAATGGTTGATGAATCATGACGCATTTAACCTCCAGCGTGACACTGTTTATCTTTTGTAAAGTGTAGTTGGTATTTTAGAGCCAAACAACGTGTATCCATGTTATACCATATTTTGTTTGAGCTGGAAAAAATATGATAATGGACAGGTCATGTATTCTTCCACATTATCTGTGCGTAGTAGAGCAACTTAAGCTTTTCATTATCAGTTCCACTTGCTTTGCCAAAGTAGTTGTCAAATGACATACATTTAACATGTTATGAAGTCTTAAATCAATATGGCTGTACGTTACGTGGGTCAAAACTGGGATATGTCAGCCCATTATTAGAAACTCTGTAGGACAAGGTGGGTGGATGCATAGAGGTGAGCGCTGGCCTGGTCTGTTTCTGAGATACAGTATATATGAGAGGGATTACAATGTCACAATGACATCCAGCACTGTACTTACATTTTTTTTTTTTTTTAAATAGTTGGTGTGTGTGTGTGTTTCCATGTGTCTGTGTGCATGTGATGACTCCTAACTCATGACCATGTTTGGCATTGTACCGAGAGGAAAACTGAACTAAGTCTAAAAATGTATACTGTAGGCCTATTGTCTGTTGCCATGGCAGCTAAAGGTCTAGGCAGAGTCCTCTCATTGAAATACCCCCTTCCATAACTTGACTGTGAAGGAACCATCTTTCTGGATCACGTCGCATAATTTAACAAGTATGGGTTCCATACCTAGGTTAAAATACTATTTAGTGTATTTAAATTACTTTCAAATACTTTTTGGGTTTATTTAAATGTTGTTTTTATTGAAAAGACAGTTGAATGTATTTGGAAATTCACTTGGAAAGTATTTGAAAATACTCAAATACCCTCACTCTAATACATTCATTTAACCCTGGTATTTGAAAATAGGATTTGAAATAAGTATTAAAATACACTTTCAAATGGTAGGCTTTTTATAGGAAATTATTTGACAGATCTTTCAAATACTTCCAATAGAAGTAGTTGATTATTTGAAAATACTCAAATACACAGAAAATACATATTTAAATAACAAATACCGAAGTATTTGAACTCATGTTTGATGGGTTTATTGTTGCCACCAATAAGTTCAGAGTATGATGTCCTTTTTACCTGCTGTGTGAGATTGCCACTTACCAACCAGTAGGAGTAACAAGTGTTCCTCTGTCAGACCCAGCAGGCTAGTGAAGAACTCTCACCATTCAGTTTGGTCCTGTGCAGCTAAGTCGGTAGAGCATGGGGGCTTGCAACGTCAAGAGTCGTGGTTTCAATTCCAGCTGGGTCCACCATATGCAAATGTGAAATAAGCATCTGCTAAATGGCATATATATATATAGCAGGTACTTTCCTTCACAGCTGGCCACAAGGCTCTCATAATATACCCGTGTAGAATCATGCAAAAAGCTGGCTTTGTATCCTGACAAGTGTCAAACTCATTTCATGGAGGGACGAGTGTCTGCGGTTTTCTCTCCTCTATTGTACATGATTGATCAATTAAGGTCACGGATTAGTTAAGAAATCCCCTTACCTGGTTGTCTCGGTCTAAAGTGGACACAAATTGAAAGAAAATAACAAGAATCAACAGACACTCGGCTCTGCATGGAATGAGTTTCGCACTACCCCCTTCTAAACCATGAGAATTGAATGGAAGGCGGTTGGAAGCCATGTCTATCTGAAGCCCCAGTTCTCTCCCATCTGTAGTATGGCATTTACACTCGAGATCTAGGAGAGCTGATTGACAGGCTGTGAAAAGGCCTTGGAAGCAGGACCCCCAAAATGTGATGAAGATGTATTAAGTAGGCAGATATTGGCCTGTCAATCAGAAGGGGAGAAAACATCTTACGAGGAAAATCTCATCCCACACGCGTTGATTATTAAGCATGGTCGACGCTCTCGTTCTCTCTCTGTGTATTTCTCTCTCTCAATCGGTCATTCAATCCACATACTGTATGTGTTGCAGTGTGATGGAAACTCTGAGCAGATAATGTCTGATGAGCACCACTGAGGCATGTCACAAAAACATACGTGCCGGGGCGCAATTTGATCTAGATACGAGTGGCATGCACAACCATCATTATTCACCCCCGTAATTCTCCCAAGTCTTCCATATGCCCCCCTAATCTTCCGTCTCATTGTTCAAGAGGCAACGCGCTGAATAAAATGACACAGATGAAAAATGGTATGTCAAGGTTTGTACTGATGTTACATATAAATGCCGGGATCTTCGATAGGTTTACATTCGCCAGGCATACATCGATCACACTACATAAAGACATGGTTATACGTGTACATTAATAGTCCTTCATAACTATGCTTTTCTCCTAGACAAATCTACTTCACATGGACATGCAACTTGTTGACATGCTAGGTTCATAGTCAGTCATCAATATCATAGCCCTCCTCCCACACTTTAACATTGACTCCAGAGATGGGCCGTTTGTTGTCTTTCTGCAGTATCTAAAAGAGCAATAGCACCCCCCCAACTGCCCATTGGTGTTTAATGGTGTCCATGACAAACAATTCAGAAAACGTCCACATTGCCTCCATCATAGCAGTGTATGTCTACAGGTCTAGGGCCCACTCGAACCACCATGGCTTGTGATTTAGCACTTCCGGAAGACGAGTAGTCTCTAGTCTTCCCTAATAAGTCATCATCAATAATGGTGTTGCACCAACCAGGACAGTTCCGTGAATTTTTCCTATTTTGTTGCATTACAACCTGTAATTGAAGTAGATTTTTATTTGGATTTCATGTAATGGTCATACACAAAAGAGTCCAAATTGGTGGAGTGAAAAAACTAAAAACGGAAAAGCTGTGTGTGCAAAGCCCCTAAATAAGATCTGGTGCAACCAATTTCCTTCAGAAGTCACATAATTAGTTAAATAAAGGCCACCTGTGTGCAATCTAAGTGTCACATGATCTGTTACATGATCTCAGTATATATACACCTGTTCTGAAAGGCCCCAGAGTCTGCAACACCACTAAGCAAGGGGCACCACCAAGCAAGCAGCACCATGAAGACCAAGGAGCTCTCCAAACAGATCAGGGACAAAGTTGTGGAGACGTACAGATCAGGGTTGGGTTATAAAAAAAAGATCAGAAACTTTGAGCATCCCACGGAGCACCATTAAACCCATTATTAAAAAAATGGAAAGAATATGGCACCACAACAAACCTGCCAAGAGAGGGCCACCCACCAAAACTCACAGATCAGGCAAGGAGGGCATTAATCAGAGGCAACAAAGAGACCAAAGATAACTCTGAAGGAGCTGCAAAGCTCCACAGCGGGGATTGGAGTATCTGTCCATAGGACCACTTTAAGCCATATGCTCCACAGAGCTGGGCTTTACGGAAGAGTGGCCAGAAAAAAAGCCATTGCTTAAATAAAAAAATAAGCAAACGCATTTGGTGTTTGCCAAAAGGCATATGGGAGAAGATACTCTAGTCAGATTTAGCTTTTTGACCATCAAGGAAAGCACTATGTCTGGCGCAAACCCAACACCTCATCACCCCGAGAATACCATCCCCACAGTGAAGCATGGTGGTGGCAGCATCATGCTGCGTGGATGTTTTTCACCGGTAGGGACTGGGAAAATGGTCAGAATTGAAGGAATGATGGATGGAGCTAAATACAGGGAAATTCTTGAGGGAAACCGGTTTCAGTCTTCCAGAGATTTGAGACTGGGATGGAGGTTCACCTTCCAGCAGGACAATGACCCTAAGCATACTGCTAAAGCAATACTCAAGTGGTTTAAGGGGAATGGCCTTGTCAAAGCCCAGACCTCAATACAATTGAGAATCAGTTATATAACTTAAAGATTGCTGTACACCAGCGGAACCCATCCAACTTGAAGGAGCTGGAGCAGTTTTGCCTTGAAGAATGGGCAAATATCCCAGTAGCTAGATGTGCCAAGCTTATGGAGACATACTCCAAGAGACTTGCAGCTGTAATTGCTGCAAAAGGTGGCACTATAAAGTATTGACTTTAGTGGGGTGAATAGTTATGCACGCTCAAGTCCTGTTTTTTTTGTCTTATTTCTTGTTCCACAATAAAAAATGTTTTGCGTTTTCAAAGTGGTAGGCATGTTGTGTAAATCAAATTATATACAACCCCCCCCAAAATCATTTTAATTCCAGGTTGTAAGGCAACAAAATAGGAAAAATGCCAAGGGGTGTGAATACTTTCGTAAGCCACTGTATCAGATGACAGTTTTAAAAGGGGCAATCTTCGATTACTACATCCATTTCTGGCTTTGTTTTCTTTGCTGTCATTTGAACTGCAGATTTCCTCTGAGACCATGACACCCCACAAGCACTGGTCTGCTGCCTACAGTTATAAGCCTTTTATCTACCAGTCACAGGCACTAAATGACTGGTCTGCAGCAAACAGGTCTGACAGCACATGCAGGGCGATTCCACTCATCACATTCAATGAAAATAAAAAGGAACGGTTCATAAGGATTTGTTTATGGGTGGGTATAAGTTACGCATTAGTGGATCGATCAAGTCCTTAATGTTTTTTTTGTCTGTCTCTCTCCCTCTCCATCTCTCTCTCTCGCATCCAAACTGACCTTTGCCATACTGCAGTTTTGACTGAATGAGCACACTGCAGCAACGATATTCTACACATCCCCTGACCACTGGATACAGTATGTCCTTGTGGGATATAGAAGAGCAGTCTGTTAAACTCAAAGAGTTCTAGGGTTGAAGAGAGAGTGGTCAAGGATGGGGTCTGGAGATTGGACAGGCTTGGGCAGGAGTGGGACACCATTAGTAGACGGACAGGGGCGGGATCATGTCTATAGAAGGCGGTGTTCTACAGCTAAACCTCCCAGCCTCACCCTCCCCACTCTCCAGACCTCCAACCATCCATCCAGCCAGCCCCTCTGTCTCTCCACTCGCTCCCCACACTCCCCTCCTCTTCCCTGGGTCAGTCTTGAGTCCCTTGGGCCCTCGTGGGTCCTGGTTCTGCTGGTTCTCCAGGTTCTCAGAGTATGCTGACCCTCTCGGTGAGTCCCTGCATGTCTGCGTCCTCCCCGGCCTCATCGTCGGAGCCAGGCGCAGGCAGAGGGGGAACCAGGTGGGCCGGGTAGGGGAGCGTGTGCTCGTGGGCAAACATCTGCCAGCGGCAGTCGTCGCTCTCATGGGTGATGTAGCGCTCACCCAGCTTGGTCTCCAGCTCCCTCAGATCCAACCACGTCTGGTAGTCCTGGAGAGGAAGGGTTGGAGGGAGGGAGGGAGGGAGGGAGGGAGGGAGGGAGGGAGGGAGGGAGGGAGGGAGGGAGGGAGGGAGGGAGGGAGGGAGGGAGAATAGACATGAGGGGGAAGAAGATAAGAGCATAGAAGGAGGGAAGTGGATGAGACAAGAGGTATGAGGATGGAGAGAAACATGAGAAATAAGTAAGTTAGGGGGCCTTGTGTCTCCACTGTAGGTAATGGACTTCTGTATAGCCGCCATGATTCTGTTGACTAGCGTACCTGTAGATAGGAGTGACTCAGGCTCTTGTCCACGCTGTAGCGTTTCCTCATCTTCACCTGGAGCAGGTTGTTGATCAGGTCAGTGGCTGAAGAGAAACACAGGGACACAGGTGAGAACAGTATGTGTATGCCAAAATAATCTGTATATTTGGGTATACTTAACCATGCACAAGACACTTGCATTGGCCATTTAACGGTGCAAGTGTGCGTGTGTCTTACCATCAGGTGAGATCTGTTTCCAGGGGTTGGGTGGGTACATGAAGGCAGCGTTGTGGATCTGGTCGTTGATGTCCTCATCCTCGTTGAAGGGGAAGGTGCCACTGAGGCTGACGTACATGATGACTCCTACAGACCACATGTCCAGGGAGCGGTTATAGCCCTGGTTGAGGAGCACCTCTGGGGCCAGGTAGGCCGGGGTGCCCACCACCGAACGCCTGAACGACTTCTCACCAATGATACGGGCAAAGCCAAAGTCACACAGCTTCACCTGGGGGGGGGGCAGACAAGAGTGAGAGGGAGTAAATAAGAAGAAGAAATACTGCATGAATCGCTACTTTGGAGTAGAATAAAGTCAGGGTGAATTTGTATACTATGCATGAAGGTGCATTACATGGAGTAAAGGGCTGTCTACATTAGCTTGGATGTGTAGAGTCTGTGTGTGATAGTGCGATGACAGGGTTCTGTACCTGGGGGAAGGGCTCGGCAGAGGCCAGCAGGACATTCTCAGGCTTCAGATCACAGTGGACGATGTTCTTAAAGTGCAGGTTCCTCAGAGCTGCCAGAATCTACACACACAAACAAACCGGGATTTGGCTTTGACTTTCTGGGTCGTAACAAGAAACTAAAAAAAAAAAACACACAGAGAGTGAGAATACACCCCCGAAAAAAAACACATACACCTAGAACGTGTGTGTTACATAGTGAGTGATCTGTGGAGTAAAGCAACACGAAACGGTGACCAGCAAACCCTCAAGCGAATATGAACATTGCGGCTTTACATTTTTTTTCTTTTTAACTGTATCCAAAACAGTATCAAATCTTTTTTTATATATATTTCAAATGCATTTCAAATTTGAATCTCTGCTAAAAAATGCATGTAATGCCTGACCGTATTCCAGAAATGCGTGGCTGTGACATCTAGTCTACAGGGTGGCTAAACTGGTTACTAATTTGGCTTCTTAAATGACTCGTATTGATCAGTAGTTAGGTTTCCATCCAAATTGGCACAGATTTGACTGTGAATATTCCCACCAGAGATGTGTTTCCATCAAATTGACTTGTTGCAGATGAAAGGATGAAAGGGTGTCCTGTGATGACGCAGTGCACAAAAAAAAAAATACATTTTGTGGTTAAAATTCCCAAGTACTGAATAAAAAATACAAGGTAGACAATACAAGTTAAATGGGTTTCCATCACATTTTCAACTCTACTGAAGGTTTTCTCACAAAAATGTTGCCTTATATAGCGAGTGTGTCCTCTATGGTATTGGCACATGCACTCTAGCCAACAGCGCTATCTGCTGTTGGCTAGAGAACACGTACACTGAGTATATCAAACATTAGGAACACCTTCCTAATATTGAGTTGCCAAAGTGGCTAAACTAAGTTGATCTTATTCGGGCAATGGGCACGGCCATCTTTGACTTTGAGTACTTGTGTTTTATAGTGAATGGCATTCTGGGATTAGGGAGTTTTCACTTGTCAAACACAAACAAACATGGCTGCCGTCGTAAACAATTTATCTGCTGTTAGCTGACACGTATCTCGTTGTGCCTGCCAGAGATGTGGTACATTGTAAACAAGTCTAGCTGTTCGCTCGCTAACTTGTGTTTTATTTTTGTTATTTTAGACTGGTTCATGGATTGAGTTTGGCTGTGGATGTGTTCTGTGTGATGCTTGGAGTTCGCATTTATCTTTCACGATGAAGTTCGCATTTATCTTTTACAATGAAATATGAAATTGAGGAATAGAGTTGTGAATAACTTAATTTTCCATCAGTACAAAACATTGTTTAGAAATGTTTTCTGCATCATACGTTCTGTTGCTACTAGCGTTGCATTTCTCCACACAATCCGGTGCGCCTGGCACCTACTACCATACCCCGTTCAAAAGGCACTTAAATATTTTGTCTTGCCCATGCACCCTCTGAATGGCACACATACACAATCCGTCTCAGTTGTCTCAAGGCTCAAAAATCCTTCTTTAACCTGTCTCCTCCCCTTCATCCAAACTGATTGAAGTGGATTTAACAAGTGATCATAGCCTGACCAGGTGAAAGCTATCTCATGGAAAGAGCAGGTGTTCTTAATGTTTGGTATACTCAGTGTATTGCGTACATAATGAGATTATTATGGACCAAAACAATTTTATTTTTATAAGATTTTATTTTTTTCCAAAGGGCAGCCAAGCATCAATTATCTTGTGACCCGAATAAAACAAATTCACATAGAAATGTGAGATCTGTCATTCTCATTGCAAGCAAGTCAAAGAAGCAGTAGATCTGTTCTGTGTGTGCAATTTCTATGCTTCCCGTTCTTAAGTTTCGTTTCTTGCATCTTTTACGTTCAGTTTTGTACACCAGCTTCAAACAGCTGAAAATACCGATTCAAACTAAATCTATACATCGCACAACTCCGCAACATGTCAACGTGTAGGTCTAGGTCTTCTGCTTCCAAGGAGGGGTATTATACGGCTCTACAGGGGTGCGTTTGTAACCAAGGGGGAAGTGGGGATTTACCACATCTGGGGAAAATCCCTTGAACGCACTCCAACTGGTTAAATCAGCCATGAATCCCCATGTGACAAGGGTAATGGAAGCTTGTTATGTGCAACAGGGAGGGGCAATTACCGTAAATGCAAGAGAAAAAAACATGTAATTGTTCAAACATTTCTAGCCTGCCTATGTATAGGTAAACAAGGTTTATGTGTTATGCTCGACCCGCTCAGTTTTTCACCACAAAACAGCAGAAAATGGACAAAGTAGAACCAGATCAGCTGCTATTATACTATGATTTGACCGGTAGATGTTCAATGTTTCTTTTCAAATAAATATATATTTTTAAAAAAAGGAATAGTTTCATCATATTAAAACCAGTTTGGTTCCCGTAACGGGGTAGACCTTAAAAGGAGGGACATGTGTAGACAAATCATTAAATCACATTAAATACAGAATATTATTCAGAAATAAGTTAACACAATAACTAAGGCTTTACAAAAAAACAAGTTTCCATCCACAGTTGTTTTGCGAGTAAAGTCATACCGTATTTAAAAAATATACAAAAACATCACGACAGCTGCAATGGAAACAGGAAGTTTTGGTACAATTTTATAAATGGCGACAGATCATTTGTTTGTTCAACATGGTGGGATCTTTTTGTGTTGGTAAAATGAATGATGCGAGAAATGGAGGTGGAAACGCCTTTTTGCTCAAATATTGATATAATAACCGTCATATCGAAGTCATGTTATGTTGTGTGATCCTCCCACTACGACTGAGGTAACCATGCAGTTTACTAGGCTACAGATGAAATAAGTTACGATGAACTTCACAGGGTGGCGAAAGCGCTCGGTGATGAGCTTTATAACGCTCCTTTCCAATAAATATCGAGGGTCTTATTCTGGTGACATGATGATCGATGCTTGACTACTGTTTGACAAATACAAATAGCCTCGCTCTTATCCATAAGAATCTCATCATGTAGACTAGCCTACCTGCACAGCCTACCCGCAATGTATCTGTGAGCTGTTGGCTGTTGAGCGTGTGTACCAAGACCAGAGTAGGCACATTTGTTTTGTCATAACAGCTTTTTTTGTGACAAAACTTTCCGTTGAGTTAAAAATGCGATGGAAACACATTGAAATGTAGATTTTTATTCAGAACAAGAAAAAAAAATCTAATTTTGTTTGCACTACGTCATCACACACTGATTTTTTATCCGCAACAAGTCAGTTTGGTGGAACCACCGGTGGGAAAATGCACATGTTTTCTTCATGGAGATTTTTTTAATATTCGCATGAAAATTTGTCGCCAATTGGATGGAAACCTAACTACGGTGAAAACCTGGAGTATTTCCAGGGGGTTAAAATCTTCCGTTTTCAGGGGACTTCATTTCATATAAACAGACATTTACAAATTCAATATTAGTGCATAATTGTTACTTAACTTATAAAAAAGGCACTCATTTCGTGGAACATTTCAATTGGACAAATACATTAATTGCCCGATTGTAAATATTTCACATGTATCCTAAAAGGATTATGAAAAATACAATTTTAAATGTATTTTTTCCCCCCATATGGGAGCAAGAGCGCGCACACACACACACACACACACACACACACACACACACACACACACACACACACACACACACACACACACACACACACACACACCTGTGTGATGAGGAACTTGGTGAGCCTCTCTGGGAGCCGTCCTTTCTCACTGGACAGGATCATCTCCAACATGTCTCCATGGAGCTTCTCCATCACCACAAACACCTTCTCTGGAGTCTCAAACATACACTCCAGGTTCACTATGCCCAGGTGACGTAGACTCTGGGAGATGGAGAGAGGGAGGGGGAGGAGGGAGAGGGGGAGGGGTTTGAGCGAGAGAGGGAAAGCGTGGGGAAAGTGGGGAAAAAGTGCGAGAGACAGTGAGAGAGAAGAAGAGAGAGAGAGAACGGGCAGAAGAAGAGGGGGGAGTGACACACAGGGCGGTAGAGAAAGAAACAGAGGTAGAGCGGAGGGGATGGAAGAGTGAGAGAGATTTAGAATGAGTATCAGTTAGTTAGAGTATAGTGTGAAGGCAGTGTTTACTGACCTTTATCTAACTACACCCCATAGAGCTGATAACGATGCTGCAAAACCTGCCAATGTAATTGAATGCAGTTGGCATGACAACCCCATGATGTAAAAATGAACCCTCGTGGCCTGTACAGACGTTGGACCTTAATTTGATCACTCTTTTGTTGCTGATAGCGTGTAGTGTTTTCGAGGTTTGCATGCCAAATGGCACCCCATTCCCTACATATTGCACTACTTTTTATCGGGGTAAAAATATGGTGCCATTTGGGATGCAACGCTTGTGTGGCAGCAGTAAGTCACCAGCCAGCCAACAATTAGCTGATGAACTAGACTTGTAGTGGGAGACCCGTTGAAAATGTGTTTCTGCGTCTCCCCCTGGTGGTCACCTGCAGTATGGCCACCTCGTTCCTCAGCTGGCTCTCCTGCTTGGTGGGGAAGCGCAGCTTGTCAATCACCTTCACCGCCACGTCGCGCCCTGTCTTCCTGTGCTTCCCTGGTGGTGGGGGGGGGGGAGAAGAGAGGAAGAGAGGAAATTACAGGAGTCTGATTAACTGAGATTCAACGACTCAAAACAGAGAGTGTAGACGATTAGGGACACTCACCCCCATACACCACTCCAAACTGTCCAGAGCCGAGGATTTCATCTGCAAATATCTGGTACACCATACCAATGTCCTGGAGGAGAAATAGATTTTTTAAAAAGCATCATCACCATCATCATCACTACAAAGTCCTGGGTAATGATTGTGAACGGGTATAATGTACGATGGTGTATTACGACCGCGTGGCAAGAGACGACTCACCACGTTCTCCTGGATCACACTGTTGGACACTGAGATGCTGACTGAAGCCTGTCCTGCGGATCAAAGTCAAAAATGCTAACCATCCACACTAACATATACAGGACTTCCACCTGAGCTTATGTGGGGTCACTACAGAATGATTGAGCTTGTGTGTGTGTGTGTGTGTGTGTGTGTGTGTGTGTGTGTGTGTGTGTGTGTGTGTGTGTGTGTGTGTGTGTGTGTGTGTGTGTGTGTGTGTGTGTGTGCAAAGAGCTCTGAAAACAAGCTTCTGAGTTCCTCGAGCTATGGATTGCATACCACTCAGAAGCCTTTCACTGTTAATCTCCCACAACACCAGTCCCCCCCCCCCCCCCACACACACACACACACACTAAATCCAGACTAAGAGCAGGACTGAGATCAGATCCAGACCTCGTGATTCTGTTCTTCAGATGGCTAACGTTAGAACTAAGAAACTTGGGAATGAAAGTTTCGCTAAATGAACATATTATTATTGTAAGGTGATATTATATCTTACTGTGAGGAGTGTGTCCCTCTACCGGTGGTGCATCCTGGAAGATGACTGGCATGAGGGCCTGGCGAATGGCGCCCTCCCACGCCTTGGCCACCTCCCGCCCCACGCCGCTATTGGGCACCACGTTGCTGGGGGAGGGGGGTGTGGGGGGGAAGGCCTGGGGGGTGTTGGGGGGCAGGGTGGGGACGTGGACGTTGGGGTCCTCCCCTACAAAGTAGCGCATGGTGCCCATGACAAGCTCGAAGCAGTGGGGGCTGGTGCCCGGCGGGACCAGGGTGAAGTCACCTGCGGGGCGCACCTCCAGAATCTCAGACAGAGGGATCTCCTACAGGACGGGGGGGAAGGACGTGAGGCCAGGGGATGTACGCAATCAATCATGTGAAGACAAGTGCAATCGAGACATTTTTTATTTTTTTTTACTTTGAAAATGTGGAATAGGTTGTGTAGATCAATAGGATTGTTTGTTTTTTTCAATCCCTTTTTAGATGACATTTTAAGGCAGAAAAATGTGAAAACTCCGCAAGGGGTGTGTAGACTTTCACCAGGTCAATGTATGTGAGAGCGTCTACCCATCTGTATCGCTTTCTCTTCTGAGTTTTAGGCTGGGTATCTGTATAAGCACTTTGTGACCACTACCGATGTAAAAAAAAAAAAGGCTCTATAAAATAAAGTTGACTGATCGATTGACTGAGACCCGACTCACATAGTACCTGTGAAGTTTATTGGCTTGCTAACCTAGTTGAGCGGAGCTGGAGAATACAATACCTTATAGTACTTGTTGGTGGTGTTGTTCTGGAACAAGATGATGCACTTGCAGTCCAGACGCCAGTAGTGCCGCTTTCTCTGTGGGGGGTGCCGGAGGAGTAGGAGGGGACAGGGGGGTAAAGGGGGTCAACCAAGGTTCACTGAGGGGGTCAGAGGTTAAGCTGTGGTCCAGGAAGAGTGGACAAGGAGAAGGATGAGGCGGGCCAGCTGATGGGTGGAGGAGAGGGAACGAAAGGGAACGGTAGGAAGAGAGAAGGAGAAAAGAGACAGTGACAGTGTCAGTAAAGCCAGGACAGGTTGGCTTTGAGAAGGCAGAAAGTGTCTCAGGCCTGAGTTCAGGTAAACAGCAACACTTTCTAAGAGGAAGGAGAGAGAGAAGAAGAAGAGAGAAAAAAAGGGCTGCGGATGTGAATTCAACACACGTCTCCCGGGTGTTTTCCTGCGGCGGGGAGCAGGTATACACTATCTATCCCACTCAGCCGGAGACACACACACACACTTTCACACAGATGAAAAAAGGGAGAGCATTAACGAGAGCATTAAAAAGGGGAAGGTCAAAGTTGCAGAGGTAAGAGAAACTCCGACCGAAAACATTGTGAAGAAGAGGCGGAGGACTGGAGGGGTAGGGGAGAATGATAAACGGTGTGTCAATGTCGCGGAGAACAAAGGTGGAGGAGAAAGCTTCTCTGAAAGTTCTAGAAAAGAAGGAGTGGAAACACTATTGTAAGGGAACCTAATAAACCCTTTCTACAGCCTTTGTATGTGTTCACCATGTATTAATCATTACTACAACATGTATTATTACATGTATAAACCATTTACCATTAGTTAAGTCTTTTTGCAGTCCCTAATCTAAAGTGAGCACTATTTGTACTTTTTAAGTCTTTTTTTTAAGTGACCAGTTTAATTTGTCACAACAGGATGGGCATGTGATTGGCTAGCTGACTAAACTCAACTTCAACGTTTTATGATGGCGTTGAGCGGCGACTAGGAGGACTGGAGCTCTGACGTCACAATTTTTAAAATATATATATATTTTTTTAAATGTAAACGATTGATTTTAGCACCCAAAGAATAGCCCCCATTTACACAGAACTATGTGGTGTGTAATTGCGGGCTATTCCTTGGGTGCTGAAATCAGTCATTTTTTGATAAAAACATCCTTTTATGTGAAGTTAATGTGGAGCTCCAGTCCGCCCACACTAGTCGCCGCACAATTCTAGCGTAAATCGTTGAGTTTAATCGGATAGCCATTGGTAGACATTACTGCAGTACCTGGTAAAAGAAGAAGCACACAAAACAGGATGTGTAAGAAAATATATATTCATGTTAATTAGGTACCCTTAAAATAGAGTAGAATAAAAAAATAAAGGAACGTTTTAGAAAAGAAGTAGTAAAAAAGTAACATTTGGTGTGGTAGAGAAAATGTATTGTATGCAAAAGTTGAGAGAGAGAGAGAGAGAGAGAGAGAGAGAGAGAGAGAGAGAGAGAGAATAGAGAATAGAATCTGGTGTGGTACAGAAAATGTCTCACATTGTCAGTCGGTCAGTCAGTCAGTCAGTAGCATTACCAGTGTGTCCTTGTTGCTGTAGTGCACCACCCAGCCCTCTTTGATGGATGTGCTGGAGCGACGGGTGGTCTGCCTCATGGACTGAACCACCCTCATCAACGGGATGTTAGCGCTGAGGAACAAGCGGGACAGGGTTAGGTGGTCGGCGGGTTTGATGCGTGTGGGCGTTAGTGTGCGTGAGCGTACGCGCGTACCTCTGGTCCCCGCCGACCCCATCCTGGCTGCTCTCGGGGGAGAAAGAGCCAGGGATGCTGCAGGCCTCGTCTGAATCGTCCATCAGAGAAGACTTGTCTGAGTCGGCATACTCACTGCTGTAGTCCATAGGCACCTCGTGGTCCACACTGGGACTCAACATGTCTGCAGGAGAGAGGAGGACAGAGCCAGCCACACATGACTACAAATTGATCTAGAGAATAGACAGAGAAAACAGGGTAACACCACCTTCCATTACAACGCCCCACTATACCAGTACGTATGTAGGCTGTACTTACCACTTGCGTTGTCTGATAAAATAAATAAAATGCGCAAAGTAAGTACTATATAATATTAGTGCTCCATATAAGTACTAATACTGTATATAATATTGGGGATATGGATGTGGGTACGCAGGCCCACAAGCCACTGCCCACGGTACAACATGACACAACGTGACACAACCCGATGAAACATGACACAACATGACAAATCATGGTACAACATGACACAACGTGACACAACCCGATGAAACGTGACACAACGTGACACAACGTGACACAACGTGACACAACGTGACAAATCATGGTACAACATGACACAACGTGACACAACCCGATGAAACATGACACAACATGACACAACGTGACACAACATGACACAACATGACACTACATGACACAACGTGACACAGCATGACACAACATGACAAATCATGGTACAACATGACACAATGTGACACAACCCGATGAAACATGACATAACATGACAAATCATGGTACAACATGACACAATGTGACACAACCCGATAAAACATGACACAACGTGACACAACAAAGACGTGTTTTGTCAGCTTTACCTCCTATGGTCTCCCCCAGGCAGTCGTTGGGAACCTTGTACGCACAGCGCTTGTGGCAGTTGAACTTGCAGTCTACGACACAACGCGAACAATCAGCGGCATTGTTAAGACAGTTCATCTTCCTCCCAATATGCACTCCAAATACGTTTATCCCCCTCTTGATAAACCCCTGGGGCCCCCACACTAACCTTTGACTCCATACTAACCTTTGCATTGCAGCCCTTGTCGGAAGAGGCCCCGGAGCAGCCTCTTGCAGTACTGGCACACGGTGGGGCGCGTGTAGGAGTGCACGGCGAACGTGTGCGGCACCTTCACTTTGCTCATCAGGATCTTGTCCAGGTGCACCGGCCGGCCCGTGTAGAACCGCCGCGCCTCGCTGGGGGTCCGCGGCTGGGGACGGGAGGAGACCAAGAAACTAGACTTACACAGATCTATCAGTGGCATTTCTACCTATGTAAATCAGAGCGCTGGCTTTCCCCTTAACTACCGCACAGAGCCACGGTTCGGTGGGGGGGGGGGGGGGGGGGAGTAAACCTGACATCACTCAAATGTTCCTGAAAAGCCACGCGTCACATGACTTCCTGCATATATTGAATTGAAATGGAATGCGAGCGTTGGCTCACCATGTGAGTGTTGGTGCGGGCCATGGGTCTGGTGATGGAGGCGCTGGTGGACAGGCCCAGGGACGCTGACGCGGTACAGGTGGAGTTCGGGAGCGTCTGGGTGGTGTGAGAGCGGATCAGGCTGGCATCCTCCATGCAGGTACTGACTGAGCTGGTCCCCACGCTGCTCAGGGACTCGCTGGTGGACAGACGCAGCGACGGGCTACTGGTCAGAGACGTGGTGGACAGGCGCCGCTTGCGAGCGCCGCTGCAGTTGTTGGGGATGCTGAAGGCACAGCGCTTGTGGTAGTTCAGTCCACAGCCTGCAAGGGGGGAGGGTGGCAGAGAGAGAGAAAGAGAGAGAGAGAGAGGGGAGAGACGGATATATATATATATATATATATATATAGAGAGAGAGAGAGAGAGAGAGAGAGAGAGAGACGGATATATATATATATATATATATAGAGAGAGAGAGAGAGAGAGATGGATATATATATATAGAGAGAGAGAGGGGAGAGACGGATATATATATATATATATATATATATAGAGAGAGAGAGAGAGAGATATATATATAGAGAGAGAGAGATATATATATATATATATATATAGAGAGAGAGAGAGAGCGTGATAGAGGGGAGAGGGGAGAGACGGATATATATATATATATATATATATATAGAGAGAGAGAGAGAGAGAGAGGATATATATATATATATATAGAGAGAGAGAGAGCGTGATAGGAGAGAGGGGGAGAGACGGATATATATATATATATATATAGAGAGAGAGATATATATATATAGAGAGAGAGAGGGGAGAGACGGATATATATATATATATATATATATAGAGAGAGAGAGAGACGGATATATATATATATATATATAGAGAGAGGGGAGAGACGGATATATATATATATATATATATATATATATATATATATATAATAAGAGAGAGAGAGAGAGAGAGAGAGAGAGAGAGAGAGCGTGATAGAGAGAAAGGAAGGGGGAGGAGATGGGGAGATGAGCTCACCCACGAAGGGGAAATGACTTTGCTGATAGCAACTGTATTTGAGAAAGAATACTGAGATGTGGTTTTCCCACCTAGCTATCTTGAGATGAATGCTCACAGTTAGTAAGTCGCTTAATGTAAATATAAACCCATATCCTTCGTCAGACAAAGTTCTTAACGGGCAAGCAGAACAGGCCCCCTCCTCCTCCCCTCCTCCTCCCCTCCTCTCACTCTCTCTCTCTCTCTCTCATACCGTCACATTTGAGGCCCTGTCTGACCAGTCCAAACAGCATCTCTCCACAGTGGTCGCAGAAGGCTGGGGCACGGTACGAGTGGACGTTCAGGGCATGAGGCCGAATCTGAAAATCCTCAAAGGTGGCCGCAGCTGCAGACGGACAACACAACAGAGAACACAACAGTCAGTCTGGGCATCAACCTGGGTATCAACCTGTTAAACACATTAGCAATGATATACTGTCTGTGAATATGTTTCGTACTTCAGCCTTTTGGAGTTGAGACCACATGTTTCACAGGCAACATTACAGAATGTCACCTTTCATTTGAGGGTATTTTCATACATATTTGTTTTTTTCCGGATAGAAATGAAAGCGCTGTTTGTATCTAGTCCCCATTTGCAGGAGTCATCAGTATTTGGACAAATGCACTTATAGTGTAGTCAAACACTTCAAAAGTAGTCAAAAGTGTCGTATTTGGTCCTATATTCCCTGCACACAATGATTACATGAAGCGTGTGACTCTGCAAGTGGATGCATTTACAGGTTGTTTTGGTTGCGTTTCCGATTATCTTTGGCCCAAATCCAAAATGCTGGAGTACAGAGGCAAATTGTCCAAACACATATGGTGTTGAGTGCATGGTGTTATGCATGTTCCCTGTGGCTCTACTTAGCGTTCCATAAGGATACAAGGGATGGGAACAGAGAGGGTTCGGAGGAATAAGAGGCCGAGGGGATCAGAGAGAAAAAAAGAGGAGGGGAGCAGGAAGACGAGGATGGGTGGATGAAAGGATGAGTAAGGGGAGAAGGGAATGGGTGGATGAGTAAGGGAGAAGAGGACGGGCGGATGAAAGGATGAATAAGGGGAGAAGGGGACGGGTGGATGAGTAAGGGAGAAGAGGACGGGCGGATGAAAGGATGAATAAGGGGAGAAGGGGACGAGTGGATGAGTAAGGGAGAAGAGGACGGGCGGTGAAAGGATGAGTAAGGGGAGAAGGGGACGGGCGGATGAAAGGATGAGTAAGGGAGAAGAGGACTAGCGGATGAAAGGATGAGTAAGGGGAGAAGAGGACGGGCGGATGAAAGGATGAGTAAGGGAGAAGAGGGACGGGCGGATGAAAGGATGAGTAAGTGGAGAAGAGGACGGGCGGATGAAAGGATGAGTAAGGGGAGAAGAGGGACGGGCGGATGAAAAGAGAGCAGAAGTGGATGAGAGACTGCTACCCACCGGAGAGCACCACCTCCACCAGGTCTCCCTCCTGGATGTCCTGGGGAGCCTTGACCAGCTGCAGGATGTTGTTGGTGCCTGTGTCATGTTTAAATAGCAGGATCTTGTCATAGATGCCATAGAAGCCACACTCTGGGAACTACAACAGACAGACAGAAAGAATAGATGAATACCTCATTCATATCTTCTTCTTTTTTGTATCATTTCACCATCTCTAAAAACCAAGGTAATCTTGGAGACACTCATATGAGAGTGAGAGACATATCATGTGTAGTCTACGGAATTGCTATATGGTGTCACACCCAAGTTGTTAAATAAATGCTGACAAAACAGATTTTTCTTTGCATAGTGATAGGCTGCAGGTGTGCCCCCAGTGGAACACTCTATTCAGTGAAGCGTTAAGGATAACACAAAGGGAATGGGGGGGGGGGGGGGGGGGGGGGCACGCACATACACAGGCAAACATGCACATACACACCTGGCAACTGGGTGGTGAGTTAGGGGGAAGGGGGGTAATTAACCGTTTCCTGTTGTGTGTGTGTGTGGCTCTCACACACACTCACTATTCTGAGAAAACCATGCTGGTCACATGGCAAACACATACACACATACAGTGGGCTCCAAAATAATTAACACCCTTGATAAGGATGAGCAATAATGACTATATTAAGTAAATAATTAAAATAATGTGCTATATCATGAGACTAATGTTTTCAAATGACTTTGTGCCCAATAGAATTGAATGGTGAATAATGTACTGTGTCATTTTTGGAGTCACTTTTAGTGTAAATAAGAATAGAATATATGTTTCTATGCCACTTTACATTCATGTGGATACTACAATTATTACGGAAAATCCTGAACGAATCGTGAACAATGATGAGTGAGAAAGTTTCAGGAGGGTCAAAGGCCATATCTCTAGGACACGCTAACCTCTCGTGTCATTGGTAACGGCGAGAGGTTAGCGTGTCTTAGGGCTATGTCAATCATTTCAGACCTCACTGTATATAATCCAGAATCCTATTTCAGATATCAAGCGGTTAAAATGTACTGACAAGAGAGTTTTCGAAAAAAGATTCATTCTAAACGGTGCAAAATGAAGGCTCAGTGAGCAGCTGTCAAATCAAATTCACAGCTGACTGGGGGTCAGTGTTAAGATAACCCATCCCCGAGCCACAGAACTGAGAAGCAACAATCAAATCTTATGTTATTTGTCACATGCTTCGTAAACAACAGGTGTAGACTAACAGTTGAAATACTTCCTTTGTCCAGAGATAAATATAAAATAAATAAAATGTATAGAAATAAATACACAGGGAATAACGAATAAAAAATGAACATGCTATAATACAGAGAGTACCAGGACCGAGTCGTTGTGCAGGGGTACGAGGTCATTGTGGTAGCTATGTACTGTACATATAGCTAGGGGTGAAGTGACGAGGCAACAGGATAGATAAGACAACTCCATATCATACGTGGATGGGCAGGGGTGCTCTGTATGGAATTGTAGTATCCACATTGTCTACTTCCGGCGCCGACAGAGATGGCCGCCTCGCTTCGCGTTCCTAGGAAACTATGCAGTTTTTTGTTTTTTTACGTGTTATTTCTTACATTAGTACCCCAGGTCATCTTAGGTTTCATTACATACAGTCGAGAAGAACTACTGAATATAAGATCAGCATCAACTCACCATCAGTACGACCAAGAATATGTTTTTTCGCGACGCGGATCCTGTGTTCTGCCTTACAAACAGGACAACGGAGTGGATCCTATGCAGCGACCCAAAAAAACGACTCCGAAAGAGAGGGAAACGAGGCGGTCTACTGGTCAGACTCCGGAGACGGGCACAGCGCTCACCACTCCCTAGCATTCTTCTTGCCAATGTCCAGTCTCTTGACAACAAGGTTGATGAAATCCGAGCAAGGGTAGCATTCCAGAGGGACATCAGAGACTGTAACGTTCTTTGCTTCACGGAAACGTGGCTTACTGGAGAGACGCAATCCGAAGCGGTGCAGCCAACAGGTTTCTCCACGCATCGCGCAAGGAAAAAACATCTTTCTGGTAAAAAGAGGGGCGGGGGCGTATGCCTTATGACTAACGTGACATGGTGCGATGAAAGAAACATACAGGAACTCAAATCCTTCTGTTCACCTGATTTAGAATTCCTCACAATCAAATGTAGACCGCATTATCTACCAAGAGAATTCTCTTCGATTATAATCACAGCCGTATATATCCCCCCCCAAGCAGACACATCGATGGCTCTGAACGAACTTTATTTAACTCTCTGCAAACTGGAAACAATTTATCCGGAGGCTGCATTCATTGTAGCTGGGGATTTTAACAAGGCTAATCTGAAAACAAGACTCCCCAAATTTTATCAGCATATCGATTGCGCAACCAGGGGAGGAAAGACCTTGGACCATTGTTACTCTAACTTCCGCGACGCATATAAGGCCCTGCCCCGCCCCCCTTTCGGAAAAGCTGACCACGACTCCATTTTGTTGATCCCTGCCTACAGACAGAAACTAAAACAAGAGGCTCCCACGCTGAGGTCTGTCCAACGCTGGTCCGACCAAGCTGACTCCACACTCCAAGACTGCTTCCATCACGTGGACTGGGAGATGTTTCGTATTGCGTCAGATAACAACATTGACGAATACGCTGATTCGGTGTGCGAGTTCATTAGAACGTGCGTTGAAGATGTCGTTCCCATAGCAACGATTAAAACATTCCCTAACCAGAAACCGTGGATTGATGGCAGCATTCGTGTGAAACTGAAAGCGCGAACCACTGCTTTTAATCAGGGCAAGGTGTCTGGTAACATGACCGAATACAAACAGTGCAGCTATTCCCTCCGCAAGGCTATCAAACAAGCTAAGCGCCAGTACAGAGACAAAGTAGAATCTCAATTCAACGGCTCAGACACAAGAGGCATGTGGCAGGGTCTACAGTCAATCACGGACTACAGGAAGAAACCCAGCCCAGTCACGGACCAGGATGTCTTGCTCCCAGGCAGACTAAATAACTTTTTTGCCCGCTTTGAGGACAATACAGTGCCACTGACACGGCCTGCAACGAAAACATGCGGTCTCTCCTTCACTGCAGCCGAGGTGAGTAAGACATTTAAACGTGTTAACCCTCGCAAGGCTGCAGGCCCAGATGGCATCCCCAGCCGCGCCCTCAGAGCATGCGCAGACCAGCTGGCCGGTGTGTTTACGGACATATTCAATCAATCCCTATACCAGTCTGCTGTTCCCACATGCTTCAAGAGGGCCACCATTGTTCCTGTTCCCAAGAAAGCTAAGGTAACTGAGCTAAATGACTACCGCCCCGTAGCACTCACATCCGTCATCATGAAGTGCTTTGAGAGACTAGTCAAGGACCATATCACCTCCACCCTACCTGACACCCTAGACCCACTCCAATTTGCTTACCGCCCAAATAGGTCCACAGACGATGCAATCTCAACCACACTGCACACTGCCCTAACCCATCTGGACAAGAGGAATACCTATGTGAGAATGCTGTTCATCGACTACAGCTCGGCATTCAACACCATAGTACCCTCCAAGCTCGTCATCAAGCTCGAGACCCTGGGTCTCGACCCCGCCCTGTGCAACTGGGTACTGGACTTCCTGACGGGCCGCCCCCAGGTGGTGAGGGTAGGCAACAACATCTCCTCCCCGCTGATCCTCAACACTGGGGCCCCACAAGGTTGCGTTCTGAGCCCTCTCCTGTACTCCCTGTTCACCCACGACTGCGTGGCCACGCACGCCTCCAACTCAATCATCAAGTTTGCGGACGACACAACAGTGGTAGGCTTGATTACCAACAACGATGAGACGGCCTACAGGGAGGAGGTGAGGGCCCTCGGAGTGTGGTGTCAGGAAAACAACCTCACACTCAACGTCAACAAAACTAAGGAGATGATTGTGGACTTCAGGAAACAGCAGAGGGAACACCCCCCTATCCACATCGATGGAACAGTAGTGGAGAGGGTAGCAAGTTTTAAGTTCCTCGGCATACATCGAAAAAGCCACAGGGGTAACACTATACCCCTGTCTCTCACACACACACACACACACTTCCAAAAGTGCCCTGGCAGTTATGAATGAGTCAGTCAATGCCACCTAAGCGAGGCTAGTGGTTTGTATGGACAGCCCTGTGCTCCTGAATAGTTCGTATAGTCTGGTTCAAGTCAGCAGCACTATACATGTTACAGGGCGCGGGTCAACAGGGCTGGGACATGACCACTTCATCCAGCACCACAAGAATCCCCAGGGTGATGTATAAAACAGCTGGCACGCACAGTATATGGGCCTATGAAATAGGATTGCTTGGTGGCGGCATAAAATGCAGCATGCTGCTAATGTTAGTAAGGGAGTCGGTGTATCTGGGTCATCGAGAACAGCGAGGTGGTGACCTCTCCCATATGGGGCGTGGCACAGGTACGTTGAACTTGTTTACTAGGCCTGTCAAAGGGATGATGGGGTTATGGGATAGCGTTACTCGTTTACTAGGAGAGAAGGCCTGCGTGCTGGAACGTACATACTGTTAACAGAGCACTGGAGCTGGTCAAGAGAAAGCGGCCCCGACCTCTCGCTCGCCCCCTACCACCTCACCCGGAAGGCCCTCATGTTTGTCGAATTCCAGACTGGCGAGAAGAATATCAAATAAACCCATCAACTTCTGGAAGCAATCGGGACTCGAATGATGCAATTCCATATTCCACATGATGAAACGAGCATGAATTTCAAAAGAACAATTCTCCCTGTCGTTTTACAATATACCGTGTCGACCTCGGTAACAATTCAACCGTTTCACTTGGGAGGCGTTTCGTGTCTTACGTGTCACGCCGCGACAACCAGAGACAAACAAATGCACGCGGCATATAATCACGCACGCCTCTCCATTATTTAGCATGAAATTGCGTAAACTCCTCGCAGCCTATCCCCTACTGTACACCCTCGATCAATTTTGGGACATTTGTCGTGCAAATGGAGGGCTGGAGAGAGTGGGGAAGGGACTGGTTTGGTATTCAGCATCTGTCTCTCTCCTTCTCTGTTCCACCCCCATCTCTCCCCACCCCCCCCCCCCCCCCGGTTGTTCCCATGATTCCACCCTGCAGCCCATCTGGCCAGACCCTACACACTAACAGGAAGAGGGAAGCGGAAGGGGGAGAAGATAGGGAAGTTGTTTTTTCTTCCCGTTATCAAAGACCAGAATTAGCAACTTTCTGTTTGGTGGGGGGACCAAAATGTTGACTGCGGTTGCAAAAAAGTTGGAAAGAGATTCTCGACGTGCCGATTCCATGCCACATGGTTTACGAACTGATACGCAAAACGACATTTGATTCAGAACTGAAGTAGTTTGTTTTTTCTTCAATTTAAATGATTCTACACATTTCTTGCCTCAAACAGACATTATGTATATGGGGCACACAATGATCTGAGCTCTGCAGATTTTGCTAGGAAGAGACAGAATTATTAGATAACTTATTCTGGAATTGCCCCTACAGTATGTGGCTTGTTTCTGGTCACAGGTTCAGGAATGGCTGAAAAATCACATGCATTATAAGTATATACATTAGCAGTGAAAAGTTTGGACACACCTACTCATTCAAGGGGGTTTTTCTTTATTTTCTACATTGTAGAACAATAGTGAAGGCATCAAAACTATGAAATGACACATATGGAATCATGGAGTGACGTTAAAAAGTGTTAAACAAAATATATTTTATGTTTGAGATTCTTCAAAGTAGCCACCCTTTGCCTTGATGACAGATTACTTCATTCATGCAATGAATTTTTTACATTTTTACTAATAATGCCATGTATGTAAAATGTCTATATATAACAACAAAAGAACAAGCTGTAAAAACAACACTACACACTCCCTGCCTGTACACATTACACACACTCCCACAGTCCCTCTGTTTACGTCTCTGCTGCTCACCAAACACACCCTCTTTCTTTCTCCCAGCGGGGAATCAATAACATCACATCTGAGGGAGGCCAAGAGCTTTGCTTGACTCCCTGCCAAACAACACAACCCTGTTAGCCCACCACACCCAGCTGGGTCATGCTACTATGCTGCCGAACAGGAGTCAACAACACACAGAGTGAGACCCAAACCAGGCCTGTCCCAATACCCAGAACCACAAAGGAACCCCCCCATCCTTACTGCTCCCACACTAACCTTCCAACTCTGTTTGTCAACATCACACCCAAACCTGCTATAGGGCCAGACCAGAACACTGTCACCACAGACCTACTCAAGGTTATAATGTCCATCGTCCCAAACCACAGTGGGCCCTAATCACAACACTGTCACACTATCCAAGTACGCCACACACACTGCCATGTTGCTGCTGCAGACGCGACTCCGCAACCACTGCCTTCCCACCCGACGACAGGCCCCAGTCGATCCACGCGATGGCGCCCCTGCTAGGCGTCCTAGGGCAATTGCCGCGCTTCTACTGAGGCAAACAGGCGTTCAGCAGCTTCCAATGCTCTCAACACTGCCTCCTCCTCACACTGTAGCACTGCTAGCCTCCTGGCCTTGATGCGGACGATAATAACATCCTTAGCCTGGCTGCCAGCGTCTTTAGCCAATTTGGGTTGGGCCAAACTTAACCTAGGCAACGATGTAGTATTGTTGAATGCATTAACAGTCTGACACCTCGGCTAGATGACATAACCAAACCTCCCTTTTCATTGGCCTGGCTCTTCTACTTTTAAGTGGAGCGACTTGTGGTGTGGGTAACAAGACATCCTCTCTTTCACAGTATCTGGGTTAGCATAGTGCATGGGCGGCATAGTGTACTAGGCTTCTAAGCAGTCTATATCTAAATGCATGTAGACTGTGTGAGTATTTATTTGCACAGGCGCGTTTGTGCAGTATGTATTCAGACAATGGGAGCGGGTGCAATCATATCTTGTTGGCAGATTGAGTTAGTTCTTTGCCTGGAGACAGGGCTGTGTCTCTAGCCAGCGTCTTTGTGTTGCCAAGGATCAGGTTTCCCGCCTGCTCCCTCCTCGGGCCAATGCCTTCATTATGACTGACTGATCAATTATGGAGGCCCTCCTCTCCGCCCATTCCCACTCTCCATCCTGCCATATTCCTCCTTTGTTTTTCCTCCCCCTTCCTACTTTCTCCTGCCCTACTCTCTCTCTCGACTCCCCTCTTTCCTGGTTCCTCCACTCTCTCAATTCTGCCTCCTCTCACACACTCCTCCCTGCTCTTTCCATCCCCATCATCCACTGCTTCAGAATAAGTTAGGAAGAGGAAGAGTTGCCCAGCTCAAGGTAAAACCCGTCAGGACGGCAGGGCTTTAAAAATCTAACCAACCACTCATTCTAACCCCAGTCAATCTCGACAAAGTACCTCAGGTTGTCGCTAATAAGCAGTGATGCCATTGCCACGTTTGTCACCTCCAGCCGTCTGACCTCTTCCTGCCCCGTCGTTCAGAAGTCCAACAAACATGGGGAGAAATGTGTCCACCAGCGAGGTGGGTTCATTCCCTCTATTAGCAGATGAAGTCATGTTGCTGTTGGCTGTGACTGAGGGGAGGGAGTTCTGTTCTGGATTGGCTAGTGGTTGGAGGAGCTCTGCTGTTTCTGGGTTTGATGTTAGATGATCAAATTCTCCAGGATTTCTGTCGGTGGGCTATTCATTCTAGCCTGGGTACTATTCTGTTTCTGCTCTTTTGCCAACGCCATATGGATTGTCATGCTTGACAATGGAGTACGCAAAAAGCACAAACAGATCTCGAACAAGGGAAGGGCTTGCCAAGAAAAACTTCCAAAAGGACTAATTTGAGGTTGAAAGGAGTTGGAGCACTCGACAACAAAAAGCTGAGATCTATTAAAGTGAGATCAAATACAGTGCCTTGCGAAAGTATTCGGCCCCCTTGAACTTTGCGACCTTTTGCCACATTTCAGGCTTCAAACATAAAGATATAAAACTGTATTTTTTTGTGAAGAATCAACAACAAGTGGGACACAATCATGAAGTGGAATGACATTTATTGGATATTTCAAACTTTTTTAACAAATCAAAAACTGAAAAATTGGGCGTGCAAAATTATTCAGCCCCCTTAAGTTAATACTTTGTAGCGCCACCTTTTGCTGCGATTACAGCTGTAAGTCGCTTGGGGTATGTCTCTATCAGTTTTGCACATCGAGAGACTGAATTTTTTTCCCATTCCTCCTTGCAAAACAGCTCGAGCTCAGTGAGGTTGGATGGAGAGCATTTGTGAACAGCAGTTTTCAGTTCTTTCCACGGATTCTTGATTGGATTCAGGTCTGGACTTTGACTTGGCCATTCTAACACCTGGATATGTTTATTTTTGAACCATTCCATTGTAGATTTTGCTTTATGTTTTGGATCATTGACTTGTTGGAAGACAAATCTCTGTCCCAGTCTCAGGTCTTTTGCAGACTCCATCAGGTTTTCTTCCAGAATGGTCCTGTATTTGGCTCCATCCATCTTCCCATCAATTTTAACCATCTTCCCTGTCCCTGCTGAAGAAAAGCAGGCCCAAACCATGATGCTGCCACCACCATGTTTGACAGTGGGGATGGTGTGTTCAGCTGTGTTGCTTTTACGCCAAACATAACGTTTTGCATTGTTGCCAAAAAGTTCAATTTTGGTTTCATCTGACCAGATGTTTGGTGTGTCTCCCAGGTGGCTTGTGGCAAACTTTAAACGACACTTTTTATGGATATCTTTAAGAAATGGCTTTCTTCTTGCCACTCTTCCATAAAGGCCAGATTTGTGCAATATACGACTGATTGTTGTCCTATGGACAGAGTCTCCCACCTCAGCTGTAGATCTCTGCAGTTCATCCAGAGTGATCATGGGTGCCTCTTGGCTGCATCTCTGATCAGTCTTCTCCTTGTATGAGCTGAAAGTTTAGAGGGACGGCCAGGTCTTGGTAGATTTGCAGTGGAGTGATACTCCTTCCATTTCAATATAATCGCTTGCACAGTGCTCCTTGGGATGTTTAAAGCTTGGGAAATCTTTTTGTATCCAAATCCGGCTTTAAACTTCTTCACAACAGTATCTCGGACCTGCCTGGTGTGTTCCTTGTTCTTCATGATGCTCTCTGCGCTTTTAACGGACCTCTGAGACTATCACAGTGCAGGTGCATTTATACGGAGACTTGATTACACACAGGTGGATTGTATTTATCATCATTAGTCATTTAGGTCAACATTGGATCAGTCAGAGATCCTCACTGAACTTCTGGAGAGAGTTTGCTGCACTGAAAGTAAAGGGGCTGAATAATTTTGCACGCCCAATTTTTCTGTTTTTGATTTGTTAAAAAAGTTTGAAATATCCAATAAATGTTGTTCCACTTCATGATTGTGTCCCACTTGTTGTTGATTCTTCACAAAAAAATACAGTTTTATATCTTTATGTTTGAAGCCTGAAATGTGGCAAAAGGTCGCAAAGTTCAAGGGGGCCGAATACTTTCGCAAGGCACTGTATATTAATTGTACAGGATCTATTCTCTCTCATTCTATTCTCACTGACTGGACTATGTTTTGAGTCACACAAAGAGTAGAAGGGAGAGAGATGACCCTATAGCAGTCCCTATAGCAGCCAGCCCTCATCAGAAAATGTACTACAGACTGCACACTGTCCCTTTATCCAAGTGTCCACCATGTTGACGCTGTCAATAACAACTAAACTCAGCAACAAAAAAAAGAAACGTCCCTTTTTCGGGACCCTGTCTTTCAAAGATAATTCGTAAAAATCCAAATAACTTCACAGATCTTCATTGTAAAGGGAACCCCTCGACAACATTCTGCTGAAAAGGCAGTGCGCGAAATTCAAAAATATTTTTTAGAAATATGGAACTTTCACACATTAAGTCCAATACATCAAATGAAAGATAAACTTCTTGTTAATCTACCCATCGTGTCCGATTTCAAAAAGGCTTTACAGCAAAAGCACAACATGTTAGGTCAGAGCCAAGTCACAAAAACACACAGCCGTTTTTCCAGCCAAAGATAGGAGTCACAAAAAGCAGAAATATGGATAAAATTAATCACTAAGCTTTGATGATCATCAGATGACACTCATAGGACATCATGTTACACAATACAGGTATGTTTTGCTCGATAATGTGCATATTTATATCCAAAAATCTCAGTTTACATTGGCGCGTTATGTGCAGTAATGTTTTGATTTAAAAAAATCCGGTGATTTTGCAGATAGCCACATAAAATCCCAGAAATACTCATAATAAACATTGAGAAAAGATAGACTCTCCTTAATGCAACCGCTGTGTCAGATTTCAAAAAAACTTTAAGGAAAAAGCATAATCTGAATATGGCGCTCAGAGCCCAATCCAGCCCAAAAAATATCCGCCATGTTGGAGTCAACAGAAGTTAGAAATAACATTATAAATATTCACTTACCTTTCATGATCTTCATCAGAATACACTCCCAGGAATCCCAGTTCGACAATAAATGACTGATTTATTTCATAAAGTTCCATAAAGTCCATAATTTATGTCCAAATAGCCACTTGTCGTAGAAACATGTCAAACGATGTATAGAATCAATCTTTAGGATATTTTTAACATAAAACTTCAATAATGTTCCAACCGGAGAATTCCATTGCCTGTAGAAAAGCACTGGAACGAGAGCTAACTCTGTCGGGACCACGCGTCACGAGCCTGAGATACTCTGCCAGACCCATGACTCATTCAGCTCCCATTCCCCCTCATTTATAGCAGAAGCCTGAAACAAGTTTCTAAAGACGGTTGACATCTAGTGAAAGCCTTAGGAAGTGCAACTTGACCCCATAGACACGGTGTATTCGGTAGGCCAAGCTTTGAAAAACTACAAACCTCATATTTCCCACTTCCTGGTTGGATTTTTCTCAGGTTTTCCACTGCCATATGAGTTCTGTTATAATCATAGACATCATTCAAACAGTTTTAGAAACCCAAGAGTGTTTTCTATCCAATACTACTAATAATATGCATATATTAGCATCTGGGACTGAGTAGGAGGCAGTTTACTCTGGACACGCATTTCATCCAAAAGTGAAAATGCTGCCTCCTATCCCAAACAGACTGTTTCCCATGCTTGTTCAATGAACCATAAACAATTAAGGAACATGCACCTGTGGAACGGTCGTTAAGACACTAACAGCTTACAGACGGCAATTAAGGTCACAGTTATGAAAACTTAGGACACTAAAGAGGCCTTTCTACTGACTCTGAAAAACACAAAAATAAGAATGCCCAGGGTCCCAGCTCATCTGCGTGAATGTGCCTTAGGCATGCTGCAAGGAGGCATGAGGACTGCAGATGTGGCCAGGGCAATAAATTGCAATGTCTGTACAGTGAGATGCCTAAGACAGCGCTACAGGGAGACAGGGCGGACAGCTGATCGTCCGCGCAGTGGCAGCCCACATGTATCAACACCTGCACGGGATCAGTACACCCGAACATCACACCTGCGGGACAGGTACAGGATGGCAACAACAACTGCCCGAGTTACAGCAGGAACGCACAATACCTCCATCAGTGCTCAGACTGTCCTCAATAGGCTGAGAGAGACTGTACTGAGGGCTTGTAGGCCTGTTGTAAGGCAGGTTCTCACCAGACATCACCGGCAACAACTTTGCCTATGGGCACAAAACCACCGTCGCTGGACCAGACAGGACTGACAAAGTCTTCACTGACGAGTTGCGGTTTTGTCTCACCAGGGGTGACGGTCGGATTTGCGTTTATCGTCGAAGGAATGAGCATTACACCGTGGCCTGTACTCTGGAGCGGGATTTGTCATTGCAGGCAATCTCAACACTGTGCATTACAGGGAAGACATCCTCCTACCTCATGTGGTACCCTTCCTGCAGGCTCATCCTGACATGACCCTCCAGCATGACAAAGCTGCCAGCCATACTGCTTGTTCTGTGCATGATTTCCGACAAGACAGGAATGTCAGTGTTCTGCCATGGCCAACGAAGAGCCCGGATCTCAATCTCATTGAGCACATCTGGGACCTGGTGGATCGGAGGGTGAAGGCCAATCCCCCCAGAAACTTGCAGGTGCCTTGGTGGAAGAGTGGGGTAACATCTCACAGCAAGAACTGGCAAATCTGGTGCAGTCCATGAGGAGGAGATACACTGCAGTACTTAATGCAGCTGGTGGCAACACCAGCTACTGACTGTTACTTTTGATTTTGACCCCCCCTCCCCCCTTTGTTCAGGGACACATTATTCAATTTCTGAGAGGTCACATGTCTGTGGAACTTGTTCAGTTTATGTCTCAGTTGTTGAATCTTGTTATATTCATACAAATGTTTACACATGTTAAGTTTGCTGAAAATAAACGCAGTTGGCAGTGAGAGGACGTTTCTTTTTTTGCTGAGTTTAGAATCTTTACCTTGGGCAGAGGGTAGATTGTCCAAACCGAAGTAATTGAAATAAACACACATCAAAAATATAAAAACGTCAGCACTCAAAACAAACATAGTGAAGTCAAGGGTACACACACACACACACACACACACACACACACACACACACACACACACACACACACACACACACACACGCACACAGTACAAACAAATGAATAGGCTGGGTGTCATGGAGAAGTCTCTTTGATTTTGAAATGGGAGCTCAGAGAACAATATATTCTATTCAGACCAAATGACGTCATGCTTCATAAGCAGCCCTCTCCACATCGCTGCTCTCGATCAGTTTGTTTGTTTATTTGCTTTCTTGTTTCTTTTAACAGTGCTATCACCTGACCTCGTGGTCATCTGTTGTGATCATCCAGGCTGTATTCAGTAGCCTCTGGCAGAGAGCTCCTTGTCCTGATTCTGGCCCGGCTTCTCCTGACATATTTTCTCTCCATCTCTTTCTCTTTCTCTCTTGAGGCTAAGGGTTTGATTAGATTCAATCTGTGTGATCGCTCGATTGAAATGAAAAGGTAATTTCCGATTGAGCCGAGTGTGCAGTTTTTTACAGTGAATGCAAACTCCGCTAATGTGGGAACATTTACATTTAAATGTAAATTGAGCTACAACGTGCTACGGATTTAATCCAACCCTAAATCGTTTGACTTTCGCTCCTGTCCTGGATTGACCAGACATATCACTGCCATGTGATCATATGGTAGAATAGGATATGATGAAAATGTGTTGGAAAACCACAGGGAAATGAGGCGTGTATTTACTATAGTGTTTCTGTTTTATTATCTTTGACATAGAAGTGGAGGCTTTCTCCTTGAGGAAACCTACTGGAGAAATGTTAAAAGGGCACATTTTCCAGAGCTTATTCTCTTTTCTATAACCTATTGGGAACACAGTATGTTGTCTATACTTGGCATGTACTGTAAGGTTTCTCACATATGGGTGGCAATAAATCGGGAAATGGGGGAGGGGGATGCACAGGGTATACTCAAATTAAATACTGTAGTGTTTACTACAGGTTTTTTTTTAAAGTGTAGCGTTTTTGCGGACATTACTGTAGTATTTAATATAGTGTTTTTATGGATACTATTTTAGCATTTTTTATAGTATTCTACAATATACTACAACATTATTTAGTAAGTAGTACACAATTGAGGGATACTACAGTATGTAGTATAGTATTCTACAGTATACTACAGTTTACTACAGAATTCTATAGAAAGTACTGTAGTATTCTATAGTATTTTTTCATGTGGGTTCGCTCAGTAAAACACAAAGCCGTAACAGGAAACAACAACATGATGCGAGGCAAAACCACAACTCCCCGACATTATTAAAGAGGTGCCCTGAGAGAGATTAGACATGTGAGGTTTTTTATGGTGACCTCTCCTAGGAAAAACTCTCATTTAGAGCATTCATAGCATTCTACAGTGCTTACACCATGGCCTCACAGCAACAGAAAGGACTGTGTTTATGACCTCACAGAAAGAGCAACTTTGTCTATGACATCACAGACAGAGAGAAAGCAAGAGAGAGGGACTGTCTTTGGCATGGTTCACCAACTGGTGACCCGCGGGCTGAATTTAGCTTGCAGGTGGTTTTATGTGGGCCCCCAAGTTTTCTGAGCAAATTATTTTTATTATTATTTTTTACAGATTTTTCTTTTTTGGACATAAAACACTTAAAAACACCAGGAAATCAGATTCAAGTGGTTTTAATTTTGGAAATCTTATTTTATTTGATAAAAAACAATCAATCAATCATAATCACTAGTTATAACTACGCATGGTTGATGATATTACTAGTTTATCTAGCGTGTCCTGCGTTGCATATAATCGATGCAGCGGTGGAGGTTGATTTCAACGAAAGCGCATTAGTGAAAAAAGCACAATCGTTGGACGACTGTACCTAACCATAAACACCAATGCCTTTCTTAAAATCAATACACAGAAGTATATATTTTTAAACCTGCATATTTAGCTAAAAGGAATCCAGGTTAGCAGGCAATATTAACCAGGTGAAATTGTGTCACTTCTCTTGCGTTCATTGCACGCAGAGTCCGGGTTTATGCAACAGTTTGGGCAGGCTAGCTCAATGCGAACTAATTTGCCAGAATTTTACGTAATTATGACATAACATTGAAGGTTGTGCAATGTAACAAGAATATTTAGACTTAGGGTTGCCACCCGTTAGATAAAATACCGAACGGTTCCGTATTTCACTGAAATAATAAACGTTTTGTTTTCGAAATGATAGTTTCCGGGTTCGACCATATCAATGACCAAAGGCTCGTATTTCTGTGTGTTATGTTATAATTAAGTCTATGATTTGATAGAGCAGTCTGACTGAGAGATGGTAGGCAGCAGCAGACTCGTAAGCATTCATTCAAACAGCATTTTCGTGCGTTTTGCCAGCAGCTCTTCACAAGCACAGCGCTGTTCATGACTTCAAGCCTATCAGCCTAATGGCTGGTGTAACCGATGTGAAATGGCTATCTAGTTAGTGGGTGCGCGCTAATAGCGTTTCAAACATCACTCACTCTGATACTTGGAGTAGTTATTCCCCTTGCAGAGGGTAACGCTGCTTCGAGTGTGGCTGTTGTCGATGTGTTCCTGGTTCGAGCCCAGGTAGGGGCGAGGAGAGGGACGGAAGCTATAATGTTACACTGGAAATACAATATTGCCTATAAGAACATCCAATAGTCAAAGGTATATGAAATACAAATGGTATAGAGAGAAATAGTCCTATAAATACTATATTAACTACAACCTAAAACCTCTTACCTTGGAATATTGAAGTCTCATGTTAAAAGGAACCACCAACTTTCATATGTTCTCATGTTCTGAGCAAGGAACTCAAAGGTAGTTTTTTACATGGCACATATTGCACTTTTACTTTCTTCTCCAACACTTTGTTTTTGCATTATTTAAACCAAATTGAACATGTTTCATTATTTATTTGAGGCTAAATAGATTTTTATTAATGTATTATATCAAGTTAAAATAAGTGTTCATTCAGTATTGTTGTAATTGTCATTATTACAAATGAATAAATAAAAAGTCAGATTAATCGTTATCGGCTTTTTTTGGTCCTCCAAATATCGGTATCGGCGTTGAAAAATCATAATCGGTCTACCTCTACCGTGTACCCCTCCAGCTATTCTGACAGCCTTTAGATCGCCAAAGTGATGACATTTTCACACAATCTATGATCGCAGGGACACAGAAATACCGCTTTTATCCTCCCTCTACCTCAATACTATGCAACTATCCAAAAAGTTGCTTTTATCAATAACATAACTCGTGCCTTGTGTTGTGAACAAGGCTCCTCAGTACAATATTTCAATAGCCATACATGGCTTTACGACAGAGTCAGAAACAGAAGAGTTCTCACGATAGCTTTGTCCTCCTGTTCTTCTAAAGGTAAGAGGAACATACACCCTCCTCAAACAACAGCCATTGTTTAGACAGCCATGTCTCGTTTTTCAGCTGAACACACTGTACAGTATACAGCACCAATGCCAATCCCCATCACTGGGAGTGTGAGTATCTCCAGACAGGGCGTGGAAAGTCCTCCATAGTGGGAAAGTCCTGTGGGGAGTTGGGACCCTCCCTGTTCAGGGACATGTTTAGAACGAGGCCTAACAGAGGACATGAAAGAGAACCATGCTGCCACTGAACACAGGGACAAGTGTTTAATGAGGCGTTGCCGCGGTGACTGGGGTGTAAAAGACGTCAGCGTGCAGCCTCATTAGCACCTGACAACAGCTTGGCTCGTAGCTGGAATTTCTCCTTTCTCATTGTGGGTAAGCGGGGCATGGGCTATTCTTAACCCCGTGAGGTCACTGTGACGGAGGGATGAAACAGACGACAGGAATGTCTTCTATTCCTGTCCTCCCTTTGCCCCCGAATCAGCACCGGCAGGGTAAGAGTGGCAGCACAGGCCAGTGACGTCAGAGTTTATAGAGAGAGAGAATGACAGATAGAGGTGAAGTCAGACGTTTACATACACCTTGGCCAAATACATTTAAACTCAGTTTTTCACCATTTCTGACATTTAATCCTAGTAAAAATTCCCTGTCTTGGGTCAGTTAGGATCACCACTTTATTTTAAGAATGTGAAATGTCAGAATAATAGTAGAGAGAATTATTTATTTCAACTTTTATTTCTTTCATCACATTCACAGTGGGTCAGAAGTTTACATACACTCAATTAGTATTTGGTAGCATTGCCTTTAAATTGTTTAACTTGGGTCAAACGTTTTGGGTAGCCTTCCGCAAGCTTCCCACAATAAGTTGGGTGAATTTTGGCCCATTCCTCCTGACAGAGCTGGTGTAACTGAATCAGGTTTGTAGGCCTCCTTGCTCCCACACGCTTTTTCAGTTCTGCCCACAAATTTTCTATAGGATTGAGATCAGGGCTTGTGATGGCCACTCCAATTCCTTCACATTGTTGTTCTTAATCCAATTTACCATAACTTTGGAAGTATGCTCGGTGTCATTGTCCATTTGGAAGACCCATTTGCGACCAAGCTTTAACTTCCTGGCTGATGTCTCGAGATGTTGCTTCAATTTATCCACATAATTTTACTGTCTCATTATGCCATCTATTTTGTGAAGTGCACCAGTCCCTCCTGCAGCAAAGCACCCCCACAACATGATGCTGCCACCCCCGTGCTTCACGGTTGGGATGGTGTTCTTCAGCTTGCAAGCATCCCCCTTATTCCTCCAAACATAACGATGGTCATCATGGCCAAACAGTTCGATATTTGTTTCATCAGACAAAAAGTACGATCTTTGTCCCCATGTGCAGTTGCAAACCATAGTCTGTCTTTTTTTATGGCAGTTTTGGAACAGAGGGTTCGTCCTTGCTGAGTGGCCTTTCAGGTTATATCGATATAGGACTCGTTTTACTGTGGATATAGATACTTTTGTATCTATTGATTTGTACTTTTCACACCAAAGTACGTTTATCTCTTGGGGACAGAATGCGTCTCCTTCCTGAGTGGTATGATGGCTGCGTGGTCCCATGGTGTTTATACTTACGTACTATTGTTTGTACAGATGAACGTGGTACCTTCAGGCGTTTGGAAATTGCTCGCAAGGATGAACCAGACTTGTGGAGGTCTACAATTCTTGGCTGATTTCTTTTCTGATTTTCCCGTGACGTCAAGGCACTGAGTTTGAAGGTAGGCCTTGAAATACATCCACAGGTACACCTCCAATTGACTCAAATTATGTCAATTAGCCTATCAGAAGCTTCTAAAGCCATGACATAATTTTCTGGAATTTTCCAAGCTGTTTAAAAGGCACAGTCAACTTAGTGTATGTAAACTTCTGACCCTCTAGAATTGTGATACAGTGAATTATAGTGAAATAATGTCTGTAAACAATTGTTGGAAAACTTACTTGTGTCATGAATAAAGTAGATGTCCTAACTGACTTGCCAAAACTATAGTTTGTTGAAAAGAAATTAGTGGAGTGGTTGAAAAACGAGTTTTAATGACTCCAACCTAAGTGTATGTAAACTTCCGATTTCAACAGTAAAATGAAAAACATAGTGGAGGGTGGTGGTAGGAATATTGCCTATTGTTAATGCCATAAATCCAATGCGGAAGTGTGAGAGTGACCGGTTGTTGCAAACTCTGAGATGACTGCAGAATCGCTGATATCCAAACCTACTAACTACACCTAGACACAAGGCCCAATACTCTCTGAAAGACAGGAAGTGAGATCGTTCGCTAGAAGAGTGTGTTTGTGTCACAAGCCTGAGTGCAGTATTCCCCTGCGTCCTCACATTCAGCCTTACCACACACACACACACACACACACACACACACACACACACACACACACACACACACGCACACGCACACGCACACGCACACGCACACACACACAGAGGAAGAAACAGGCCCGGGCCTCCTAATAGCCAGACTGTTGGCGCAAGTTTCAGAGAATAACATAAAGTTATAGTAATATTAACCCTAAGTATGTGATTTTAACATTTGCCCTCTACATGGTTATAGGCATAGTGCTGTGTAATGCAGTGGAGGCTCCTCCTCTGAGGAAGGAAAGGAACATCCTACTCAGTGAATTTCATAAAAATAAAAATAAAAATTGTGAAACCTTAGTTATAATTTTAAGATAAAACTATACTAAATATATTCACGTCACCAAATAACTGATTGAAACACTATTTTGCAATGAAGGTCTACAGTAGCATCAACAGCACTCTATAGGGTATCGCCATGGTGTATCCGGAGGACAGCTAGCTTCCGTCCTCCTCTGGGTACATTGGCTTCAGTACAAAACCTAGGAGGCTCGTGGTTCTCACCCCCTTCCATAGACTTGCACAGTAATTATGACAACTTCTGGAGGACGTCTTCCAACATATCAGAGCTCTTGCAGCATGAACTGACATGCTGTCCACCCAATCAAAGGATCAGAGAATGAATCTAGTACTGAAAGCATAAGCTACAGCTAGCTAGCACTGCAGTGCGTAATGTGTGGTACGTACTTGAGTCAAAGAGAGAGAAAGGCAATAGTTAACAGTTTGAGCAAATCATTTTGTTCAAAAATGCAGGAGAAGCAGCAGAGAGAGCTAACTATATTTCATTTTATTTGTTTGCCTTTCACTTAATTAGCTAATGCAGCTAATTTAGTCTACTCAAACAGAGAGGAATGCTATTTATGTGTTCTTGTTCAGTGAACGCGCCTTTTTTTGCTGACTCGTGGTTAGCGGTGGAAGGAAGTATGAGGCAGTGCTCTGTCTGAACTTCGTCATGGAGAGCAGGGCATGGAAAGGCACACAGGTTTACATTCCTGACGTGGCTGCTGCATACCAGAACACACTCTGTAAACCAGCAGGACAGGAGTGGGAGAGGAGTGGAAAAACTGATGACACACACACACACAAGCGTGACAACACAGATACACACACACTAGAGTGCAAATACAGATATGCCCACATCTAGTACCAATAATGCCAATCTTGACCAGCAGGGCCAGGATATGGCGGCAATCAGCCTGCTATCTGGATCCAAGGCTATATGACATATTCTACACAAACCGGAAGAGCCCAAGCTGGAATCATTTTTGCTCCAGTATACAACAAGGGAATAAAAGTCCAGATTCATATACCTCCTCTTGACCACAGAACGTGGCAAGCCTAAGAAAACAGGCCTACTTATTCAACAATGGACCAACATATCCAACCTGGACTCAGGGGTAGACGTAACATAGTTACCGTAAATCCGAGACACTACCATCAGTATGATATGTATTCATTTGTGGACATCCATCATCCATTTTGTGTGATACTGTATGTTACGAATTACAATTCGTATGATGTATTACACATTTGCTAAATGTATGATATTTTACAAATTCCAATCTGTTGTTGCTAATGTTAGCTGGGTGGCTAATGCTAATGTTAGCTAGGTGGCTAATGTTAGCTAGGCTAGGGGTTAGGGTTTGAGGTTAAGGTTAGGAGTTAGGTTAACGGGTTAAGGGTTACTGTCAGATAGTGCGGCAGCACTGTCATCTGACCAAAGACCCCCATTCCATCAATTGAGTGTAACTATACAGCAAATGTCCCTTTCTCTCCCTAGCATTGGCATGATGTGTAATATGTAGCTCTTTAGGTAACTTTAACATTATAACCGAACCACTACTTGCCCTTTTAAGTTGCTTCCTCCATTCATAATTCACAGACCATACTCTTTCGCGGTATGCACCTGCTTGACCTGTTAATAGTCTTGAGTATGTAAATGTTGCTCTATGCAAATTGACAGTATTATGCTCTAACACTTTGCTGGTAAACAAACTATTGAATTCACCTTTTACCCCCCCTGTATCATCTGCCATTATCATCCTTCAATCTTACTCTTTTTTTATTCACCTTTTCCCCCCCACTGTATCATCTGCATTATCATCCTTCAATCTTACTCTTTTTATTATTCACCTTTTCCCCCCCACTGTATCATCTGCATTATCATCCTTCAATCTTACTCTTTTTATTATTCACCTTTTCCCCCCCCCACTGTATCATCTGCATTATCATCCTTCAATCTTACTCTTTTTATTATTCACCTCCCCCCCTGTATCATCTGCCATTATCATCCTTCAATCTTACTCTTTTTATTATGAACCTTTTTCCCCCCACTGTATCATCTGCCATTATCATCCTTCAATCTTACTCTTTTTATTATTCACCTCCCCCCCTGTATCATCTGCCATTATCATCCTTCAATCTTACTCTTTTTATTATTCACCTCCCCCCCTGTATCATCTGCCATTATCATCCTTCAATCTTACTCTTTTTATTATTCACCTTTTTCCCCCCCTGTATCATCTGCCATTATCATCCTTCAATCTTACTCTTTTTATTATTCACCTTTTCCCCCCCACTGTATCATCTGCCATTATCATCCTTCAATCTTACTCTTTTTATTATTCACCTTTTTTCCCCCCTGTATCATCTGCCATTATCATCCTTCAATCTTACTCTTTTTATTATTCACCCCCCCCCCCCCTGTATCATCTGCCATTATCATCCTTCAATCTTACTCTTTTTATTATTCACCTTTTTTCCCCCCTGTATCATCTGCCATTATCATCCTTCAATCTTACTCTTTTTATTATTCACCTCCCCCCCCTGTATCATCTGCCATTATCATCCTTCAATCTTACTCTTTTTATTATTCACCTTTCCCCCCCCCCTGTATCATCTGCCATTATCATCCTTCAATCTTACTCTTTTTATTATTCACCTTTTCCCCCCCCCTGTATCATCTGCCATTATCATCCTTCAATCTTACTCTTTTTATTATTCACCTTCCCCCCCCCCTGTATCATCTGCCATTATCATCCTTCAATCTTACTCTTTTTATTATTCAGCTTTTGTATTTTACCTGCTGTTTCTCTGATACAAAACACTCTAGAAAACAGTACGAATTCACCAGTCTGACATTAGGCTCCTCCGATATACCGTCAGATAATTCCATTTGTACTATTGTTCACATTTTGTTCTTATTGTGCAATTGTTAAGATACATCATGGGTCAGGTCTTCTTAAAAAGGTCATTTTTGTCCAATAACGGACTGGTGCCCCGATTTATAACAAGATAAATTAATCATTTATAGTAATAACTTGACCAATATCCTCTACAGACACACACACACACACACACACACTCAATTTTAAATACTTTATTTGAATCCACAAATCACTTTACAGTTGAGAAGGATTCAACCATTTCAAAGGACATGGATATCTGGACACTTGTGGATACAGATAGTACCTTCTCCACACAGCAAAGCCGACACAGAGCGTTAACTCGCTAGCTGCTTATTCAGGCCTGCAATCTGAAGGCCACATACTGTCAGCCTAAGTACATGGCTGAGACTCCTGAATATCAGCCCCACAGGCTTGCGCTGATAACCAAAGCTACTAAGGTGTAACACAAGGGGCTGGCATTTCAGTAAATTGTCGGCAAAGGTCTGCTCCAAGTAGGAGCTGAAAAAGCAACCCACTACCAAAATAAGCTCCTCCCTCTGGCCTCCCCCCACAACAACATCTGGCATATTTTACACACACACACACACACACACACACACACACACACACACACACACACACACACACACACACACACACACACACACACACACACACACACACACACACACACACACACACACAGCTATTATAGTACACAGAAACCAGCAGCCCAGTCCTGTGAGGTGTCTCTTATGAAACGGGAGGATTATGCGTAGGAGAGAGGGATAGCTTATACGCTATAAGCAAGGTCTGTGTTCATTTCCATGTGTGGGCACACATGCATTTAAGTTTGTTTGGTGGGATCGGTGTGTTAGAGGGGGCTGGTCTCGGGTGGGGGCTCGGCGACAAAGCGTCTTATTCTGCTCTGGGGGAGCGGGGAGGTAATATGAGAGGCGTGTCCAGACTGGGGCGGGGGGGCTGGGGATAAAGGAGCTGCGCTCCGCTGCACTGGACTGGGCTTTTGTGGGCCTGCCTCTCCCTCTGCCTGGCCAGGTAAGCCGATAGGAACCTGGCCCCTGATCCCCCCGGGCCTCGCTCTACACACTCGGAACTGAGCACAGCTTTCTTTATTCACAAGAGAAGGAGGGAGAGGGAAAAAGGGTGATGGAGAGCGAGACCTGAAAGAAAAAAAAGAGAGAAAGTAAAGGAGTCAGGGATATGAGAGAGGAACAGGTGTACGAAGCATACCGATGTAGGATCTTCATTTGACCATGTTTCTCACAGCAGGAAAATAAACCTGCAGCAACAGGAAATTGTGAATTGCTGTGTGGATTATAATTCATGGACATTTTTCGTAGGGGTTGATACAAATCTGACATTTTTAAGTGGAAAGTGCAAACTTTAGAAGCCTTTTGAAACCTTCAATGCACAACAAGTTTACATTTCCTGCTGTGCAACAACAGGGGGATCAAATGAAGGTCCTGCATCTGTAGAGCAGGAAAAGAGATGGAAGAGGAGGAGATTAAGATGGGCAAAATGTAAAGAAAATAGAAAGACCCCCTCTTCTTTTCCCTACAAACGCCTCCTCCTCCCTCCATCCCACCTCCACTCAGCAGGCCGGGTGTTATAGATGGGACTCTCCAGGGAGATCTCAAAAGAACACTGCACAACATGTGTTTGCTGAACATTCCCAAGGCGTGCTGGGAGTGCATGGTCGGTCACACACACACACATCCCTCCCCATCCACACTGGGAACCACAATGGACACATTACTGGGCTGTGAGTCATTCCCTTTATGTAGGCTCCCTCTCCTCCCTCTGCTTTTGTTCCTTCCCTCCTCCCATAACCCGTTCTGGTTTTTATCCCTCATTCCCAGGTCAGGATGGAGGGGTTTTCACTGCTTTTGTGTGTGTGTGTGAGTGAGTGAGTGAGTGAGTGAGTGAGTGAGTGAGTGAGTGAGTGAGTGAGAGAGAGAGAGAGAGAGAACAAGTGAGAGAGAGTGGAGAGAGAACAAGATTGAGTGAGTGAGTGAGTGGAGAGAGAGGGTGGAGAGAGAACAAGATGGAGAGAGAGATGCAGGCTGGTGCTGCAGCTCCAGTCACATGACTAATGTCAGCGCTCCCCTCTACAAAGAGTTTGTCTAGACATTTTTACAAGAGACATCAGCGTTCCCTTCTAGTGATTCTCCCAGCATAATACTAGAAACAAATCATTTCATTCTGACTTCATCTCTCTCCCTAACCTTCCTGCTTCATTTTCTCTCCACTCTTGTCTTTCCACTGCCAGAGTCCTCTCCTCAGCCCTAATGTAATTTGTTTACCTACTTGAGGTAGCTCCTCTCCTGCCCTCCCACCCCCCATCCCTTCCCCCAGCCAGTCTGGCAGTCCTCTCACCCCCTCAGGCTCAGTCCCAAAACAGCCCCAGGCGGACAAGGGTGACCCCACCCAGCCAGCTAGCACACTGACCCCATTGTCGTCAGGCTTACCTAACACGGCCCATTACTAAAACACCAACCTTAACTCTTAAACTAAACCCTTCTTGTCATATGGCGGCCATTTTGGTATTGCTTCATGTTGGATTGTAATGTGGATATGAAACTACATACCGACTTCTGTAGAATTGATCTTTAAGGTTTTTGTACTTCCTGTGTATTTTTTGGTGTTTTTTTTAGGTGGTAGATGAGCTTTAATACTGCAGATAGATTGTAGCTTTCATCAATGTAATTGTCTGCATCATTTCCAATCCCCCATATATGTTTTGCAAATATCTAGATTTATATTGTATATACACACACATATTTAAAAAATATAATTTCCTTCATTATTTTCCCCTAACCTAATTGTAGTAAACTAATGGACAACAACACTTAGGCTTCTACTTCCAGCTTATACATACTATATACATTTTACGGACACACTATATTTTACAGTAGTTATCTTTTGTTTGTTTTTAGTCCTGGCCTTCCTCAAACCACACACCACGGCTCTAACAAAATCAAAGTAGCATGTTAGAAAACCCATAAGAGTGTGAAACCACTAGTTGGGATAAATCACGTTTGTCAGCCCACATACTCAAAGTAATTAGCCACGGTTGAACAGCTTTTCACTGTGAGCCCAGCGCACGAGACCGATAGGGTTGAAGACCCACATGACACACCTATATCTTTCTCTCATATAATCTATCTTTGATAATCATCTATGTCCCCTCCTTCCTCTTTTTATGAAAGTCACAGCAGTGCCAGCCTCAGTGTTAAGTGTATTTACTAAATGCTTCTCTAACCTCAGGTTCCCCCGAGTGCGGTAGAGTGTGTGTGCGCGTGCGTGCGTGCCTACGTAGGCCTCCGACACACGTCGCGGACCAGCACCGACACACACGTAACCCTCTGAGTATCTGCTGCCGTGCCTGGTAACCACGGATACCATCCGTGACCTTGTAGAAAAAGGCCGCCCCAGACCCTCCAAAGCAAACACGGCATTTCCTGGAAAGCACCGAAGAACATCGTCCAGGCAGCATCTCCAAAAGAAACGGCATCTAAGTTGAAGCTGCAATATGGGCCGATCTGACCAAATTCACCTAAAAATGAAATGTGAGTTACAGATCTGTCATTGTCATTGAAAGCAAGTCTAAGAAGAGGTAGATCTGTTCTATGTGTGCTTAACACTACAGCATACAATGACATTCTAGACAATTCTGTGCTTCCAACTTTGTGGAAGGCCCTTTCCTGTTTCAGCATGACAATGCCCCCCGTGCACAAAGCGAGGTCCATACAGAAATGGTTTGTCGAGATCGGCGTTGAAGAACTTGACTGGCCTGCACAGAGCCCTGACCTCAACCCCATCGGACACCTTTGGGATGAATTGGAATCGCCCAACATCAGCCGACCGCACTAATGCCCTTGTGGCTGAATGGAAGCAAGTCCCAGCAGCAATGTTTCAACGTCTAGAGGAAAGCCTTCCCAGAAGAGTAGAGGCTGTTATAGCAGCGAAGCGGGGACCAACTCCATAATAATGCCCGCGATTTTGGAATGACATGTTCGACGATACTTATGGCCATGTGGCGTATTTCACAGCGGTTTAAATGGTACAGCGATTCTCTAACCGACACTTGCTTGTTTCGTCACCAAACGGAAATTGGAACTTTAGCAACCAGGAAATGGCAGAGCCATTTCTGAATAGTGCACCTTTAGGAACCCCTTCCTCGGGTTTGAATGTATACCAACTGGGTTAGGGATTCATGGCATTTACGTGAGTGAGCGTTGTTGTCTGAAGAGATAGAAGTGCACATGTCTGTCTGCCCTTGATCCGCAGAGCTCTCTCCCTGCTCTCAAAGAGCCCTGTGTGTTCCGTCTGCTGCCCTGGAAATGTGAGGAATTTTCCTGCCTGCTTGCTTGCCTGCCTGCCGGACCAGCTGGGAGGGTTTTGCATAGTAACATGCCACCGAATGCTTCTGCTGCCTCAAATTGGATTATGGTACAAAACGGGTTTTTAGCAGAGCTAAATCATTGGATTAGTATCATAATGTCTCGGGGTGATCTGGAATGCAGGGCTCTACAGTAACAGTAAGTATGGACCTACTCTACAGCCTTTGACACCTTCTGTAGAAAAACACTGACAAGGTTGTTACTACCTAGACTAACTGAGTGACGGACGGGCCTCAACATTTTCGAAATGATCGAGTCCACTTTCAGTGCGCTTAAAAGAACGATTGCTCAACTCTAGAAAACCGTGGCTTCAAACTAGGTACAAAACCACAGCATTCCCCTTGATCCTAGCAGCGTATGGCCTGAACCTTGCTTCCCATCTCTCTCTTTCTCTCTCTCTCCCTCCCTATTTCTCAATCTCTGTAAATGTCATTTTCCTCTCTCGCTCTCTCTCTCTCTCTCTCCCTCTTTCTAAATCTCTCAATCCCTGTCAATACCCCTTTATATCGCTCTCTTTCTCTCTCTGTCATCCTCTCTCCCTCTCCCCCTCCTCTAATTGATAAGTGGACATGTCATTAGCAGTGCTTTGAATAGTCAAATGGAGGAGTACGCTGCCTGCTAATGCCCGCCAGGAAACACTGTACGTTCATGCAAAGCTGCTCCGAGCTGCTCTGCTATGATGCAAATGAACAGAGTGGGGAAGAGGGAAGAGTACGGGGTTTGGGTAAAGGAGCGCTGTGTGGATCAATGGCGGAAGCTGTCGTTTCAATATGGGACACCATTTCCTCTAGAAGCCTGCTGGTTGTGTGTGTGACTTCATAAAGCTGTGGTGTGGTAAAGGTGTGGCGGCTCAGACCATTGTGCTACCACGCTAATGCTTTCCTGACTCACTGAGCTGTGCACCTGCCTGGGTTTAGCGAATTGGTCTGATAAGTCTAGGTCCAAGAGGCTTCTAAACAGCTTCTACCCCCAAGTCATAAGACTTAACATCTAATGAAATGGCTACTCAGACTATTTGCATTGCCCCCCACCCCCCACCCTTCACTCTTTTACGCTGCTGCTACTCTCTGTTATTATCTATGCATAAGTCACTAAAATAACTCTACCTACTTGAATATATTACCTCAACTAACCGGTCCCCCCGCACATTGACTCTGTACCGGTACCCCCTGTATATAGCCTCCACATTGACTCTGTACCGGTACCCCCTGTATATACTGTATATAGCCTCCAAATTGACTCTGTACCGGTACCCCCTGTATATACTGTATATAGCCTGCACATTGACTCTGTACCGGTACCCCCTGTATATACTGTATATAGCCTCCACATTGACTCTGTACCGGTACCCCCTGTATATACTGTATATAGCCTGCACATTGACTCTGTACCGGTACCCCCTGTATATAGCCTCCACATTGACTCTGTACCGGTACCCCCTGTATATACTGTATATAGCCTGCACATTGACTCTGTACCGGTACCCCCTGTATATAGCCTCCACATTGACTCTGTACCGGTACCCCCTGTATATACTGTATATAGCCTGCACATTGACTCTGTACCGGTACCCCCTGTATATAGCCTGCACATTGACTCTGTACCGGTACCCCCTGTATATAGCCTCCACATTGACTCTGTACCGGTACCCCCTGTATATAGCCTCCACATTGACTCTGTACCGGTACCCCCTGTATATAGCCACCACATTGACTCTGTACCGGCACCCCCTGTATATATCCTCGCTATTGTTATTTTACTGCCACTCTTTAATTATTTGTTACTTTGTTTATTTCTTAATTTTTTATTTTATTAGGTATTTTTCTTAAAACTGCATTGTTGGTTAAGGGCTTGTGAGTAAGGATTTCACTGTAATGTCTACACCGGTTGTATTCCGCGCGTGTGACAAATACAATTTGATTTAGGGCTCCCAAAACACACACACGCACACACACACACACACACACTCAACCAAAATGCGTTAGAACAAGATCAAAATGTATCAAATGAACATATGTGATACACGCAGATCATTCGTTCGGAGGGCTGGATTGGTTGAGACAGACAGACCTGGATTAGGCGGAGTCGTCATGTAGCTGCAATAACAGCAATAATATTGAATGCTAGAGGATTGTCTTCCGCCACACAATACAACGTTGTCCATCAGTCTGGACCCTTTTCGTCACGATCAGGACTGGCGGTGCAGTGTGTGTGCGTGCGCAAGTATTCTTTACTGCTTTCTTGTGTGTGTGTGTGTGTGTGTGTGTGTGTGTGTGTGTGTGTGTGTGTATGCTCCTGCCTGTGTGTGGTGTGTGCAGTGGTGTATTTTGGTAAAAATACTTTAACGTTTTCACATGTGAGTTCCAAACATCTCTAACGGTCGCCCCAGCGGGAGTTTTTTTTATGTGCGGGATGTCAGAATGCTCTCACTGTTCCAAAATGTGATTGTTACACAACAGGACAGTTGCAGTGATAGAGGCGTTACTACAGACCCGGGTTTGATCCCGGGTCTGTAGTAACGCCCAGCGTCGTCTGGGTTAGGGGAGAGTTTGGCCGGGGGGCTTTACTTGGCTCATCACGCTCTAGCGCCTCCTTGTGGTGGGCCAGGTGCCTGCAGGCTGACCTCGGGTCATCAGGAGAACGGGGTTTCCTCGGACACATTGGTGCGGCTGGCGTCCAGGTTAAACGGGAGGGTGTTAAGAAGCGAGGTTTGGCGGGTCATGTTTCGGGAGGATGCATAACTCGACCTTCGCCTACAGAGCCCTTTGGGAGTTGCAGCGATGAGACTAGATTGAAATTGGGGAGAAAAAAGGGGGTAAAAAAATAAATAAAATGCAAATATTTTTTGGGGGCCCATTTCATTGTTGTGGACAATTTTTGTTTGAGGCTTTACTGAGTGGAGATACTTCTCTCTTCAACAAGAGCCCAAGCACTTCCCCAGTGTTTCCCAAGATCAACGATGCAGGCATTTGCGCATTTCCAGTCAGAACAGGCCTTAAACAAACTTTTTCCCCCTGGCACATTTTCCGGCTGGTACCCGCATTGCCTTCATTGTTGTTTTCCTTACAAATAATAACTTTGGACATGTCTGTCAGACCAAAGATGTTATAACAAAATGAGGTGAAGGGATGGTTCACTCATCTTTCGAGTAAACTTCCAGAAGTGAATGATGGTAGATGACACACGCCCTTCAACATGCACACTGCGAACAGACCGAACTCATCTTGTCTCCTCTTCTTATCTTGGTTGACGCGAAAAAACAAACATGGCGGAGTGCACAAACCACCCATCGTTGAATTACTTTTGATTTTTAAAAAGTGTTTTACTCAGTTATTTAGATCGTAATTGCTATTAGCTCATTCAGATGATGGATTCTGTCAGCCAAGAGTTAACTAAATATAACCCTTGTGTTATGTCAATCTTTCCTCAGTTAGCGCTATGACTAAATGTAGCCTACATTTTCCGGTTTGGATGAGAATTGTGTTATGCTGTCGCTACATCTGTGAAAGTCTGAAAAATGCATCCAAAAATAAATTGGTCGCGTTGAGGACATAACCTTGTAAAGACCGTGTTTGTGCAAAATGCATCTGTGAAAAAACAGTGTAGCCAGCTTTAACACGGACTGTTGCGTTGGGCATTCTAAATAAGTGCTTTAATCAAAGCGGTTTGAGGTTATGCTACAGGGACAACTGTAGAATGATCACACCTGTGTGTTGATACGCGTCAAAGGGTTAAATAACTACTTAAAGTTGTTTTGTGGGGGAAATGTACTTCACCATTTATACCATTTATATTTTTTACCATTTATATTTTTGACTACTTTTACTTTCACTTCACTACATTCCTAAAGGAAATGTACTTTTAACCTCTTGTAAACGGCCTATTTCTCAGAACCAGATGCTAGAATATGCATATAATTGACAGATTATGATAGAATACACTATAAAGCTTCCAAAACTGTCAAAATATTGTCTGTGAGTATAACAGAACTGATATTGCAGGCGAAACCCTGAGGAAAATCCAATCAGGAAGTGCCTCTTATTTTGAAACCCTTCTGTTCCTATGCATGCCTATCCTCCATTTAAAGGGATATCAACCAGATTCCTTTTTCTCTGGCTTCCCTAAGGTGTCAACAGTCTTTAGACATAGTTTCAGGCTTTTATTTTGAAAAATTAGCGTGAAAGATCACAATGCGTAAGTGGATAGGTGGGGGCTCTCAGAGTGAGTTTTTGCGTTACAGAGTAAAGCCGCTGTTATTGAAAAACCTACACACTCGGTTGATATATTATCGAATATATATTTTAAAAACTACCTGAGGAATGATTATAAAAAACGTTTGACATTTTTCTGTGGACATTATGAAGACTATTTGGAATTTCCGTCTGCGTTGTCGTGACCGCTCTTTCCTGTGGATTTCTGAACATAACGCGACAAACAAACGTTGGTATTTTGGGTATAAAAATTATCTTTATGGAACAAAAGGAACATTTGTTGTGTAACTGGGAGTCTTGTGAGTGAAAACATCCGAAGATCATCAAAGGTAAACGGTTAATTTGATTGCTTTTCTGATTTTCGTGACCAAGCTTCCTGATGCTAAGTGTACATAATGCTATGCTAGGCTATTGATAAACTTACACAAACACTTGGATTGCTTTCGTTGTAAAGCATAATTTCAAAATCTGAGTCGACAGGTGGATTAACAAAAGGCTAGCTGTGTTTTGCAATATTGCACTTGTGATTTCATGAATATTTTTTAGTAATATTATTTGACTGTTGCGCTATGCTATTCAGCGGTTGCTGACGAAAATGATCCCGCGACAGGGATGGGTAGCGTCAAGAAGTTAACTTCATACATTTTTCCCTCACACCCAAAAGTACTCGTTACATTTTGAATGCTTAGCAGGACAGGAAAATGGCCCAATTCCCACACTTATCAAGAGAACACCCTGGTCGTCTCTACTGCCTCTGATCTGGCGGACTCAATAAACGCAAATGGTTTGTTTGTAAATTATGTCTGAGGTTGTAACGTGCGCGCTGGGAGTCGGGAAGCAAGTTCAGGGAGTGAATAATTGAATAAATAAATGAAAACATAATACAAAACAAGAAACACGAACAGACATGAAACTGAAACAGAGTCCGAGTCACTAACACCTGAGGAAAGAACCAAGGGGAGTGACAGGTAATCAAGGAGGTGATGGGAGTCCAGGTGAGTGTCATGAGGCGCGAGACGATGGTGACAGGTGTGCGGGATAATCAGCAGGCTGATGACCTAGAGGCCGGAGAGGGAGTATACGTGACAGAGGTTTGGAGTGTGACCCTGGCTATCCGTAATAATAAAAAACGTGAAAGTTGTGCAGTCTAGTTTGCTTAATATAAGGATTTTGAAACTATTTCTACTTTTACTTTTGATACTTGAAGTACATTTAAAACCAAATACTTTTAAACTTTTACTCAAGTAGTATTTTACTGGGGACTTCCACTTTAGTCATTTTATATTAAAAAGGTATCTTTACTTTCGCTCAAGTATGACAACACCACTGGGTGTCTATGTGTGCTTACATGCGTGCGTACACATGGGCGTGTGTGTGTGTGTGTGTGTGTGTGTGTGTGTGTGTGTGTGTGTGTGTAAAAGAGAGACAGAGGTAAACAGGAGATAGTGTGTGTGTATGATCACATTCCCAGGCCCAGCTCCTCCAGGGAGGCAGATAAAGAAACTGCCAGAACGGAGGTGGAAACAATGGCCAGGAACTTTCAGTTGCAGCTGTGTGTGTGTGCGTGTGCGTGTGTGTGAGGGGATATGGCCCACCTGTCCAAATCGCTACACCTCTTCCTGTGTACAGTTCCACATTTCAATTGCTCTCTGTCTTTATAGTGTTTTTTATTTTTTTATTTTAAACTCTTTCTTCTTCTCTCTTGGTCTCTCCATTCCTCTCTATCACTCTGTGAGACTCATTCACTACAGATGCCAATCTAGAGTGCAGGAGTAGTGAGGGTGGCCACGTGTTGTATGCTAGACTGAGAATCACAGACACCTACACTAAATACACACCTCGCTTTGCGCACGGGGACATTGCCATTTTGAAACCTAAATAGCAAGCAAACAAGGTTGACTTACAGTAGAAATCTGTGATCCTGAGAGTATTTTCTCTCCGTCTGCGGGAAACCAATGAAGGGTGGGTTTGCTAGTGTTTTCTTAGTGAATAACCATACCAACCTCAGTGCAACGTTCAGGCATCAGTTATTACAATCCTGTTACAACAATCATCTGACGTGATGAAACTATGGTAACACTTCAAATGACACAGTCAAGCCTCGACAGGTCGGCCCACCCCAGTCTCACGGGCGCACACACGCACCATTCATTACAAGTCCAATTAGTAAACAGGTTATTGGTCTGAGAGGTAAGGATCAGCTTGAATAGGCACACCTCTTGGCAGAGTGAGACTTGATTGGCCGATGAAAGAGACACAACAAGCTCACAGCCACATGGGACTGAATGGCTCTATGACGAGACACAAATTGCCACTTTTCAATTGGTGCTTGTTTGCGACATTAAAACGTCTCTAGCATGCAGTACAACATCCCCGACACACATATCTACTGTATATTGTCCCGTAGGTTTGCCTTCCAGCCATGGTCTTATGGGGACTTAACGTTTGATCCTGTGGCTTCACAGGAAGTCCATATTAGCCTCGGACCAATGGGAAACGGGGGTGGTCTCTATGAGTCAGAGTTACTGTATGAAACTCAGCAACAATAGGGGCTCAATAGGCCCCAATTGTCCGGAAACAATGAGGGAGATCTGCCCAACGGTCAGCACCAAATTCCCCCTACCCTACCTCGTCTCCCACCAACCCCATAGAGAGGGGGAGGCGCCCTGGGGGAATACGTGGAGGACGACGGGAGGGGATGGAGGTGGAAGGATGAGGAGGAAGAGGAGGAGGAGGACGTGGATCGCCCCCGGACGGAGTGGACTCCAAGAGGAAACAGGCCTCATTTCCTCCTCTTTATCTGTCAGACAAGGGGCCACCGTTAGCAGGGAGAGTGATGGGGAGAGGAGGAGTGGGGAGAAAGGGAGAGGAGGAGGAGGAGGGAAGAACAGATGTGAGAAGAAGAGAGGGAAGGACAGGGGAAGAGAGGAGCAGATAGGGGAGAGAGGTGAGGATGGGGGAGAGGAAGGGAGGACGGGAGGCGAAGAGAGAAAAACAGCTTTTGGGAAGAAGAGAATGAAGGAAGGAGAGTCCACAAATCACTGAATAAACCATCAAGTGTTGTGCTGTTTCAGGGTTGAACAGACATACACAGCACTAGCGTTAAGGTCTTATTTGATCTTATGCCACTAGGAGCAGGGGCTGGGGGGCAGGGAAAGAGAGTGTCCTCCTACATATTGTAGGCTCTGAAGTTAATGGAAAAACGTGTCAGTGGAACACAGCGAGGCTGGCTGGCTGTTAAATAAACAGAGAGAGAGAGAGAGAGAGCAGCCTGGCCTGGCCGTGGCTGGTGACTCAACATTTCTGATTGAGACGGACGGACGGGAGAGGAGAGCTGAAGGGAATGATGGAACCGTGACAAAACACCCCTACTCCTGACACACACACACACACACACACACACACACACACACACACACACGAACACACACTGCCAAACCTGAAATCTCCCTAAATACAAAGTCCCTGTCATGCCATCCATATGTAAGGACAGGGGGACTGACTGACTGGTTTTCAGGTGCTGGTGTTCATTAAAGTGGCCCTCCAGTCTCCTTTGAACCAATAGCATGCACCCATCCACATCGATGGGGCTGCAGTGGAGCGGGTAGAGAGCGTCAAGTTCCTCTGGTCCAAATCACTAAAGACTTAAAATGGTCCACACGCACGCACAGTCGTGAAGAAGGCACGGCAGCGCCTCTTCCCCCTCAGGAGGTTGAAAAAGTTTAGCATGTGGGCCCTCCAATCCTCAAAAAGCTCTACAGCTGCACCATTAAGAGCATCTTGACTGGCTGCATCCCTGCTTGGTGTGGCAATAGCACCGCCCTCGATCGCATGGAGCTACAGGGGGTGGTGTGGACAGCCCAGTACATCACTGGGGCCGAGCTCCCTGCCTTCCACCCTCAAGCGGCGTGAAACAAAGTCCCGGAAAAACGTTAAAAGACTCCAGCCACCCAACCCATCAACTGTTCTCCGCGCGGCACCGGTGCATCAAGTCTGACACCAACAGACGCCTGAAACAGCTTCTATCCACAAGCAATAAGACTGCCCCACACGGGACTCTACACACTCACGCACACTGACACTCCAACACACACATAACATGCACACACACACACACTCCAATGCAATCTTCCTTTACGCCCGCTGCTACTCTTGTTTATCACACATCCTGATGCCCAGTCTCCTTAACCCCGATGCATATTTGCCTCCGTCACTCCAGTATCCCTGCACCTTGGAAATATGTTATGGGAACTGACCCGGTGTCATAGCTTCTTACCATCTCGTGTTCTTCCTATTTCTTGATTTTCCGTGTGTTCTTGAGTTCTATTTATTTGTGGCGCCACATTGATGCTGAAGACCGCATCGTTGGGCTCAGCGCTTGCAAGCGAGGCACCTCACTGTACTCGCGCACGTGACATTAAAATGTGAACCGTGACGAGTACGGTAGAGTGTTTCCCGAAGGGGGAGAAAAGGGGAGTCCTAGCATAAACATCTACAGTTGACACAGGGACTTCTGAAACCCGGGATATGAAGGGGCAGGCGTGGAGCTGATTTTGTTCCCGCAAAACAATAAACAGATTAGGGAAAGCAGCGTTCCCTGGAACAGTTACCCTGTTGCACATTTTTCAAGCTGCTGTTGGCCAACCTCCAGCGACTGGCTTTGGAAATCTGGTAATCTAACCATCTCAGAGTGTAATTGGCTGAGAGAAACCAACGCCTCTCATGCCAGACACTGACTTGAGGATTATGCTCTCCTGCTGGCTGCTGCAAAATGGCCGCCTTCTTCCCTGTACTGCACATGCATGGCCCAGGTAAAAACCTGGCTGTAAGACACCACGGCGGATTGCTCAGTAATTGTTCACTTTTCCTTTTGATGCACATAGATTGGGTGCCACTCTGAGCACAACCAAATCAAACGAAAACATCATCAGTGGCTTTAAATGCGTTTCATAAATTGGACTGCGAATGCAGATTATGGAAGGTATCCTTTCAGACATGGGATGCTCAAGCAGGGGTACTTGTCGTTATTAGAGTGGCCTGGTAGGCGTCCTGGTTTTGTGACCTTTTTTAGCTCATAGTCTGTCACAGTGATGTAACGGTGTTGGCCTGGATGTCATCAACTGCTCGTTACATGAACATGGACTTACTTCGAGGCAAAATCATATACATCTATACGTCACTTCATGGCACCTGGATGTACTCAGTGTGTGTGTGTGTATGTGTGTGTGTGTGTGTGTGTGTGTGTGTGTGAGAGAGAGACATTCACTGCCAAAATTCCTCACCATTAGCTATGAGATGTCAGAGACAGCTGGAAAAAGATAGCACTGGCATTTAGGGCTGATCGGCGATTACTAAACAGATAAACACAACACACACACACACACACACACACACACACACACACACACACACACACACACACACACACACTCACACACACACCAATTCAGGGCAAATATAGTATTCCGTAGGTAAATCTCACACACGCCGACATGGTCTCAGAGCAATTTGTATTATTCTGTACTTAAATATGTGACACATCGCGACTCAAACAAGCAACCTTTGGATTGCTAGACGGTCGCAGAGTACGCCCACCTATCCTCCCTGATCAACCTCCCTACTTTTGTTTCTGTCTAAAGTAACTAGACCATACATCTTGGAGATGCTCAGAAATACGTAATGTATGTTTTGTACCAGGCTGCGCGCGCACACACACACACACACACACACACACACACACACACACACACACACACACACACACACACACACACACACACACACACACACACACACACCTTGTGCTCTCACCTTGATGTCGACAATGGAGCAGGCAATCTGTTTGACGTAGGCAAGGTCAGCGGTCTGTGGCAGCAGCACTGACTCTCTGGTCAGCCCAATCTGGATGATGAAGGAGACCCCAGCTGGGGTGGGGGGCACGTAGGAATTGGCAACCCCCCCAGGGCCCAGCCCAGCCCCCAGTTCCACAGGGGGGAGACCACCGTGAGCAGGGGAGGGAGGCACGGCCATGGGGGTCCCCTGCTGCATCACCACAGAGCCTGGGGGAGAGGGGCCCCCCGTGTGGAAGAAGACCTGGGGTAGGGGTCCCGACGACATACAGGGGCTGGCGTTGGCCATCCCTCGCTACACACGCGCACGCTCTACCTCCCTCAAAAGAGCAGGAGCGCGAGGGTGTCGACACGGTGATCCACAGACAAATACACACCTCTACTGGGAGTCTCTGCCCTGTGACCACCCCTTCTCCCAGAGGAGTCAGGAGGAGATCCCTATCCAGGAAGACCTGCTTCTTCTTTTCTTTCTTTCTATCTCTCCCTCTTGATTTTTTGTCATCTGCACTCACACGTCTTCTTTCATTATCCCGGCAAGGCAAGCGTGAGGGACAGACTGAGAAAAACGTATCCCCTCCTACCCACCGCTCCTCCTTCTCGGGTGAAGAAGTTGTTCTGCTGATGAGAAAGTCTCAATTTTCACAGGAAACACTTGAGGAAGGAGAAAGAAGGGGGGAAAAAGTTTGTTGTCCTTAGACTCCAGCCTGTACAAAATGGCTTCCTTGAGCAGGAAACTGAGAGAATGAAGGAGAGACAGCCTGGTGGTGCTTTTCTTTAACAAGTCTTGTCCTGTTTCAGTTTCAGCCGAGTTAACTATTTTTCTGTAGAAAAGCAAGACCGAGAGTACCTCCCTCTCCCTCCTGCTCCCTCCTTTCTGAACTTGCAACAGCCAAGGAGGAAGTGATATGACTGACACAACTCTCGGCCAATGGGTGGAGGAGAGCTCTGGATAAGCCCATGTCAGTCCCTCCCACTCCCTGGTCTTCTCCCATGCTCTATGTTTTATGTTGCAGTAATTTGTCTTGTTTACTCCTTCTCTAACAGCTGGGCTCTTCTTACTCTAGCCCGAGGGGAACTGCACACAATTATGTATCTCTCTCCCTCTAAAACACTATCCCTCTTTTCTCTGTGGCTTTGCTTTTTGTTCTCTCTCCTCACCCTCTTGGCAGTGCCAATGACATTCAGGCCTCTCTCTGATTCGAATGTAGGACCACACCTACAGTGCAACTACCATTCTACTCAGTGAAGTAGAAAAGAGCTGTAAAAAAATGACTTTTGATAGTTCACTCAGTTTATAACTTGTGGTAGGTACTCTTTGTTTGATATCTGTTCAACGTATAATTGCTTATTGTGAAAAACGATTATTTAGATATAGGTAATTAGCCATAGATGATGCTAATTTAAATAAGAGACGTGGCCACAATAAACCTACTGTAAGAAGCACTTTCTTATGATGGTTGTTCTGAGTTGTACCTCCTTTAAGGGCCACTAGAGGGTGCTGTATCCCCCAGAGTCTCTGACATAATCATAACACTGGAACAGATCCATGGTCTGTTTTGATCTTCATCACATAACTAATAAAACCGGCCTTGCTCATCTTCAGGAAGGGGTGCTGTGAGCTTGATATTTCTGGGTTGTCTTCTCCAGAGCATGGGTAGCAGGTGGCTGTCAAGATTGTCATGTTAATGTGGCTTGTTCGTTAACAATCCCTTGGTCACTTGCTTGCTGTGGGTCCTGTTGTATCTTTTCCTAGAGCCCTGTGAAAAACTGTCTAGTTGCAGAATTGGCAATGACCGGGTTAGAAGACGGGTACTTCAGGCATTCCTGGTCTGAAGAGAAGTCAGGTGAGGGAGAGAAGAGCGTATTGGGTCGTTCCACGAAATGAGTCCCTTTTGGGCAGTGGAACTTGGTGCTGGAAAAAACCTGTTTGATTTCTGCAAATGTTTACACTCTGTCATAAAGAGGACAGGATACACTGAATAAAAAAACATGCTTTCCCCATCTCAGGCGGTTTTAAATAAGCAAATCAAAAATACCTGCAAAGTAACAGGGTTGACGACGCCATCTTACATCATAAAGCTCCTTGTGACAGGGAGAACGTTCAAACATTTCTAGCCTGTCGAGCTATGGGCAACAGGGTTGACGTATTATGCCCGACACGCTCAGTTTTCCACCACAAAATGGCCGAAAAGAGTAGAACCAGGTCATGATTTCATGCTATGATTTAACTATTTTATGTTCAATGTTTCTTTTGGAGAAAAAAAAAAGATTTAAAAAGGAATAGTTTCACCATATTAAAATGAGAGTTCAGTCCACGTAACGTAACTTACAATTAGTGAGAGAAAAAAATGTAAGCATAAAATGAATCACTAATAAATAATCATCTTTAGAAATCAAAATCAAATCAAATAAAATGTATTTATATAGCCCTTCGTACATCAGCTGATATCTCAAAGTGCTGTACAGAAACCCAGCCTAAAACCCCAAACAGCAAGCAATGCAGGTGTAGAAGCACGGTGGCTAGGAAAAACTCCCTAGAAAGGCCAAAACCTAGGACGAAACCTAGAGGAACCAGGCTATGTGGGGTGGCCAGTCCTCTTCTGGCTGTGCGGGGTGGAGATTATAACAGAACATGGCCAAGATGTTCAAATGTTCATAAATGACCAGCATGGTCCAATAATAATATGGCAGAACAGTTGAAACTGGAGCAGCAGCATGGCCAGGTGGACTGGGGACGAAATGACTTTGTCAAAGCAACAAAATAACTAGGGCTTTGCAATAATGGGGAAAACTTGGGAGAAATGTTGAGGTTAAGTGGCTTTAAATCTTCCTAGAAGTCTCAGAGGGTGCACAGAAGGACAGGCTGACTTCGGTCGTCAGTTGAACAGTGTTTCCTCTGACACATTGGTGCAGCTGGCGAGCGTGTTTTAAGGAGCACGGTTTGGCGGGTCATGTTTCAAAAGACGCATGCCTCGACTTTCGCATCTCCCGAGCCTGTTGGGGAGTTGCAGCCATGAGAAAAGATCGTCATTGAAAAAAGATATATATAATTTAGATACATTTTAAAATAAAAATAACATAAATAAAGAAACCATGTATCAATAAGTTGATAATGAATATGTAGTAATACAGTAATCAATTACAGTTGCCATGATACAATGAACGACAACACTGCTCTCAATTCACTGTACAAAATCGTTATTTTATTCGAATTTTTTGTGTTTTTCTTCTTTAATGACATACAACACGAGACCCGCAAAATAAAGAGAAAGGAAAATCTGTAATTTGATACGAGCTAGAATGCAGCTCCAAAAATATATATAATAAAACAAACTCAATAAGAAGCAGGTCTCTTATCCCTTGTAGTTAGAGGACATTGTTTGAATACCGCTTAATATGATGTACAAAATATCACACAGTGATAAGTTGCTATTAAAAAAATAAAAACACAAAGAAACGAGTCCTTTACCTTGGCCTCGGACTGATCACTTTTTTCCTTCTGATTTGTTAACCGTTTAGTTGTTGTTTTTTTTTACAAGGTATACATTGTCATTATCAATCACAAGCAAGTTCTAAGCCTAGCAAAGAAGAAAGATTTCACTGATGATACTACAGTATTCTTAGATAATAATTATAATCAAAGGGGGGAAAAAAGCAACAAATAAAAAATGAGACTGGACATGTAAATCAGATAATGGTTGCTCTAGTCTTCTATCATTTACAGTCATATCTATTTTCCTCTTGCTTTCTTGATTTTTTTGATTCACATTGATTTGTCTGTACTCAGAAGACGGGACATATTTGAGCGTTATATCAGGACCAGTCTGTAGCTCAATGCTGCAGACGTACATGTGGACTCTGACTGACACACAAACACGGAGTGCAGAGTTCGTCCAACACACTCATGCAGTCTTAATATTTACTTGAAGGGAGGAGAAATACCAGGGAGACACTTCAGGGCTTGGTTTCCCGGTAGCGATGGAATTTAGGCGTACAAGTATTTTAACCGATGCATCGTTCCTGCAACGGCCGAAGATGTAACATGCGTTTCCCAAAACACCACGCAGAAAGAACGTTCGCCAAGTGCGTCGTTGGAGCATGTGTCGATACCTATAGGATAAAAAGAAAGGCCGCTTTCGCTATTCATATCTTACCTTAACATAATTATTTCACAATACTGGCAACCGGTCAGCTCCTAGAGAGATGATCACCTAATGGCTGCAAATATTGAGGTGGTTTATTCTAATGCTTAACCAATAATAATGCACAAATCACAGATTTGGCATATCATTGCGCACATTACAAATGAAATGTATTGAGGCAAAAATTGCAGACAGACTAGCCAGCTAAATAGAACTCAATTGATTGAACATGGAATGGATTTCAATATGATTTAAATAAACAGGCCTATGTATGTAGCCTTTATAAACCTATTTTCTGTATCCATCTTTTAATGCAGTCAACTCGGTTTTCATTTGATACATATTGCGGTCAACTTAGCAGTCAACTTCGGTCTGAAGTTATCTGCGTTCACAGTGAGACAGATAAACATCTCAAATTCTGTTTAGATTACATCTTCTGATCTGTGTATAAAGTGACCAGGATGGGTAAAAAAAAAATAATAATAATAATTTAAGCATCTAACGACACACTTCGCTGTTCTGAGGCAGTCGATTTCAAATGCGACTTTAGTAATGGTTTTGGGAAACAGCTTGGCGATTTAACGACGCTCCTATGAAGATGCTAACGATGAACTGCACTTCCTGATTTGTCCTCATTTTAGATTCGGTTCATTAGTAAATGCTAGCGGCCAGGACTGAATTCAGTCGGGGTGTGGTTTGATGTGAGTGTCTCTTGTGCGTGTTCGCAGGAGGGAAGAGTTCGCCAAAATCGTTTCGCGAATTAGCTTCAGCTAGCTGGTACGTCACCGTGGCAAAATTAGTTTAACTTTGGATAGCTTATCTCTGGGGATAGTTTGGGACGTCAATAAATTACACAATGTAACCGGGACAATATTTTCATGTTGCACATCTTTTAGGTGTCTCATTAATTGCTTTCAATATTGCGATATGATTTATAGTTGGTTTTCTGCATTGTATAGTTGGTTTGAACATTTCAAATATTGTCCCATGTACATTGTGTAATTTACTGATGGTCCCTAACTTGCCCCATAAGGATATCCAAAGACAAACCAAATTGACCATGAACATTACATTGGGTCATGATGCAGCTGCACTCAGAATTGATGATTACTTGGGTGCAGCCAGCTGTGGGAAGGATTCAAATAAACCCAACCTATGGAAAACTGTTATGGTGCTTTTCATTCCGTGAAATACAGTTTTTTTCCTATCTCGCAAATCTCAGTTTCGGACAAGACTGACTTTATGACCAAAATTATTCTAGTTGCACATTGTAGTCAATTTTGACAGTAAAATAAATGCTTCTGACTCACACCGATGCTACACCAATGCTACTTTTTAGGGCCAGTCGCTCTTTAAGACTCTTTTGGGAAACTGGGCCATGGGCTCCACAGCCGCACTAAGACACAAACAGGCTCCAGGTAACCTCTTGGTCTAGTCTTGGGGTCTAGTGCAGCTGATGCAATGCAGCATATAGCCAACCGTTAGTTAGTGTGTCACTGGAATGCACTTCGTATGGAAGCTATAACGTTGGTGGGAGTGGATGCACTGTTACACAAAAAATGGCCACCGGACTTCCAAGAGGTGGGTGATACCATCAGCTGGGTGATTGACAACTGCGTACTATAGTTATCCTCTCCACAACAACGCATGACAGCACCCAGTGTGCTACAGTAAGTAGCACTTAGGCATTCTCTCTGCCTCATCAAATTCAATGCATCTGAAACCATCATGTAAAAGCAAACACATGAAGCTGACATTAACTAAACCAAGCCCACAAAAACCTGACTAACCAGAGAGAGTGGCTTCCCAGAAGGTCTTGCAGTGGAGAGAAACGTTGACGTCTCAGTCATTTTTTTACCAGCAACCTTTGATTCTCTGACCCCTGTTGCATGTAGGCGCTCTTGGTTAAAGTTGACCTTAACCACATATCTAGGATTAGATTACCCTAACCCCAATGCTGACTTTAACCATTAAGGGGATGGAAAAAATACCTGATCTGGTATCAGTGGTTTGAGACGAGTTCTACCCCCTCCCTCTGACGTATGTGCTAGGGGTTGATTAGTACGTTTGGGGGGGGGGGGGGTCAGCTCGGGGCCAGTTACTGATTGACATGGAGCTACTGGGCCATTCAATCTTTACTGCCATGCCCTGCTCTGCCCTGGTCTGGTGGAACCATGTTTCCACAGCCAGAGATCTGCCCTCGGCCCCCCCCCCCCCACCACTACCCGCCGCCTATCTTCCACCCCGGAAAGTTCAAAAATAAACTTGAAGGATGCAGGAGGCCGGTTACTCAACGACATCACCCCTGACCTCTGACCTATATGTCAATCTTTAGCAGACGCCCAAGGCTCCGCCCTTTGTCCAACCTCGTTACCACTTCCAGGAAAAACAGCTCCGCAATAATCCAAGCACAAAGTGGTGGCTTGGTGAACGGTCACCAGCCCTGTCTAAACTCAGTCTTCGTCGGAGGCCAATGTAAAGGGTCTTGGGGGGGGGGGGGGATTCAGGTAGTGTTTGTTCTTGTTTCCTCTCCAAAGGGGAAAGGGAGAGGAAGGAGGGCTCTTTATGTGGCTTTTGTTCCCATATCCTGGGGGCAAATGTATCCTGCTGGCCCCGTTGACACGGGAGAGAGGCACCAGTTTCCCACTATGAGCACTCTGGGCAATTCAGTGCAACCCAAACCCCCCCCCCCCCCCCCGCCCCTCGCACAAGAAACAGAAACCTAATCAACAACAGTCATTTCATTGGACAATAAGATTGTTTCCAAAGGCCGTTGTGACTAGATGCCGACTTAAGGGACAGAGAGAGAATACAGGACGCCACTTTCTGGTAATGTCCACCGTTTCAGTCAGAGGGGTTACTGCGGCATCAACATTAAATTACTCCCGTCATCTCCACATACTCTTTCACAAACCAGCTGTCCCGATGAAATGACAAAACTTCACACACACACACACACACACACACACACACACACACACTATATATAAAAAGAAACCAGTAGAAAAGTGTCTGCTTAGCATAGCGTGTTAGTTTCCTATGAGATACAAATGACCCATACAGTATCTCAACACAAACAGTTGACGTGGCTGGAGAGTGACGATACAAGCTATATCATGCTACTTTTGATGACAAATATCCCAGTGAGACAAACAGGACCCCCACACACACACACACACACACACACACCTCGAATGAAAACAGGTCCCTGATTCAGACTCGGACTGATGAGGTCTTAGCACCAAGATTAAACAAGTGCAACACACACACAAACACACCTTTCTACTGAAATGGATGACCGACCGACCGACCGTACAATACCGGACACACAAACGCTCAGGCTTAGTATCTTGACGATGAGGCTGATATTAAAGCCGTTTGTCCAACACCGGTTAGGAGGCGTCTCCAAAACACACACACACAAAAAAACTAAAACCCTCAGAAGTCTTTGGAATGAAATGCATTGTTCCCCCACACTGTGGTGCAGCAGACAATTGCTACTGCCATCAACGGGTGGGTACTGGACTCTACTGTAGTTAGGTGCTTACGTGTGTTAGCAACTGGTGAGCTAAGCTTCTTATCTCTTAAAAAACCAAAAAGCTTTAAACGGAAAGTGAACCCGGGTGCGCGCCGCGTCATAGTAGGTGCCGCATCAGCATGCGTAGTGATCCAAGTCAACACACATTGTCTTATAATAACCGCCAGTGGACTGTAAAAAGTAGAAATGAATGAGAGTATTGTAGTGTAGTAAACTGACCTAATAAACCGAGCAGTCCGATCTAGTCGTTAGAAAAGCAGTATGGTTAGTATTGCAACAAGTTACTGAGGCATCATGGGATCAGCTAGAGAACTGTGGTTAATAGTGTCCTGTTGGCGATGACCCAGCCAGTGGGGTGCAGGACAACAGTTTTTGTGTGTGTATGTCACTGGATGGGTACGTGTGTAACTGTGAATGTGGAATTGTGTGTGAGGTTCGTCCATTGTAGTCATCACTCTCCTCTGGCCGAGTTGTGTTAGTCGGGCTGTAATGAAAAGAAGGGACAAGTTCATAGAAGCAGAAACTGTAAAGAAACTCAACTAACAGATTGTAAGATAAAGCACACACACACACTCTCTCTCTCTCTCTCTCTACCAGTGAAGATGATGTTGAGTCCCTGTCTGTGCCTCCTCTCAGACGAAGACCTTGGCGAGTGCGTCGGCGCCAGCCGAGGCGATGAAGGGCTGCGAGGGGTGGAAGGCCACGTCGTGAATGGCCTCGTCGTGCTTCTTCCTGTGGGCCGTGATCTCCTGCACACACGTCCTGTTGTCCAGCATCCACAGACGCACCGAACAGTCATGGCCTGCAGGGAGGAAGCGGAGAGCACGGTTAGAGTAACAGCGGAAGCACGTGGTGAGGTTAGAAGCAATGGTTCTCAGTCCTGGTCCTGGGGACTCAAAGGTCCTGGGGACTCAATTCCTGGGGACTCAAAGGTCCTGGGGACTCAATTCCTGGGGACTCAAAGGTCCTGGGGACTCAATTGCAGCCCTTTTAAGAAACACTGGATTACTGGTACTCACTGCCAGAGATGAGGTAAGTGCCTTTGGGGTCCGTGGTCAGACAGGTGACAGCATCCAGGTGTGCCACCATGGAGTGGATCAGTTTACCTGGTAACACACACAGGTGGGCATTACATTTCATTGAAGTAAATCAAATGGTAAAAGCAAGTTTTGGAGCTATGGGCTAGTTCGACCCAGATAAAAACAGATCAGGCACGAGGCCTAACTCTGGCGTAGTTACAGAAAGGTAGGATTTAGCCGTGGACAGGGGGCTGACCTGTCTTGTTGTCCAGATAGCGGATAGTGCGGTTCTCGTGTGCGGTGATGGAGATGGGCTCCGAGGGGTGGCTGACCACACAGTTAATCAGCTCACTGCCTGCAGGGGGCGACACACACACAGATCAGCTCACAGATCAGCTCACAGACACATACAGATCAGTAGAGGGAGATCCTCCTGGCTCCTCTCATGGAAGGGAGGCACAGAGGGATGCATTTTATATATATATATTAAGGTATTTTCAGATTTTATTGAACAGAGAGAGGATGAGAGAGGGGAAGGATGGAGCAGTATGCCCGATTTGAACTTGTGCCGACTAGGGGTGTAAGGGTACACATTTTCGTACCGAAGACGTTCAGGTACCTCAGATGAACATTTTAAAACAATCATTTTGTGAATATACTCCCATCGTTGTTTAAATCGCCAGTTTGGGAAAATGTTGGTTTCCCAGTAGATTACAACGGCGATGGGCAGAGAGTAGTGGATAAAATGTTAACAGTATGTCGCCACGTGCAACGAGAACTGTCTATGCAGCTGCCAACACCTCAAATATGTTGACACATTAACACCGACATCACCCCAGTATTCCGGAGCAAGACGGAAACGCAAAAAAACAACACAACATCGTCTCCCTTCTGCATTCAAGCAGCCCTTGGCAGCTGATTCTGACCGGGCCAAAGAAAATAGAAGAGCGATAGGTAGGCTATGTTTATATTCTTTAGTACATAGCCGTGGATATGCGTCCATTCTCGGTGGTTGAGAATAGGGTGTTTCAGCACCTCGTTGAAAGTGCTCGAGCCACGCTACGAACTTCCCTCTCGCATCCATTTCAGCAAACAGCTAGTACCCCGCTCTATATAAGCAAGCCAAAGCCAAAGTTTTCAATGAATTGGCCAATGCATCCTGTGTTGCGCTTGCTTAAGTCACAGTCCATCACATTACCCCGGAGTGGGAGATGTGCTACGGACACGCCCCTTTATGAGAGTCACAAGTGCGTATCTGGCACTGAAGGAGGCAACGTCATGGTGCATTCGTAACCATGTGGGAAGTGGGAATTTACCACATACCACTGGGAAAAATCCACTTGAATGGCCCTTCAACTGGTAATTACTAGTGAGAAACTCATCTATCATTCTGAGCACCCACTTCTCCCACATGTTGACCTCTGACATCATCTACTAAGGAAATGGCCTCTATAACAGCATTTTCGGCAGTTAAATGCAACAACAAAATAAGATATAAAAAGCTATCTAGAATTGTTTCGTTTTTTTTACTCTATAATTTATTTAAAAGCATGATAGCTGTAATTTTAGTTGATGGTTTGCGCAGCTTGTTGGCCATTAGCCAATCGCCGTTTCTCAACGAGTTCAAATCACGTGAACGCACCCAACTGGTATCTACAACCTCTGTGGGAGGTGGGAACTTGGTCAAATTCCCACCTCCCACATGGTTACAAACGCAGCATCAGAGTGTAAACTTGAGAGGCCCAACAGAAAAATCCTCTCACAGCAGACAATGCCAAGAAAAATTGTGAATGCTAAACATTGTGAATGCTAAACATTGTGAATGCTAAACATTGTGAATGCTAAACATTGTGAATGCTAAACATTGTGAATGCTAAACATTGTGAATGCTAAACATTGTGAATGGCATTTCATTTTCCCGCTGTACCGAAATGTAATCGAACCTTGACCCTAAAAACCGCAATAGGTACCGGTGAACCACTACACCCCTAGCCAACACAGTACGCGTGTGCCAGAGGCTGCGGCATTACCGCTAGCCCAACCAGGCCACAGGAAACATTCTGACAGTATTAGAACAGGCCCTAGGACTCACCGTCCTTGGTGCCGGTGTCTAGGACCATGATGCTCTGCTCTGTGGTGAGGTCATAGAGCAGCGTCTCGCCGCCGTCAAATGACACCACTGCCTGGTTGGGGTCAGAGTTCACAAAGGCCACCGAGGTGGGCGTTCCGTGTTCTGAGGGGGGGGGGGGGGGGGGGGGGGGGGGGGAGAGAGTTGAGATATAACACACACACACACACACACACACAGAAACACACATGCTCACCTTTCTCCTTGTTGAAGACGGAGAGACAGGGGGCAGAGTTCTGTGGGTCCCAGATGCGAACGGTCCCGTCTGCGGAGCAGGAGGCCAGGCGATGGTGGGCAGCAGAGTACGTCAGACTCCACACCGAGTCCTCATGACCCAACAACACACTGCTCTCTATACCCGGGTCTACACAACAAAGAGAACACACAAATGGATTCTACAACGGGATGAAACTGTGGTGCTTCTTGCTGAAACAAGCAAGGTGTTGTAGCAAACGAGTCTTCGGTTTTCAAATTGGGGTCCGCGGCCCCTTATATACGGGGTCGTGATTTTCTTTTGGGGGGGATTTTTTTATGTGTAAAATAACTTTGTATGAATATCATTATCTACAACAGAATACCATTGTGGATACCATTTTTATGTCTCTTAGACAGTTTCACGAGGCAACGGTAACTAGCGTTAGCTCAATGACGATCTCTATAGGAACGGTTAGCATGCTAGCTGTTCCCGTTCGTACAACTCTGGGGAAGTACGTAGATTCATGGATTCATTGCCAGAATCTCAAACTATCCCTTTAAAACGGGGCCCTTGGGTCACCGGTTTGCTTGGGCGGGGTTCCCTGGGCAAGAAAAGTTTGAAAACCCCTGGCCTAGGCAACGACCGGTGACCGCGGTCATTTGTCTGACCAATAACCCCCCTTCAAAAATTCCATGGCCGTCACAGCCCTAATTTCAGTCAATCTGTTTTTATTTCACCTTTATTTAACCAGCTAGGCTAGTTGAGAACAAGTTCTCCTTTACAACTGCGACCTGGCCAAGATAAAGCAAAGCAGTGCGACACAAATAACAACACAGAGTTACACATGGAATCAACAAAACATAGTCAATAATACAGTGGAAAAAAGAAAACAAAAAGTCTATATACAGTGAGTGCAAATGAGGTAAGATAAGAGAGTTAAGGCAATAAATAGGCCATGGTGGCGAAGTAATTACAATATAGCAATTAAACACTGGAATGGTAGATGTGCAGAAGATGAATGTGCAAGTAGAGATACACGGGTGCAAAAAAGCAAGGTAAATAAATAAATAAATACAGTATGGGGATGAGGTAGGTAGATAGATGGGCTGTATATACAGTGCCTTGCGAAAGTATTCGGCCCCCTTGAACTTTGCGACCTTTTGCCACATTTCAGGCTTCAAACATAAAGATGTAAAACTGTATTTTTTTGTGAAGAATCAACAACAAGTGGGACACAATCATGAAGTGGAACGACATTTATTGGATATTTCAAACTTTTTTAACAAATCAAAAACTGAAAAATTGGGGGTGCAAAATTATTCAGCCCCTTTACTTTCAGTGCAGCAAACTCTCTCCAGAAGTTCAGTGAGGATCTCTGAATGATCCAATGTTGACCTAAATGACTAATGATGATAAATACAATCCACCTGTGTGTAATTAAGTCTCCGTATAAATGCACCTGCACTGTAATAGTCTCAGAGGTCCGTTAAAAGCGCAGAGAGCATCATGAAGAACAAGGAACACACCAGGCAGGTCCGAGATACTGTTGTGAAGAAGTTTAAAGCCGGATTTGGATACAAAAAGATTTCCCAAGCTTTAAACATCCCAAGGAGCACTGTGCAAGCGATAATATTGAAATGGAAGGAGTATCAGACCACTGCAAATCTACCAAGACCTGGCCGTCCCTCTAAACTTTCAGCTCATACAAGGAGAAGACTGATCAGAGATGCAGCCAAGAGGCCCATGATCACTCTGGATGAACTGCAGAGATCTACAGCTGAGGTGGGAGACTCTGTCCATAGGACAACAATCAGTCGTATATTGCACAAATCTGGCCTTTATGGAAGAGTGGCAAGAAGAAAGCCATTTCTTAAAGATATCCATAAAAAGTGTCGTTTAAAGTTTGCCACAAGCCACCTGGGAGACACACCAAACATGTGGAAGAAGGTGCTCTGGTCAGATGAAACCCAAATTTAACTTCTTGGCAACAATGCAAAACGTTATGTTTGGCGTAAAAGCAACACAGCTGAACACACCATCCCCACTGTCAAACATGGTGGTGGCAGCATCATGGTTTGGGCCTGCTTTTCTTCAGCAGGGACAGGGAAGATGGTTAAAATTGATGGGAAGATGGATGGAGCCAAATGCAGGACCATTCTGGAAGAAAACCTGATGGAGTCTGCAAAAGACCTGAGACAGGGACGGAGATTTGTCTTCCAACAAGACAATGATCCAAAACATAAAGCAAAATCTACAATGGAATGGTTCAAAAATAAACATATCCAGGTGTTAGAATGGCCAAGTCAAAGTCCAGACCTGAATCCAATCGAGAATCTGTGGAAAGAACTGAAAACTGCTGTTCACAAATGCTCTCCATCCAACCTCACTGAGCTCGAGCTGTTTTGCAAGGAGGAATGGGAAAAAATTTCAGTCTCTCGATGTGCAAAACTGATAGAGACATACCCCAAGCGACTTACAGCTGTAATCGCAGCAAAAGGTGGCGCTACAAAGTATTAACTTAAGGGGGCTGAATAATTTTGCACGCCCAATTTTTCAGTTTTTGATTTGTTAAAAAAGTTTGAAATATCCAATAAATGTCGTTCCACTTCATGATTGTGTCCCACTTGTTGTTGATTCTTCACAAAAAAATACAGTTTTATATCTTTATGTTTGAAGCCTGAAATGTGGCAAAAGGTCGCAAAGTTCAAGGGGGCCGAATACTTTCGCAAGGCACTGTAGATGGGCTATGTACAGGTGCAGTGATCTGTGAGCTGCTCTGACAGCTGGTGCTTAAAGCTAGTGAGGGAGATAAGTGTTTCTAGTTTCAGAGATTTCTGTAGTTCGTTCCAGTCATTGGCAGCAGAGAACTGGAAGGAAAGACGACCAAATGAGGAATTGGCTTTGGGGGTGACCAGTGAGATATACCTAATGGAACGCGTGCTACGAGTGGGTGCTGCTATGGTGACCAGTGAGCTGAGATAAGGTGGGGCTTTACCTAGCAGAGACTTGTAGATAACCTGGAGCCAGTGGGTTTGGCGACGAGTATGAAGCAAGGGCCAACCAACGAGAGCGTACAGGTCGCAATGGTGGGTAGTGTATGGGGCTTTGGTGACAAAACAGATGGCACTGTGATAGACTGCATCCAGTTTGTTGAGTAGAGTGTTGGAGGCTATTTTATAGATGACATCACCAAAGTCGAGGATCGGTAGGATGGTCAGTTTTACGAGGGTATGTTTGGCAGCATGAGTGAAGGATGCTTTGTTGCGATATAGGAAGCCAATTCTAGATTTAATTTTGGATTGGAGATGCTTAATGTGAGTCTGGAAGGAGAGTTTACAGTCTAACTAGACACCTAGGTATTTGTAGTTGTCCACGTATTTCAATTCAGAGCTGTCCAGAGTAGTGATGCTGGACGGGCAAGCAGGTGCGGGCAGTGATCGGTTGAATAGCATGCATTTAGTTTGACTTGCGTTTAAGAGCAGTTGGAGGCCAAAGAAGGAGTGTTGTGTGGCATTGAAGCTCGTCTGGATGTTAGTTATCACAGTGTCCAAAGAGGGGCCAGAAGTATACAGAATGTTTTTGTCTGCTTAGAGGTATACCAGAGAATCACCAGCAGCAAGAGCAACATCATTAATGTATACATAGAAGAGAGTCGGCCCGAGGATTGAACCCTGTGGCACCCCCATAGAGACTGCCAGAGGTCCGGACAACGGGCCCTCCGATTTGACACACTGAACTCTATCAGAGAAGTAGTTGGTAAACCAAGGCTGTCGAGTCTGCCAATAAGAATGTGGTGATTGACAGAGTCGAAAGCCTTGGCCAGGTCGATGAATACGGCTGCACAGTAATGTCTCTTATCGATGGTGGTTATGATGTCGTTTAGGACCTTGAGCGTGGCTGAGGTGCACCCATGACCAGCTCTGAAACCAGATTGCATAGCATGATCATGATCATGTGCAATCCACTGACTCAGAGCTGAATACGTTAGCTGGGGATAAACCTGGCTAGTTCTGACTGGTTGACCGGAGGTGAAAGGTGATAGAGGGGTCAGACAGGGGTCAGGGGCTGACCGTAGTTGTCGTAGGGATCCACGTTGATGTCAGGGATCTTCCAGCAGCGCACGGTTCCGTCCAGACCCCCGCTGTAGCACGAGTCTCCGTCCTCTCCCATTGCCAGAGACAGAACGGCACCACTGTACACACACACAATTACACAAAGAGTAGCTATTATACCCAGAAACACACCAAAGCACGTGATAGTTGCAACAAACGTGTTTGCGTGCGTGCGTCACGCGTGCGTGCGTCACGCGTGGGTGCGCGCGCGAGTGGTCTGAGAGCACCTGTGGGCTCTGAAGGTGTAGATGGGTTCAACGTCCAGCGCTGCATTTCTGTTGAGGCAAAGACCAACATCAGTTTACACATTATAACACAGTGTTATAGCAAACTACCAGACCCCATTCAGTTTCTTTCCCACTCCTGGGCCTGTATTCATAAAGCATCTTAGATTAGGAGTGAGTGCTGATCTGGGATCTGTTTTTTTCCCCCTTTAAATAACCATTCATGAAATTACATGGGACAGGAGGGACCTGATCCTAGATCAGCTATTCATTAGGCTCTTACTTCTTGGAGTGTATGGCCTTGTTGAGGTTCCACAGCTTCAGGGTTCCATCCTCGGAGGCTGTGAGTAGAACGGCCTGGCTGGGGTGGAACATCAACGCTCTGATGGCATCAAAGTGGCTACGCAGCGTGAAGCGAGGGTTCCACGTCTTCTTGAACTCCTCCCGGTTATCCTGCAGCTACACGCACACAGGTGTCAGAGTGTTTGTGAATGTATTCATTTAACAGCAGCGGGCCCCCACTGCTAAATTGTTGCCACCTATTTATTTATTTTGGGGGTGGGGGGGGGGTTGAGTCCCTCAGATAGCATAAGAACACGGCTTAAGCCATGTTTAAAACTGCAATTTCTTCTCTCAGTCCCGTCCCCCCCCTCTGTTGTGTGTGTGTGTGTGTGTGTGTGTGTGTGTGTGTGTGTGTGTGTGTGTGTGTGTGTGTGTGTGTGTTCAAGTATTCACATCCACGGTGAGGTCGTTGTCGTTGGCCACGGTGAGGTCAGCCAGCTCTCCCAGGTTCATGTCTCCGCCCCCGACGGCGTCCAGGATGAAGACGTCAGAGGAAAAACCCAGAGCGCCACCTTAAGGAGCGGAGGAAGAACGGCTACATTCACCCACCATCTGATCAAAAACACATCCCTTCCTTTTTTCAATACTTAAACAATTACCTCTTCAGAGCAGTATCCCTTTAGACGAGAGAGAGAGAAGCAATTTAGCTACTTTGGTATTTGAGGATCCCCATTAGCTGTTGCGAAAGCAGCAGCTACTCTTCCTGGGGTCCACGCAAAACATGAAACAATACAGAACAGTGTAGAACATTTGGTACAGCAAGACAGGGAGAGTTTTGGGGGTCGGGTGTTGTCTTACCTTCCCCGGAGCGAGACTGTCCCGACACAGAGGGGGGCGGGGAGGGTTTGGGGGGGAAGTCCGACATCATGCCCTGTAACTTGTTCCTGCGCTTCTCTGAACCAGGCCAGAGGAGAGAGACACAACACACACAGTCATGCAGAGAGAGAGCGAGAGAGAGAGAGAGAGAGACACACACACACACAACACACACAGTCATGCAGAGAGAGCGAGAGAACGAGAGAGAGGGACAACACGCACTGTCATGCAGAGAGAGACACACACACACACAACACCATTCATGCAGAGAGAGCGAGAGAACGAGAGAGAGGGACAACACGCACTGTCATGCAGAGAGAGAGAGAGAGAGAGAGAGAGAGACACACACACAACACACACTGTCATGCAGAGAGAGAGAGTGCAGACAGAAAGATAGAGAGACGTGAAGGTCGAGAGTACACATGACCACGCATACCGAAGGAGACGATGAGTGGTCAGAGAAATAGAAAGAGACGAAGAGACACGGACCGAGAGACGGGCCGAGAGACAGGCCGAGAGACAGGCCGAGAGACAGGCCGAGAGACAGGCCGAGAGACAGGCCGAGAGACAGGCCGAGAGACAGGCTGAGAGGTGGATGTAGAGATAAAGTAGCCAGACACCAAAGAGCATGCTTATTGCTAACTGAACACATTGCTCCAGAGAGAGAGAGAGACACGTGGATGACAAAAGGCACCCACCAAACACAACATATGTGATAGTGAGACACACAGACAATGGTTCACCATAGGCAATGGTTTATTGGCAGTAGAGGTGAGAGTACAGAACATGTGACTCCCTAGAAAGAGAGAGATAGGGATGAAGGGAGAGCGGGACTGGCAAATAGAAAGAGACAGACAAAAAGCTGGACAGACGAAGAGACAGACAGGTGTGGCTGAGGTGGTTGCTATGACGATGGCGTACCTAACTCCCGGCCGTCCCCTGAGATACGGGCCTCTCCCGCCCCCTCCCCCTCCTCCCCTGATCCCAGGAAGTCAAACTCGCTCAGGGCATCCTCAGAGTCGTCTTCGTCCTCCTCATCATCAGGGTCCAGGTCTGTGGTCATGGGCTCAGTCCCCATCTACACACACACAGAGAGAGAGAGAGGGGGCTTTAATACACATACACACACACACACACACACACTTTGTCGTGTTGACGTGATCGGACCTTAACGCGAGGCTTCTTGTTCTTGTTGCGCTGCCCATCTATACGGTCCGTGCCCATGCCCTGGAAGTCATCTTCCTCATCACTGTCATCCTCATCATCATCCTGGCAGCCGTGTAGGAAGGGGATCTTATCCAGCACGGAACCGCCCAGACGCTCCTTAGAACCATCCTTCCCCGCCGCGTTCCTACCGACACACACACACATCAGAGGCAACACACACACATCAGAGGCAACCTCCAACGGTAACAACATTACTGACAGTTATAGAAATTTGACAAAAACGTGCAATACACCACCACAGACGTAGTACTCATCAACTACCGCGGAGACAAGCTTCCATTCATCACTGTCCACAGCCCCCTACACCGAGGACAGGGGTGTGTGTGTGTGTCTCTCTCACCTCTTGATCTGCTCCTCTATCTGTCTGATGAGGAGTGACTCCCCCCCTGCCAGGGGCTCGGGGTCCGGGGCGGGCTGCTCCTCGCTGCTGGCCGGGGCGCCGTTAGCCTCGGGGCTGGTACGACCCAGCAGGGAGCGCACACGCTTCGAACGCATGTCCAGGATGGTGTCCGAGTAGCCCACCTCCTCCAGGTACCTACACACACACGCGCGCGCACGCACACGCAAACCATGGCCACACACACACACGATTAGACTCTTCATTCAGACTCAACAGTTTGTTTAAAGTGTTGGAGACAGTGCTGCTCTCTCGCTATGGGGAGGAAGCCTTACTCTCGCTATGGGGAGGAAGCCTTACTCTCGCTATGGGGAGGAAGCCTTACTCTCGCTATGGGGAGGAAGCCTTACTCTCGCTATGGGGAGGAAGCCTTACTCTCGCTATGGGGAGGAAGCCTTACTCTCGCTATGGGGAGGAAGCCTTACTCTCGCTATGGGGAGGAAGCCTTACTCTCGCTATGGGGAGGAAGCCTTACTCTCGCTATGGGGAGGAAGCCTTACTCTCGCTATGGGGAGGAAGCCTTACTCTCGCTATGGGGAGGAAGCCTTACTTGCGCAGTAGCTGACGGCCCTCCTTCCAGGACATCTGATTGGCTGGCTCAGATTCAGATTCTGCTGGCCCATTGGGCACTGTGGGATAGACGAAGAGTCGATCAGAGGAGGAAGCTTTGATGTAACAGAAGCAAGCAGCAGAGCAACCCTCAAAGCTTGGTGCACCTCCCCCCCACCCACACACACACACACAGTTAAATGGGACAGATGTGGAAACAAAAGCATGGGGAAATTACTAGTTCTGCTTTATCTAGGCTACATAGTGAACCAATCACTGATGCAACCCATTAGGCCACACACATTCTCCACGGTAAAAAACCAAGTCTGGTAGCAGATATAGTGAGCTGACACAGAGGGATGACAGTTTTACATGGAAAAATGGAATGTCTTCGGATAGTCCACAGACTAAAAAATACATAAATGTTGTTGTTTTTGTGTGTTTTTCTTATTAAAAACAAAAAATCAGGGGGTACGGTGGAACGAACTCAATATACTTTAAAATGACTAAAACCCAGTGTAGAAATGATCATGGACATACATTCATACAGTATCTTGACTGTGTCTAGCTCGCTAATAATGACCCTAATGAAAGCCAGAAGGTCAGGGAGCATCGAAAATGATGGGTAGAGGAAACATATCTCGAACATTTGGATGCCCTCCGGACCTCGTTGAAGACAGACCTTAGAGCCTACATAGAGTCGACATAAGGTCTACATAGAGCCTGCATACCTTGTTCTGCCTCTGGTTTCTTCTCCCCTGGGCTCTGGTCACTTCCTGTCTTCAACTTCTGGTGTTTGGACCTGCAGAGAGAGGAAGAACCACAAGATGGCCGTGTTACCCAAGCCCTACACTCTGTGTGCGTGCGCGTGTGTGTGTGTCTGACCTCTCTTGTTTAAGGGCGTACTCCAGCATCTTTATCCTCCTGACCAGGTCCTGCTTCATGTTCTCCTGCCCCTTCCTCTCACCCTGGAGGAACGTCACCTGAGCCTGAGCGCACACACACACACACACACACAAACACACACACACACACACACAACACACATAACATTGTCTTTTACCAATCAACACAACTGAATTTGAGTGTACCATTTCCCAGTTATTTTGAGCGAAGTCTGTTTGGGACCCACTAAACAAATGCCATGTACAGTGCAGAAATGCTCGCTGTTTGGTTTGGCAAACCGACGTTCCTTACAAGTCCCAGGCTAAGTGGTGGGTTGTGAAGGGAGCTGCGTTCTGGATTTAGAACTTCCACTGACCAGCAAACCCGAGCCAGACATCTGGAGGGGAAAACAATCGTGAGGAGAGGAGTGCGTGCGTGTGTGTGTGTGTGTTGCGTGCGTGCGTGGTCCCATTGCTTTTCTGAGACCGCAAAACACACACACACACACTCGCTAACACACAGAGCCCCAGAAAAGTAGAACAGCCTAAAAAGAAAACGCAGTCTCATCAGGTCCGCGCGACGCCGGCAAGATCATACAGCCGGGACACACAAACCGCACCCGTGAAAACAAAATAATGGCACGGTGCTACTGCAAAAACTACCTCTGCTGATGGCGCATCATTTTGGGACACGCTACTGGGACATGCTATATCTGTTACAACTGGCTATTATTCTGAGAACACAGCATCTCCTGTGTGTTTCAGCTAGAAGTGTCTATCTGGTTCTAGCAGCAACTCCAGCCATACCTACAGACTCCAGGTACTAAAATACACCTGCAGGGCACCATGCTCAGGGCTGTGTCTGTCTGGGGGAGCAGGGGAGCAGCCGAGCCAGGTAGTGAAGGAAGCTACCGGGTAGGTGCACTGTGGTTGGGTGGAGCCAGGAGAGCAGAGCACTGGGACACAGAGAGGGGGCGTTGTGGACGTCGTCGTAAAGTGGGTGGGGTTCTCACATGGTTCTGTTCCTTCCCTGACAGGGGCGAGCTGCGACCTGTCATTCTAACGCATTGTTCTTTACACACACACACTTACTTCTTTGGAATGTCCCTCCCATCTCAGATAAGCATCAGTGATCTCTCCCAACACTATTCCTTACATTCCTGGCTTCTGTCTCCACTGGCCCACTGCAATCTGACATGGCTTTATTTGCCTTGTGTGTGTGTGTGCGTGTGTGTGTGTGTGTGTGTGTGTGTGTGTGTGTGTGTGTGTGTGTGTGTGTGTGTGTGTGTGTGTGTGTGTGTGTGTGGTGTTACAGTGTACACACAGGAGCATGTCATCAGGATCCATGAACATCACATCCACTCCCTGTCTTAACAGCAGGACTTTGTCCAATCCAGTGCCCCGTTCGAACGCTTCAGACATGCACCTTTCCTTCCTTTCTTTCTTTCTTTCTTTCTTTCTTTCTTTCTTTCTTTCTTTCTTTCTTTCTTTCTTTCTTTCTTTCTTTCTTTCTTTCTTTCTTTCTTTCTTTCTTTCTTTCTTTCTTCCTTCCTTCCTTCCTTCCTTCCTTCCTTCCTTCTTTCCTTCCTGGAAGAGCTGGAGTAAAGGAGTCTACTGTAGGTGATTTAGTTCACTCTGAGAGGGCTTCCCTACAGATCAGTGATCTGTGATCAACCACACATCACAAAATGTTCCAAGCATATACACTATATATACACACACAAAAGTATGTGGACAACCCCTTCAAATTAGTGGATTTGTCTATTTCAGCCACACTCGCGGCTGAAGGGTGTCTAAAAATTGAGTGCACCGCCATGCAATCTCCATAGACAAACATTGTCAGTAGAATGGCCTTACTGAAGAGCTCAGTGACTTTCAACGTGACACCGTCATAGGATGCCACCTTTCCAACAAGTCAGTTCTTTAAATTACTGCCCTGCTAGAGCTGCCCCGGTCAACTTTAAGTGCTGTTTTTGTGAAGTGGAAATGTCTAGGAGCAACAACGGCTCAGCCACAAAGTGGTAGGCCACACAAGCTCAAAGAACGGGACCGCCGAGGGCTGAAGCACACAGCGCGTAAAAATCGTCTGTCCTCGGTTGCAAACACTCACTACCCAGGTTCCAATCTGTTCGTCGGGAGCTTCATGAAATGGTTTTCCATGGCCGAGCAGCCGCACACAAGCCTGAGATCACCATAAGCAACCCCAAACGTCGGCTGGAGTGGTGTAAAGCTCGCAGCCATTGGACTCTGGAGCAGTGGAAACGCGTTCTCTGGAGTGATGAATTTGTCAGCGAGATCCATCTGGCAGCAAGGTCCATACAGAAATGGTTTGTTGAGATCGGTGTGGACGAACTTGACCGGCCTGCACAGAGCCCTGACCTCAACCCCATCGAACACTTTTGGAGATGAACTGGAAAGCCAGGACTGCGAGCCAGGACTAACCATCGCCCAGCATCAGTGCCCGACCTCACAAATACTTGTGTCTGAATGGAAGTCCCCGCAGCAATCTAGTGGAAAACCTAGTGGAAAACCTCCCCAGAGGAGTGGATGCTGTTATAGCAGCAAAAGGGGGGGGGACCAACTCCACATTAATGCCCATGATTTTGTAATGAGATGTTCTACGAGCAGGTGTCCACATACACGACACGACCAAAAGTATCTCACAGGGCCTATGAACAAACTCACTAATCAATTTTGGTGTAGACTCGAATATAATGGGCCGGATCCTTGATTTTCTTACTAACAGAACCCAGAGGGTGAGGGTGAACGGGTGCCTGGCAGGGAACACCCCATCATCAATAGCCTCCCCCAAGGGGGTTGTGTCCCCTCCTCCTCTGTATCCTGTACACTGACGTCGTAGCCAGTGCGAGAACCAACACATCCTGAAGTTTGCGGGTGACTCAGTAATGGTCAGTCTGCTTCACGCCGATGAAAGTAACCACGGTCCTGGTTGTTAAGAATTTTGTACATGGTTGCCACGGTGCTTTCGTTACAACCCGAATGTGACACACAAAAAACAAAGATATGTGTATGGACCCCTACCCCTCATAACGCCATCCTTCAGGGCCAGGTGGTAGAAACTGTAGCCAGTTCTAAGTGTCTTGGGACCGTGATTGATGATGAATTGAGCTTCGAGTGGAACACTGACAAGTTGTGGAAGAAGGGTAAAGAAGGGCCAGCAACACCTTCCAAAGATCCAGGTCGACCTGTCTGACCTGTACAACAGACGACGTGGTGCGAAAGGCAGAATCCACCCTGTCTGACAGTGCCCACCCCCTACAACAGGAGCTCCATGGCCTACCCTCTGACCCAACTGTGTAGATTCCCCAACTGTTAAGACTAAAACAAGTACGAGCACTCCGTTACCCTTTACCCCTACGGCCACTGGCCTTTTGAATACAGGGAATACTCTATTTTGATGATGTTGACGTGATGTTTCTGAGAATGTGCACAGCGCACTTCACTTACCTTCGGTGTGGGCCTTACTTTATACTATTGCCGCTGATAATGTTGATCATGAGCAATGTTGTATTTATATCGATGGCTGTAGCATCGTATGTATGTTTCACGTTATTCTTTGCTGCGAAACCAATTGCCCTCTGGGACAAATTAAGTTGAAACTTCAGCCAAAAGAAACAGCTGTGAACTGTAATTAAAAGGGCATCAACTATGTTATAAACATGCCTGTTGAAAACTGGCACATAAACCAACAGCAGTCTGAGCACGAAGACAGGCTAAAGAACTACCTTTCTCAGTAAAAGCACTACCGCGCTTCCTGTATGGCCAGCTCCGTGTGGCCTGCTGAGGAGCTCAGTCAGTCCCACCCACCCTGCCTCTGGACAGGGTCAAGGGCAGCTCTCCCTCTCCTATACCCTCTCTGCCATCCTCCATCCTTCGGAGACACATCAGCCGACAAGTAGAGCAGAGGACTTTACTGGGACAGGGAGCTGGAGTGTGTGTGTGTGTGTGTGTGTGTGTGTGTGTGTGTGTGTGTGTGTGTGTGTGTGTGTGTGTGTGTGAGCTTAAGTTCTGCAAAAATGTCAACTTGCGTGCATGGGTGTGTGTGTCTTTACGTGCGTATGAGTGTGAGAGAAAGAGAGAGAGAGAGAGTCAGTGGGGGGGACGTACAGTAAGGGCCCAGAAGTGCGTGGGGGCGAGCGAAGCACACCACTGTACATACAGTGGGGCAAAAAAGTATTTAGTCAGCCACCAATTGTGCATGTTCTCCCACTTAAAAAGATGAGAGAGGCCTGTAATTTTCATCATAGGTACACTTCAACTATGACAGACAAAATGAGAAAAAAAATGCAGAAAATCACACTGTAGGATTTTTAATGAATTTATTTGCAAATTATGGTGGAAAAAAAGAATTTGGTCAATAACAAAAGTTTATCTCAATACATTGTTGGCAATGACAGAGGTCAAACGTTTTCTGTAAGTCTTCACAAGGTTTTCACACACTGTTGCTGGTATTTTGGCCCATTCCTCCATGCAGATCTCCTCTAGAGCAGTGATGTTTTGGGGCTGTTGCTGGGCAACACAGACTTTCAACTCCCTCCAAAGATTTTCTATGGGGTTCAGATCTGGAGACTGGCTAGGCCACTCCAGGAACTTGAAATGCTTCTTACGAAGCCACTCCTTCGTTGCCCGGGCGGTGTGTTTGGGATATTGTCATGCTGAAAGACCCAGCCACGTTTCATCTTCAATGCCCTTGCAGATGGAAGGAGGTTTTCACTCAAAATCCCTTTGCAGTCCCTTTGCAGAAAAACAGCCCCAAAGCATGATGTTTCCACCCCCATGCTTCACAGTAGGTATGGTGTTATTTGGATGTAACTCAGCATTCTTTGTCCTTCAAACACGACGAGTTGAGTTTTTACCAAAAAGTTATATTTTGGTTTCATCTGACCATATGACATTCTCTCAATCTTCTTCTGGATCATCCAAATGCTCTCTAGCAAACTTCAGACGGGCCTGGACATGTACTGGCTTAAGCAGGGGGACACGTCTGGCACTGCAGGATTTGAGTCCCTGGCGGCGTAGTGTGTTACTAATGGTAGGCTTTGTTACTTTGGTCCCAGCTCTCTGCAGGTCATTCACTAGGTCCCCCCGTGTGGTTCTGGGATTTTTGCTCACCGTTCTTGTGATCATTTTGACCCCACGGGGTGAGATCTTGCGTGGAGCCCCAGATCGAGGGAGATTATCAGTGGTCTTGTATGTCTTCCATTTCCTAATATTTGCTCCCACAGTTGATTTCTTCAAACCAAGCTGCTTACCTATTGCAGATTCAGTCTTCCCAGCCTGGTGCAGGTCTACAATTTTGTTTCTGGTGTCCTTTGACAGCTCTTTGGTCTTGGCCATAGTGGAGTTTGGAGTGTGACTGTTTGAGGTTGTGGACAGGTGTCTTTTATACTGATAACAAGTTCAAACAGGTGCCATTAATACAGGTAACGAGTGGAGGACAGAGGAGCCTCTTAAAGAAGTTACAGGTCTGTGAGAGCCAGAAATCTTGCTTGTTTGTAAGTGACCAAATACTTATTTTCCACCATAATTTGCAAATAAATTCATTAAAAATCCTACAATGTGATTTTCTGGATTTTTTTTCTCATTTTGTCTGTCATAGTTGAAGTGTACCTATGATGAAAATTACAGGCCTCTCTCATCTTTTTAAGTGGGAGAACTTGCACAATTGGTGGCTGACTAAATACTTTTTTGCCCCACTGTACGTGTGCCACGCATTAGAGCACTGGGCTTTTCATTAGAGCTGAGAGAAGGGCATTACGGCCCCCCACTTAACATGCCCCAGCAGGAAGTGATGTCATCTTGGTCACCACTAGTCGGGAGTGCCACTGATCTTGAGTAGCAATGGCTACAAAGCGCTCTGTCCTTCTATTTATGGCAAGGAGTAACTGTGCCACAATTGTGATCGCAACGTTTAAATCTACAGTAATCTGACGTTTATTATCCAACTAGGACTGCTGTAGGTCCTTGATCAGCACCAACTGTATTACCATAATGAACTAGGACAAGAGCAGAAACACTCTTCTCTTTTCTCCACAGACTCAGCAGGAGTATATTCAGATATTCAGTAGAGAAATGACTGCTTGATTTGGAACCCTTCTACAGTTCTAAGAGACAGATATAGCCTGACAGAGGTTGAGAGGCTTACGGGTTTTATAGCAGTATCCCTCATCCTCTCTTTCTTGAAGGAATCGCTGATCTTACCTGACCGGACAGGATTAAGCCAGGGCTGCCACCACACCTTAGTCCTATCCCCTGTCATGTGAGATCAGTGATGACTAACAGGGCCCAGAGTGGTGCCCTCTGCAGTGCCACCTGTCTGTCCCTTGGCCTGGCCTGCTGGCTGTAGTCACGTGGCCCTGTGGCTCTGCTCTGGGGACGTCACACCTGGTCCACCCTACGCTGGGTGTGTATATAAACGGACGCATCCGGTTTCCAGGGGAAATGGAGAAAAAAAATAGCCTGTGAAGCGACTTCCGCTTTTGGATGTCAACAAGGCGACACTCCACTTGATTGGTTGAACAGTGCAGAAGAGAACTTCCCCCTAAAAGAAACGCCTGCTACGTTAGGTTACGCCTGCCCCAGCCAACTGCTCGGCCTGGCCCCTCCACAGCCTGCCTGGCTGGCTGTCACAGGAGATAGAGTGCCACAAGTGTTCCCGTTTAACGACCTGATTCAGCCCTAAAAAAAACACACCACTGGCACACCATACACACACTGTCAATGTCACATACACACACACACAGTCACGTGGGAGGGAAGGTCAAAAGTGTTTTCCACACACCGGGCAGTCATCAATCGACAACTTTTGGGTTGAGACAGAGCAACAGCCCAGAGCAAACTAGGCTATATTCTGTATATTGTTGTGTGTTCTGTGTGTATGGAGACAATTCAGGCCTACATACATACAGTTGAAGTCGGAAGTTTACATACACTTAGGTTGGAGTAATTAAAACTTGTTTTTCAACCACTCCACAAATGTATTTTCAACAAACTATAGTTTTGGCAAGTCGGTTAGGACATCTACTTTGTTCATGACACAAGTAATTTTTCCAACAATTGTTTACAGACAGAGTATTTCACTTCTAATTCACTGTATCACAATTCCAGTGGGTCAGAAGTTTACATACACTAAGTTGACTGTACCTTTAAACAGCTTGGAAAATTCCAGAAAATTATGTCATGGCTTTAGAAGCTTCTGATAGGCTAATTGACATAATTTGAGGCAATTGGAGGTGTACCTGTGGATGTATTTCAAACTCAGTGCCTCTTTGCTTGACATCATGGGAAAATCAAAAGAAATCAGCCAAGACCTCAGAAAAACAATTGTAGACCTCCACAAGTCTGGTTCATCCTTGGGAGCAATTTCCAAACACCTGAAGGTACCACGTTCATCTGTACAAACAATAGTACGCAAGTATAAACACCATGGGACCACGCAGCCGTCATGCCGTTCAGGAAGGAGACGCCTTGTCTCCTAGAGATGAACGTACTTTGGTGCGAAAAGTGCAAAGCAATCCCAGAACAACAGCAAAGGACCTTGTGAAGATGCTGGAGGAAACAGGTACAAAAGTATCTATATCCACAGTAAACCGAGTCATATCAACATAACCTGAAAGGCCGCTCAGCAAGGAAGAAGACACTGCTCCAAAACCGCCATAAAATAGCCAGACTACGGTTTGCAACTGCACATGGGGACAAAGATCGTACTTTTTGGAGAAATGTCCTCTGGTCTGATGAAACAAAAATAGAACTGTTTGACCATAATGACCATCATTATGTTTGGAGGAAAAAGGGGAGGCTTGCAAGCCAAAGAACACCATCCCAACCGTGAAGCACGGGGGTGGCAGCATCATGTTCTGGGGGTGCTTTGCTGCAGGACGGACTGGTGCACTTCACAAAATAGATGGCTTCACGAGGCAGGAAAATGATGTGGAGATATTGGAGCAACATCTAAAGACATCATTCAGGAAGTTAAAGCTTGGTCGCAAATGGGTCTTCCAAATGGACAGTGAGCCCAAGCAAAGTCAAGGCATTGGAGTAGCCATCACAAAGCCCTGACCTCAATCCTATAGAACATTTGTGGGCAGATCTGAAAAAGTGTGTGCGAGCAAGGAGGCCTACAAACCTGACTCAGTTACACCAGCTCTGTCAGGAGGAATGGGCCTAAATTCACCCAAATTATTGTGGGATGCTTGTGGAAGGCTATCCAATATGTTTGACCCAAGTTAAACAATTGTAAGGCAATGCTACCAAATACTAATTGAGTGTATATAAACTTCTGACCCACTGGGAATGTGATGAAATAAATAAATGCTGAAATAGATCATTCTCTCTACTATTATTCTGACATTTCACATTCTTAAAATAAAGTGGTGATCCTAACTGACCTAAGACAGGGAATTTTTACGTGGATTAAATATCAGGAATTGTGAAAAACTGAGTTTAAATGTATTTGGCTAAGGTGTATGTAAACTTCTGACTTCAACTGTACATACATGTATTTGTGGGAGATGAGAGAGCACATGTGAGTTATAAATGGACAAGTGTGTGTCCTGCACACATGGTCTCAGAGCATGCCTACCCCTGGCACATCCTCGGCTCAAGAGGGTTGGCAGAGAAAACACACCAGACATTGCCTTCTGTGTGTTTGTGTTTGTGCCACTGGGCTTTCCCTAGTTTAGCAGCCACTGGGGTTCTCTTATGTAAACTGCTGGGCTACTGTTTGAACAGGGCACTCAACCGCTCCTCTCGCTCTCTCCTGTCCCATGTTCTCCCCGCTAATTTGGCCTGAGAAAACCAGACCACACCACACACACACACACACACACACACACACACACGCATGCACAAACACACACTCAAGTTCACGCCTTCACACACAAACATTCACGCCTTCACACACATGTTCACACATAGAAATTCTTCCCAGTAAGAGACTAGTGGTGGTGGTGACGTACTTCCGACATCCATCCGCTGCTATAATATCCACACGGGCCTGTTTGTTATGGTTCATCCATAATATATAAAGCTCCTATTTATATCTAGGCTATAGCCTATAGGGTAGAGTGAGAAGGATAGTGAAATACACTGAGAGCAGTGGAATGGCATTGTTTTTCTACACAGGCCTTTAGGCTACTGTAAATAATCAAGAAAACTCCTATTTCAGCAGCTCATGCTCATTCAGTTTACTTATAAGAAAACGTGTTGACAGGAGGCCACATATGGGGAAAGCAATGAAGAAAAACAGGCTTTGCACTCCTTAATTAAGGGAGGCATGAGTGAAAATGTTCATGTGCGTAAACGGCGGAAAAGGACCACATTACGTCACCTGTCTTTTTTTGTGCGTGGCTCCGGGATTTTACAAACGCAATTGTCATTACTGAACCCCTGTTGTAATTGACAGTGAGTCACGTGGCCCACCGTAAATAGAAACCATCAAAGAGGTTCAGAAACAGCGGAGGCCAACCGCCTGGCGTTAATTCTAACCGCGTTAATTACCGTTGGAGCAGCTCGACATAGCCGATTGACACCTCCACCTGTGTGATCCGCTATATATATAGACAATGTCGATTATATGTCTGGCTGCGTTGGGATCAGGGGGTGAACGACATTGACTGCGCCTCAATGTAACACCGCAATTAACACACACGGACAATTTAAAGTCCTGTGAGTGATGCAAGATGTTAAGTAAATTCACAATCCAGTGTTTTGGATTAGTCAAGAAAGGTGACATCATTTTCTGGAATCCCCAAATATTGGGTTTGCTTTGATCCCAGAATAACGCGTGCGTCTAAACCACATCAACGCTTTTGAACTGACGCAAACATAGCAACATTGTTTGAAGTTACTCCAGCTAACATCCTGGAACACAGGATGAAAACATTTGTGATTATGTGGACAGTATCCCGTCCGATTAGTGAAACTATTGACGAGCGGTCGTGATTTCTGTGGGATCTGAATAATGGCAATGCTAAGCTAGCTTTTTTTCCTCCAAAATCGTAGCAAGCTACTATAGTCATAAATAGTCTACATAGCTATAGCTAAATAATAACATTGTAATTACCCTGAGTTCGTCTCTCTCGGCCTCCCAGCGATATTTCTCGGCCTGGAAGCGTCCCCATTCGAACTGGATAAAGTGCAAGATCCCAGGAAGCGATAGGCCTGCGTCGCCGTCTTGCGGTTCCCGAGGCTGCGACGATCCAGCCATCGCCCCGGCCGCTGATGCCGCCGCGGCCGCTTCCGTCGTCGCCTGCCCGAGTACCGATTTCGGCCCGTTCGGATTGCGCCCCACACCGCTGCCTCCAGAGTTCTGGTTCGTTCCCCCTGCTACTCCGCCGGATCTTTCCGCCTCCATTTTAGCGCTCTCGCTTTCGCCAGGACAAGGAGGTGGAAAACAAGCAGCGGTAATAATAACAACCCAACCCTCACAGACCCAGCACAAGCACTCTACCCTTCTTTCTTCCTCTCTCGCGTAAAGAGCAACTGCAATAACTCATGGAGAAAGGGTGCCAAAAAATGAGCTAAGAGCAAATCCACTACTGCTTCGACGGGAATCGTTTTTTCCATGAGTGGTAACCAGGGACGTCGTTCCTGCCATATTGTGATCTCACGCAAGCTTCCTGTGATTATTTCCCGAAACGGCAAAGCAAGGGTACAATGTTACAGACCGCGGCATTGAAATGAAACTAAACGTCTCAGTATATTACCACTATTTGAGTTAATTTGTCAGTATAATATCAGTATTTTGCACTGTAAGTAAGAGCTATTGAACTGGCGGTGTCTCCATGTTGTGCTTAGCTCAGCCACCTCTACACACAGAGAGCGAATTCGATGTACGTGCGTTGTGGGTTTGTATGCTCTGTCTTATTCTTAACGATTTGGGGAATGTTAGGCTATGTAACGGGGAGAACATGAATCACATTTGAAGACCGATGAGTTCTGCATATGAAGCTTTTAGAGGGGTCATGGCGTGGCCTTTATGAAATGATGTACATTAAATGATTCTTTGGTTATTTATCATGATAAAAAATAATTTATTGAGAATGGTCGTGGTTGCATTGGTTCCATGGTTGCATAAAAGCCATACAGCATTGGTGTAGTCTACTGACAGCGTTAAATGACGGAATAAAACGTATTTTGCCTTATGCAGACAATTCTAGGCACTATTATTGCTGTAGCAATACTTGATAGCCTACGTTACCTATTCTAGAAGGGAGCATAGGCCTATACTTAAATGGAGCATCAATTTGAAGCATCTCTGTAGCTCATTTGGCTGTAATTGATAGTCAAGAATACAATCTAGGTCAATGTATTGGCTGAAGAGAACTAGGGCAATCCAGTCCATGTATGGGAGACACACTGCACCCAGTCCCTTGACGTTTGAATATAATGTAATAAACTAGACTACAGCCTCTAAAGCCTGTCACAGCCATCTGAAGTGCTTTTTTGTTTTAGGACTCGTTTTAAAATCACGTTTTAAATTCCTGTGGTGTTTTCTGTGTATTTCAGCTATTCCAGCAGCTGGCCATTATTATTCCGGCACACATAGGCTGTAGCTCTTTACTGATGGGTTCCTGATGTTTATGGACAGGCTTTCTGAATAGAGAGCTCCATCCTATACCTTTCCCTGAGCCAGACGAGTGCAGCAAGAGGTGCCATGCGGGTGAGTTTCTGCCAGGGCCTTCTGACTGGAGCCATTGTTCTGAACCTGCTCATCCTCTACTATGTGTCACGAGCCCAGCAGCAGATGATGGAGAAACGCCGGGACCCAGGAAGGGGCTCCAGGAAGGCTGCTTTACCTGCGTCCGGGCTGGGGGGTGGCATGGGGGGCCTGGTGGGGGTTGGCGGGGGGATGGTTGGCCCTGGAGGTGTCGGGGGAGAGGGGAACAGCCACGGCCCCCGTGTGACTGTCCTCCTACGGGAGTTTGAGGACTTTGAGAACTACGTCGGTGATGTGGCACGCTCCTTCCTGCACCAGAGACCTGAGCTGCCCTTCTTGGCTGTGTCTGACACCCTGCCCTATCCCCCTCTGTCTCTCCCCGATGGGGCCCGTCTCCTGGTCCTCTCCCCCAGCCCCGAGCAGCCTCCGCAGGCCCACCGGCCAGAGTTCCACGTCCAGACAGAGTTTGTGCTGCTGGTGCCTGACGGGGTGGAGCTGGAGCAGGGCCGGGCTGTGGAGAGGCTGATCCGGGAGCTGGAGGGGGAAGGTGGGGGGCCGGTGAGGCTGGTGGCGGCCCCCGTGTTGGCACGCTCGGCCGTCCAGTGCCTGCACCTGCGGGTCAGTCTGAGAGAGTGGACGGCCACCTACACCCCAGCGGCGTCTGGGAGCAGTGGTAGCGTGTGTACAGCCCTTCAGGGGGACGCAGTGGTCCTCATCCGCTCCGAGGACCTCTTCAACCTGTCTGTCCCACTGGGGAGGCCCCTGCTGCCCTCGCTCTTCATCCAGACCTCCCTGCATGGCTGGAAGGTCAAGCTCCTGGAGAGCCCCTGCTTCTCCGCCAGCCACCGGCCTCTCTTCAGCTCAGCCCACAACCAGTGGAAGGCAGACAGCCATCTGAAGGAGGCCACTAGCCGGCTGATGAGGAACTTTGGGCTGAAGCGTCTCCTACTGGCTGATGGAAAGGAGCAGTGGCACGGCTGTGGGAAGGAGACGGCGCGTTGCTTCGGTACAGTCCGGGACGACACCCCTGAGTACCTGTACCTGGATCGCTGGACACCTCCCTGCTGCCTGCGCGCCCTACGTGAGACCACCAAGTATGTGATCAACATCCTGGAGAGCTCCGGGGTGCGCTACTGGCTGGAAGGAGGCTCCCTGCTGGGGGCGGCCCGCCACCAGGACATCATCCCCTGGGACTATGATGTGGACCTGGGCATCTACCTGGAGGACGTGCCCAACTGTGACTACCTGAAGAACCTGGACTCTGGTTCTCTGGTGGATGCTAACGGCTATGTGTGGGAGCGGGCAGTGGAGGGGGACTTCTATCGGGTGCAATACAGCGAGGCTAACCACCTCCACGTCGACCTGTGGCCCTTCTACCCGCGGAACGGCGTCATGACCAAAGACACGTGGATGGAGCACAAGCAGGATGTGGAGTTCCCCGAGCACTTCCTGCAGCCGCTGGTGCCGATGCCGTTCGCCGGCGTCACCGCCTACGGCCCGAACAACCACCGCGCCTTCCTGGAGCTCAAGTTTGGGGAGGGGGTCATCGAGAACCCCCAGTACCCCAATCCTGCCAAGAAGAGGCTGGACAGGAGCCGGCTGTGAGGGAGGGGTGTGGCTGGGACCTTTGGGGTTTTCATGTGGCCCCACCAAAAGGACAAAACGATTCTAGCCACAACCCAAAACATATTGATAGCAATCCGTGATTGGGTCGCAAGTGGGTATCCTTTGGGAATAACTGTCCTTAAGGTTGCCAAAATGCACGGATCAATTAAAACTCCCTGGAGGGAAGTGGGTTAAGAGAGAACAGACGCTGCTGCTCTAACCCGAGCCAGCCACACTGATGCAACAGACGTGTGTTTGTTTGATTTACTGCCTGCCTTTGTCATCTGTCTCTTTAACACAATATCCTCACCGTGGGGGAAGCAACTGCGCGTTACGTCAGGAGGCGTGACTGACTGACCTCTGTCAGGAACGTGTCCGTCACTGCGACTGAGACTGTGGAACAGGGCCTGCATTCATAAAGCGTCTCGTCGAGTAGGAGTGCCGATCTAGGACCAGGTCCCCCGGCGTCCCATGTCATCTTATTCTGTGTGAGCTAAAAGGCAAAACCGATCCTAGATCAGCACTTTATGGAACACAAGGGGACTGCTGCTGACCTACATGACAGGTCGACTGAAGACTCCTTGCAGAGGTCCATTATTCTGTATAAGCTGTGAATTAAGTATAGAGACAGAGTATTTATTCATTCAAAACGGTATTCTGTTGCACATCATTTTCCGGTACATAAATGACCAGGTATATAGTAAGAAATGCTATGGTAAAATGGTAATTACACAGTAATTATACATTTATTTTCAAGATTTTTTTTTGGGGGGGGCACCATTGGGTACAAGGTGGTTATGAATTGTTTTGAAATGTTTGATGTAGTACCATAAAGTATTAGTTGTCATTACCACATAGTTTTCTGGTAATTATCAGGTGATCATTAAAGTGCTACCAGATATACACCACAATATCAGCTGCTCTTAAGCAATATCTGACACAATCAGTGTTGATAGCTGTGTTATTATTGATATTAGGAATATACAATTGAATTCTGCCCTAAAGCTAAAGATGTACTCCATGAAATATATGTGTGGATTTGTTGCACTGATTCACTTTCTTATTTTCAATTTGTTTACTTCATGTTCAGGGTACGATATGTATGACTTTTGACCTTTTGAACTGTCAACTGATGCCACTGGGTAGGCTTTGGCATGTCCCATCAGCATGACGATTTTGGCTGTCCATTTCCCAGTGGTAAAATGAGGAGCTTTCTCTTAAACTCTGACTTGGATATTCATGTCATGATTAAAGCTCCATCAGTCCATTCAGGTGCATTCAAATCCCAGGTATGAATTATAAAAAACTGAACTATCCAATATACTAAATTAAATGTGTGTGTCATCTGTTGAGTGTTGCTGTTTCATTCGTGTCCTGCCTTGACTGGAATGTATAAAGTCATCTGAATTGTGAGTGAAAGACTGATATCTGATAGGTGCCACTTGTTTGCGCTTGACCTATCGTTTTACAAGTGAGGAAAAATGCACAAAAGAATTCTTGCTGTCAATGTGTGTCACTCCATTTCATGTACTGAAGAAAAAATAATAATTATAACACTACTGTTGTTTGTGTTTCGTCATTTGAGGTTTGTGGATTTGATGAGACAACGTTGTATACATTCCAGTGTTTCGGGGGAATAATTTAAGAAATGCATTTACCAGGAGGGCTGAAAGCTGTCTTCGGGTTTGACAAAAATAGAAGGATTTAGTATGCAACTCCCCTGTTTCACCAGCAGGTGGCAGAAGAGCCTTAACATTTGCACCGCTTCCTTGGCCACTTCTAACCACCTCTGAATGAGAGACGGCATGTAGTGGACATTGAATGGGTAACTTGTGAATATTGCCGTGGGAAAGTCACTAGCTGCAAAATCCGCCCAGACAAAATACATCCAACTAAATTACATTTCTGAATCCTACATTGATTTGCTAAATCCAAGTTCAAGAACACCAGAAGACATTTCAGTGAACTGAAAATACTTCCAACCGTTCTGTCCCCTCTGCATGTAAAGTTGAACCACTGGCTGAATTCAATTGAGAGGGGTGTAAAGTTACCACATTGCTAACAGAACAACAATGAACAGGCCTAATAGGAGACCTAGGAATGTCAATATAGAAAGACGTACCCTAAATGTCCCCAGTTGTAAAAACTAATGCCAGCTATTCTTCCACCAACGGGGCCATATAGCACTGAACCTCATTATAGGATATGAAACCTCTCAACACCTGTTAGTGTGGGATCAATAAATTGGGCACTTTCCCAGTGTGTGTGTGTGTGTGTGTACGTACACAACCCAGTTAGGTGATGTAATATTGTAATGTTGGTGACTGCATTGTGTGTGTGTGTGTGTGTACGTACACAACCCAGTTAGGTGATGTAATATTGTAATGTTGGTGACTGCATTGTGTGTGTGTGTGTGTGTACGTACACAACCCAGTTAGGTGATGTAATATTGTAATGTTGGTGACTGCATTGTGTGTGTGTGTGTGTGTGTGTACGTACACAACCCAGTTAGGTGATGTAATATTGTAATGTTGGTGACTGCATTGTGTGTGTGTGTGTGTGTGTACGTACACAACCCAGTTAGGTGATGTAATATTGTAATGTTGGTGACTGCATTGTGTGTGTGTGTGTGTGTGTACGTACGTACACAACCCAGTTAGGTGATGTAATATTGTAATGTTGGTGACTGCATTGTGTGTGTGTGTGTGTACGTACACAACCCAGTTAGGTGATGTAATATTGTAATGTTGGTGACTGCATTGTGTGTGTGTGTGTGTGTGTGTTGGGAAAGGTCTATATTTTATTTATTTATTTCACCTTTATTTAACCAGGTAGGCAAGTTGAGAACAAGTTCTCATTTACAACTGCGACCTGGCCAAGATAAAGCAAAGCAGTTCGACACGTATAACACAGAGTTACACATGGAGTAAAACAAACATACAGTCAATAATACAGTAGAAAAATAAGTCTATGTACAATGTGAGCAAATGAGGTGAGATAAGGGAGGTAAAGGCAATAAATAGGCAATGTTGAAGTAAATTCAATATAGCAAGTAAAACACTGGAATGGTAGATTTGACAGTAGATGAGTTTGCAAAGTAGAAATACTGGGTGCAAAGGAGCAAAATAAATAAATACAGTAGGGGAAGTGGTAGTTGTTTGGGCTATTTATAGATGGTCTATGTACAGGTGCAGTGATCTGTGAGCTGCTCTGACAGCTGGTGCTTAAAGCTAGTGAGGGAGATAAGTGTTTCCAGTTTCAGAGATCTTTGTAGTTCGTTCCAGTCAATGGCAGCAGAGAACTGCAAGGAGAGGCGGCCAAAGGAGGAATTGGCTTTGGGGGTGCCAAGTGAGATATACCTGCTGGAACGCGTGCTACGGGTGGGTGCTGCTATGGTGACCAGCGAGCAGAGAAGGCGATAGCCAGGGGCATGTCTGAAGTTCCATTAGAATGAATAGAAGTACATGTCTCTCCGTCAACACCTCATGGAAGCAGGACATAGCACCAGGTAGTCTGTGTAATATGTTCCTTCATGGGCATCGCCGTTAACTACAACCTGACAAACTTGTCTTGTCCGGAGGGCCTATTCACAACGTGTCATAGTGGATACACTGAGTGTACAAAATGCCCAAGACTGACCAGGTGAAAGCTATGATCCCTTATTGATATAACTTAAATCCATTTAAAATCAATATAGGTGAAGGGGAGGAGACAGGTTAAAGAAGGATTTTTAAGCTTTGAGACAACGGAGACATGGATGTGTGTGTGTGTGTGTGTGCGCCATTCAGAGGGTGAAGTGCCTTTGAACAGGGTGTGATAGTAGGTGCCAGACACACCGGTTTGAGTTTGAGACACAAGCCAACTTGACACAACTGTGTGAAGCGTCGGAGTCAACATGGGCCCGCATCCCTTGGAAAATGCTTTCGACACGTTGTAGAGTCCACGCCCCCACGAACTGAGGCTGTTCTGAGGGCAAAAAGGGGTTGCGACTCAATATTAGGAAGGTGTTACCCGTACACTGTCTATACATCAACCTTTGTAATATTTATGTACACAGCCATTACCATTAGGTCCTCTGTGGCGCCGTTGGTATAGCATGGCGTTTGCAACGGCAGGATAATGGGTTTGATTCCCGGGGGCGCAAAAAGAATACGGGCAGGGCTGAAAGTCGCGCCTGCTAAATGTCATAGATTATCGTATTATTATTTAGAAATATGAAATAAGAGGCAAAGTCAACAAGTGAATATTAATAAAAAAGTATTTTATTTCTAGAAATAACAGAGTCATTTCAGAGCAAAACCGTGGTTCTCTACAGCTCTAGTAACTTTGTCATGTGACCATGGTGACTGACTACACATCCACCATCACCACACATACATACATACATACATCTGTACACACACACACACACACACACCAAAGACCCTGTGGAATGTTTTTTTTAAAGCATTGCACAAAACATAAAGAGACAGCAGGGGGGGCTGCAGAATCTGCAGAATCAGAGGTGGCACCACAGGTTCGAAAGTAGCGTAGCAAAATAATTCATAGGTGTCTTTTCTGGTGCCTGGAGTTTTTCCTAATCTCATGAACCGGGTCATGGTCTGGGCCCTATTCATAGGCTATGGCAGGGTCCAGCACAATTTATTTATTTAACCTTTATTTAACTAGGCAAGTCAGTTATTTTAAGAACCAATTCTTATTTACAATGACGGCCTATTAGCTTTTATCTCACTGGCCCGAATAGGCCAGTCGGCCTGACTGGGCCTTAAAGAATCGATGCACTGGGGTCATGCAGAGCCCATATGTTGGCACGCTTTCTCTCTATATGCAGCTATTAATAGGCTATTATATGTATAAAAAAACCTGTTTAATATAATTTCGCAATGCAAGCCATTACAATGCAGTTCTAAAGAATAAAGTATTAATTGCATTCCCTTATTTTCTTTAAAAGTATGTCATTGTGAATATTTGTTTTACATCTCAAAATAGGACGCTGTCCCTTTAAGACAATTACGTTCCAAAAGAGATTTTATAAACTGGGTGGTTCAAGCCCTGAATGGTGTACCACGGTCATGAACGGTATACCACGGTCATGACAAAACATTTATTTTTACAGCTCTAATTACGTTGGTAACCAGTTTATAATAGCAATAAGGCACCTCTGGGGTTTGTGGTATATTGCCAACATACCACGGCTAAGGGCTGTATCTAGGCACTCCGCGTTGTGTCGTGCTTAAGAACAGCCCTTAGCCGTGGTATATTGGCCATATACCACACACCCCTGGGCCTTATTGCTTAATCAACCTGGCTAGTACAGTAAGATAGCCAAGACGAATGCTAAAAAGTTTTTGCTTGTATGTTCACTGTTGAAGGTTTACCGTTGTAAATCACTTTCCCCCCAAAAAATAAGCTCAGCGAGTAGATTTATAGTCGCTTATTTTTGCTCAGGAAAACAGTTTACAGAGCAGGTAAGTGTTGAACTGGAACACAAGTTACTGGCCCATAGGTGCTGCTGCTTTGAAAGTGGTAAAACTGCATTGAAAGTGGTGAAACTGCATTGCAGTGCTAGAGGTGTCACTACAGACCCGGGTTTGATCCCGGGCTGTATCACAACCGGCCGTGATCGGGAGTCCCATAGGGACTGACTTGTCTAGTTAAATAAAATAAAATGCTGTCTCGCCAAAAGGTTTTCAAGCGGCTCTGTGCAGAATGATAAACATTGAGTATAAAAAGCTATTACCAACAAATTATTAAAGCATCAAATAACTAGCAAAAATAAACTTTCAAATAACATTAATAAGTCTACAAATAAAATGTTTTTTTAAAAAGTGTTCATGATTTGGGTAAGGTACATTCTTCACTTGATGAAGGGAAGCCAGTTTGGAGACAATTTAAAACAGTAGAACTGATCCAAAAAGAGGCTGACGAGTATGTTCCTACTCAGCCACTGGCCTCGCCTGCTTTGAAGTATATCTGATTCAAGAAATACATTTCAAAAAATAAAAAAAAAGCAGTGAAATAAACACAAATTGATAAACGGCCTACAGTCAATAACCCCTTGCTTTAAAAGATACACTTTTGTCATAGAGACAAATCAAAATTTCATAATGTATTCCTCTAAATGAAATTGCCTCAGACTTGCTCACTGTAACTCCCCCCACTTATCTTCCCACTCGTCTGCCAGAAGTCCTATTCTCCAATAAACATAGGACATGCAACATTAGGTTACTGCGACTCTTAGCCTAGTGAAGGAACAGGAAGGGCAACACCCATAGAATTAAGAATTCAAACACTAGAATGGCCATTAACCTCCGTATCAAGGTCAGCCGTGTTGGTCAGGGAGGTGGTCAACCATGGTTTGCCAGTGCTGTGATAATATAGTGTAAAACAAAAATTTATCTGCACTCCATGTGTCTATTAGCTAGCTAGCCAGACAGTTTGAGGAATGATCCTATACATTTTTTCAAATTAACTGCTAAAATGCCAACATTCCTATTCAAACAATGCAGTCGATCCACAGCCATACACTAGCTCAAATATAGCACAATTCATGATGTATAACATGCCTTACTCCCCCCCCCCCCCCCCGCTTAAGTAAAAGCAGGAAATGCATCACCTATGCCTCTACTGCCATTCATTCCCATGACTGTTTTTGGATTTCGCCCTGACCAAGATGGCTGCCATTTTGTCCCATTCTGAAACTTTGAGATATGACATTTCCCCTCTTAGTAATTTAATAGGATCTCTATTGCAACACCTCTCACACATTCTTTTAACATTGTAAAACCACTGTGAGAACATGAAGCCTCCATTTGGACTGTGCAAACCCTCTTGTGCTTGGCCCCAGACTGACTGAAATGTTTGGGATAAAAACAGCTACAGATTAGAAGCATTGAGCAGAGCCACAGTTCTTGTGTGAGAAAAGTCCTTTCTCCCAGCAGTGGAACATAATGTAGGATTCAACTTAATTTGGTACATCATACAGTACAGAGGATCTTGTGTGATAACTTTGGAATTTTCATCATCTACTCTCACAGAGTACAGTGAGAATTAGTGCAGGCTACTTCATAAACAGAGAAACAAACTGTACATGCGGCTATGATATAGAAAACATGGAGATATTTGCCTTTTCAAGACTGGTTACTGTTATAAATATTTAAAAAGGGAGTGGAAGTCAGGGCCCAGCTCTTCTGAACCAAAGCAGCATTCAAAGGACTCTAATTAGAGTCCTTAATCAAAAACACTGTCCCGTTCAAATCTGAACAGCCTCTGTTCACACTCTCCTTTCTCCCCCCCCACCAACCCCCCCTACCTGGATCTCTCAGTCTCGCTTAGAAAGAGAGAAGACACAAGGAGAGGAATCGTCTTTAAATGGAAGTCTAAAAAGGCCCTCTTCCCCTCCTTTCTGGCATGATTGAGGGGTCAAACGGAGGGTCATCGATGACACGTCAGCGAACACTCTACATGACCGACTCTTTCTCAGAGCCGCGAGCCGCCGCCGTCTCGTCGCCCGCGCCCCTGCTGCTCTCCTTCTCCTCGATGAGGGGCGAGTGCTCCGGCAAGGCGGGCGTGCCATCCTCCAGCTTTACCTCGCTTAGCTCCGGCCCCTCCCTGGGCTTGTCAGAGCGGTCCACGTACCACTGCAGCAGTCCGGCTCCATAGGCGTCGCCCTCCACGTTCAGAATGGTGCAGGTACGGTCCCTGAAACAATGGTCCGACCACGGTTAAACCATTCAAACCCAGGGTGGTCACCATATGCATTCATTTGTCATGTCAATGCTGTGTCAAGTGTATGAAGCAGACAAACGGTCACAGGGTGTTATGACATGTATACGACAGCATTATAGAGTGTGATGGAGGAGCTGTTCCAGTAGAACCGCAGTCAACACGAGGTACTCACACGAGCCAGTCGACGGCGAGGATGAGGGAGATGTCGCTGGTGGGCAGTCCCACTGCCTCCAGGATGATGGCCAGCGTCAGCACGCCCCCCGCGGGGATCCCTGCTGCTCCCACACTGGACGCCGTGGCTGTCACTCTGACAGTGGGGGCGGGACATGCAGAGAATTAGCCACTCAAAGAGCACAGCGTTTCCTAATACTCATCCTGGCGAGTTTGACCCAAGCTTTATTCAAGTCTGTTTAGCATGCGTGTAGAACAGCTACTACATTTGAATTTGCTCCGCTTTACCCAACACAATCACACGGAACCGAATCAAACGGAACCGAATCAAACGGACTAGAGGGAGCGGGACTCACAGGATGGTGAAGACTTGGATGAAGTTGAGCGGGATGTTGTTGAGCTGAGCGATGAAGACGGCCGCCACACACTGGAAGAGGGCGGCACCGTCCATGTTCACCGTGGCCCCGATGGGCAGGATGAAACGACTGATGTGCTTCGACACACCGTTGTTCTCCTCCACGCACTTCATCATCAGGGGCAGGGTGGCAGAGCTGAGAGAGAGAGGGAGAGCATGAGTGTGTGTGTGTGTGTGTGTGTGTGTAAGAGGGCTAATTTCTGTTCTGACTTATTCACCAATGTTTCTCCTCCCAGTAACACTTTTGGTAACATGTTACATGTCACTTGAATAATTGTATTTTAACTGCATAGTAATGGAGTTGAGCATTCTTGGTATAAGAGTAATTAAGGATTTTACCATCCTCTCTAGTATGGTGATCTAGTGACTCCAACCGTACCTGGAGCTGGTTCCAAAGCCGGTGGCCAGAGCGGTGAAGATGCCCCACAGGAAGGTGTAGGGGTTCTTGCGGGTGATGATAAAGTAGATGCCCGGCAGGACCAGCAGGCCGTGGATGGCGTGGCCGACGATACAGCAAGCAATGTACTTGCCCAGGCTGGCAAACAGCTTTCCCACGTCCTCCATCTCCACGATCTTCCCTGCTACCAAGAACATGATTCCAAGGGGGGCATACCTGGAGAGAGGAGGGAGAGGTGGGTTACCGTTATGAATTTGTAAGGACGCAATCCAAAGTACAAATACAATTTAAAAAAAAGAAGAAATATGCATCAATATTACCACATATGAAGCAAGTACAAATACAACAATTAGTGACTTAAGGTCCTTGAAAAATACTATTTAAATACCATATTATTAGTACAAATCACGAGTTGACGTGTGGAAGAGAACAAACGTGGGGTGGCAAAACGCACACACACATCATCCGCGTATCCTCTCTCACACCAAGATCTAGTCCCTGCAGTGCTGCTGGGCAAACGGCTTCCCTTACCACATGATCCAGGACACCAGCACCATGGTGGCCTCGTTGAAGGAGTTGAAGAACTTGATGAGGATCTCTCCCTCCTCTCCCAGCTTCCTCAGGGCCACACCAAACACTATGGCAAACACCACCAGTCCTAGGATGTTCATACCGTCCTGGTCTGTGCCAAAGGGAACCTAGACACACACACACACAAGCCACTCAACACAATGCGGTAACTCAGGTCGGCGTGAGTGATGCCCTTTTAGATGCGTTCAAACTGTCAACAGCCATAGATATTAGAAAGTAAAATGTGACATCCCATTTAGATGACAAACTCATTTCGGCATTCAAGTCAACGCACCTTCTCCACTGTGATGCTGGGCAAGCCATTAGAGACATTCTTGGTCACAAACTTGTAACTGGTAGCGTACTGCAGACAGAGAGGGACATATTTCATTAGCACACCGATGCGAGACGTGTTCTGTTTAACTAATTATGTGGATTTTTTTTTAAAGCCTTAAAAACCTTGACATGCTTCGCATGTCAGCAATCACGTTTTCAAGATATTTGACTTTCAAAACGGCCAATTGTAACTTGCCACATCATCATGATGACGCGTTTTGCATCGCGGGGCAAATTACAATTTGCTTTTTGAAAGCCCTGCATCTTGAAAACGCGATTGCAGACATGCAAACAAAATTGGGATCGTATCAACAGCGGACTAATGAGGAAAACAAAAAATGTCACAAAAAAAAGAGTTTGAGTGGGATTATTCCTTTCCGTCTCGGTGTCTCTCCTTCTATTGTATGTGCAGTACAAGAGGACACTCACAGACTGAAAGGCAGCAGACACCAAGTTGGAGGGGAAGATGTTTCTGGAAGAGAGAACAAGAGACACATTCAGTACACTACAAAGGCAACAGCTGTGCTGACAGTGACCCTAATTATGATCAGAAACCACAGCTAGAAACCAGAATATGGGGATGGGGGGGGGGGGATTACAGGAAGGGAAACATTCAGTCACTTCATCTCTGAGGGACTCTGCTAGTGCAGGTGTGTGACAGTCAGGGCTGAAATGTATTGGCTTGACTTTCTGGTGTGTAACGGTATACGGAGAGCCGTGTACCCTTTGGCGTTCTACAAGAGGCTCTACAAGAGAACGCCACGGGACATTCATCTAAAAAGTCGCCACGGGACATTCATCTACAGTCCATTTGGAGTTTCCCCCCTTAAATGGCTCAAAAGAGAATCCTTAATTGAAACCGTAACTAAGCTTTCTACGTGCCTCTCAAAAACAGACACAGCTATGGATGCAAGAACTGACCCTTCACATAGCCTTAACCATTCTTTGATGCTATTCAGTGTATATTTACAAACATTGGCGAAAATGCACTTATATTTTGAGTTCTGGTGGGGTACAACAGTTGAACTAAGCTTAAATAGGCATTTCTGAATTCAACTCTTCAAAAATCAATGGGTATTTATCTCCATCATTAACTTATCATTCCAAAAATGGAATTTGGGGAAAGGTAAACTGATCCGAGGTCTGTGGCTAAAGGTTACAACCCACGGGATACAACACCTAACTGAACTCCTTGTTCTAACTTCTAAGCCATCTTTCCAGGATCCCTGTATGCTAACTCGGCGCCTATACCCTCGGGCACCGACGCCTCACGAGGGAACCAACCACGAGTTCTGTCATGTGGGAAAAGCGGGAAAAAATGTCAGTGTTTTAATCCTCCGACCTGCCCCCAAAAACTGCTGCTGCTGGGATTTCATGCCCAAACCCAGACCTCACAGAGAGAGGTGGGCAGATTACTGCTCTACGATACAGCACAGACCCACCCCAGTGGGGTTACTGTACCACTCCTTAATAAAGCCACATACAGGCCAACTCTCCTCAGAGCACTAAGTCACACCCCCACACGTCCCTCTCCGTCAACATCCATATAGATTTAAAGTAATAAGGGATGAACTTGTTTCGTGTGTTTATCCTGCAGCTCTTTCTGACCTGAACACGGGCGGGACAGGAAACAACGCATTGTGGGATTAAACGGCCGCAACCATGTGACCGAGGGTAGAATGAGTTAAGGTAGAAGTGGCCCTTAAACCACACTTCTAGGAAGCTGACCGCTACCGTCTAACAAACCCTGTCAATTCAACACACTCCACTTCCATGGCTGTCGCAGGACTTGGTATATATATATATATATATATTTTAAAGGGAACGGAAATGACTTGCCTAGTTAAATAAATAAAAACATCTTGCTCTGGCTGGGAGTGAAGATTCCACAGAAACAGGAAGCAGTGACGTTAACGTGGGTGTCAAGTTTCAGCGGACAACCGTCTGCCTGCCCAAAACTCGCTGGACGATGGCCACATATCTCTGTTTAGATTTAATACCCGGCTGACCCCACCTAACCCCCCCCCCCCCCTTCCTTATTTTTACTTCCTGGTAGGCCGTGTCATAACAACCCAATGTCACCGTGGGCCGTGTCATGACAACCCAATGCCACCACGGTCATTAAAGCCAAATTAACGCGGCTAGACGCTGGGACATCGGGTGGTGGTTGGAATAGACCGAGGGAAAAAGACAACGCAAACGGGGCTGCAGGCGAAGGACTGATACACCCTCCCTGACCAGTACAGAAACACCCTCAAGCGAAACAAACGCTCCCGGGTGGCAGCCGGATCTAGACCCAAACACCCAAGGAAAAGTAGACACACTACTTTGAACGTGCAACGGAGCACATATTAAACCGTAACCCATCTCGGCCAGGGTCCAGTTTTGGCATGCGGTCGGTGTGTGCGTGCGTCCAGCCGTGCGTACGCCTCCGTTTGTCATGTTATTGTAAAAATGTGCAGTTTACATTTTGCCATCAATGCGGTGTACACGCTTAGTGTAATAGCGGGTTGGTACTGTATTCGCATTACCGTGGTGTTTGAGTAAAGAGCGAAGGGGCTGGTAAAACAGCATAAATACACACAACACAGCCTGCCTGTGTGTTGTGTTTACAGTGCAAGAGGCGTCACTGCAGTCCCTGGTTCGAATCCAGGCTGCATCACATCCGGCCGTGATTAGGAGTCCCATAGCGTGGCGCACAATCGGCCCAGTTTTGGCCGGGGTAGGCTGTCATTGTAAATAAGAATTTTATATATAAGTATATAAAAAGGTATATAAAAAAATGTATATATAAAAAAATATATAATAAACGCTTTCTCTGTCTTGGACACTCCTGAAATACTGCTCAGGTAGGTGAACCAAATGCCATAGAGAGCGAACTGTAGAGGCATGTTACAGGAAGGGGGGGGGGGGGTGATTGACGCAACACCTGATACTCTACCTCCACCTTTCTTTGTTCCTGCAGACCAATTATTTTGTCCCAAGGCTTTTTTTTTTAAATGACTTGCCTCCCCATTCAAATCCAGTGAATAGTAGCGCCGCCCTTCTCTCTTAACGCCGTCTACGTATAACAGCTACCCTCCATTGTCCTGTATGTTTGTCTGTGGGTTTACGTCTCGGGGTTAAACTAACAAGTCGAAAACGGGACAGACAATGACTTTCAACTGAAGTCCAACACTACCAGTCACTCCATGTGAATGAGTTACTGGGCATATCAAACCTTGATCCGTAAACAAACAAGAGGTACAACACTGCCTGCATACCTGTGAACGACGCATTGGGCTGACAGGCGGGAGAGCAAAAACAGATGAGAGCCAGGTGGATATAAGCAGCGGAGGCTGCTGAGGGGAGGACGGCTCATAATAATGGCTGGAACGGATCCAAGGGCATCCCATTCCACTGATTCCGCTCCGGCCATTACCACCAGCCCGTCCTCGCAATTAAGGTGCCCGGCAACCCTCTTGTGAGATAAGCAGCAAAGTATACCAGGATGTGGAAGGGGAGGGAGGGTTTATCGTACCTGGTCGGGAAATGTGATGCCGTATCCCACTTCAGTTGGTTTATGACCTTTATTTAACCCATTGACCGGTTTAAGCCGGTCGTAGTTCATTTGTAACTACGAGAACCTGCCACAACTGTTTGTGATATTGTGTTAGTATGTATGCGAGAGAACGGAGGAGCGAGAGAGAGAGAGGAATTGAAATACAGTGTGTGAGCGTGCATACTTTAAAGGGATCCTCGTTTCTGCTGTAGTGAACTGCTCTTCGGGCCGGCCGCTGCCAAAACGGGACCCCGACAGAGAGTGGTCGCTTTAATGAGCCACGCAAGCGGCACAATTAACCATCATCCTTTGTGGCCTTTCTGTGTGTCTGTGTGTGTCCTCCCGAGACTGACAACCTTTCTCATTGATTCCCCGCCGAGAGCCACACGCATCCAAGAAAGACTAATCCGAATTGAAAACATAGAAATGAAGTATTATAAACGAGTAGATTCCTTATGCGTTGGATTTGGAAGGAGAGACCACCCTGTCGCAACTTGTATTATGCAAAGGGCGAGTTACTAAGTCATAACGACAACTATAGGTGAAGGATTATAAACTAAAGCATATGCATTACCCAATTCCACCCCACCCGTGTAATCTGAGTTTGATAACAGTTTGAAGTGTATTTAGGACATTTTCCTGGACTGGGACCTAGGGGGTCTGGACTGGGACCTAGGGGGTCTGGACTGGGACCTAGGGGGTCTGGACTAGCTGAAGGCTGAGACAGACTTTGGAAAGTAGCCTCTGACTTTCACCACCCACAATGAATTTTGAGGTTTAGAGGTCACCCATAATGCTGACCGGGAGGAACAGAGCAGCTGACTGACAACAACAACAAAAAAGATTGTGAACTTCATAAATAATTTAAAGGTTGAGTATATAGCCTGGTTCCTCCCTAGGTTTCTTCCTAGGTTTTGGCCTTTCTAGGGAGTTTTTCCTAGCCACCGTGCTTCTACACCTGCATTGCTTGCTGTTTGGGGTTTTAGGCTGGGTTTCTGTACAGCACTTTGAGATATCAGCTGATGTACGAAGGGCTATATAAATAAATTTGATTTGATATATGGGGTGGTGCTTTTGGCTGCCTTCCCTCTGCCAGATAGAGCAAAATAGTACATCTGCCTTGCTAGCTAATTGTTTTACAAGAAGTAAGCCGCTGGCAGAAACTGGCATCAATCCATACTAGACTACATCTCAAGGAGTCTCGAGACTAAATTGATGCCATGCAGCCAGAGACGCTACATGTGCTTCTCTTTATAAACCCAAAGAAACAGACATAGGCCTCGTTTAGGTTGTGTGAAGAATGGGCCTCCAAATGAATTGAAATAACCTGAGCGAGGCGCTTTTTTTAATGGTGAAAAGACGAGAGGGCACACCATAAACAATGACTTCTCTGTAGATTGGGTGTGGTCTAGTCAGGTTTCTAATCCTACCGGAAAACACAGGGTCCTTTAGTTCAGTTCGAGCCCTGGAGAATAGCCCGTTCTTTATTATCCAATTGAGGCACAACATGTGATAGGCTAAATGATTGGCAAGATGTTTAGGTTCGAAAACCCCTAACTAGTAGGCCTAATCTAGCAGTGGGGGGGGGGCATGACTCCCCTCGCCTATGATGTGCCTGTGATGCAGGAAATTTGTGACATGCGCACAAAGGACCTTTTGACAGTTGAGCACTTCCTGTTAACAGTCACTGTAGGGGGTATCTGTAACACAACCTGATGCTATGGAACAGCAGTGTATGGAGACGGTTTACAACACCCAAGGTCCAGCAAATAGTTTGTTTTATGACATCAGTTCTGTTGCAGTAAGGGCTCGCGGCAGACTGACACTTTTGTACCACATTCCTAGTGGATTTTGAGTACTGTAGGCGCCAACATGAGGCTTTGGTGACAAACTGTTCACCACTTCCTTCCTAAACCCAACAGCGAGGTTACATTGAGAGCGAGTGCGTAGAAGTACGCTCAATGTAGAAATGTACGGTATATTAAATTAGTAAAAAAGGATGGTTTGTTTCTGAATCAAGGCTCAGTTTGGCATAGCCGTGGTCATCCTTTAGATAAATAGAAGTACAAAAGGGAGTGGCTCGACACACGCGCACACATTCCTCCACTAACACCTTTTGCTCTCCATTTAGAAGAGATCACCCTCTCCCGGGCCAGTCAAAACGACTTGACTCATACGCTTGAGAGGCTTTTAGGGCATCAAAGCAGTAGAAGCACAGAGAACAATGAGACAAGATAGGTCACGGGATGTATAAATATGAAGCATCCCCTTGGCGTTTCCACTCACTACCAAACATTGTTAGATATTGCTGCACTGTCGGGGAACTAGAAGCAAGAGCATTTCGCCACACTCGCAATAACATCTGCTAAACACGTGTATGTGACCAACACAAGTTTTATTTGAAAGAACGGAATGTTCAAGAAATCGTTCCTCGTCCGTGTCTAAAAAAAAAACACACGGCTGGAACGAAACGTACTGCCCATTTTTGGAAATACAAGGGTCTATTCCTAGAAAGAAAGGGGCCAGCCTAAAAACCTACTCAGAACTACCGCCCCACACACGCTACGACGATCATTACAATGTTTCCCATGCAGTGTATTTGTCCTAAGCACATGCATGTGTTACATACTATCAGGTATGTAGGCTAAACAGGTTGTAATTTTTTTTCTGATGATAAGAGGGTTGGAATGACAAGAGGGGACAGGTCAAGACATCCATCTGTCTTTGGACGCTGAATAAACTTCCGAGGATTTAACCGGCTGCACCATGAGCTGATGCAACTACCCCCCCTATGTTACAGCAAGAGGAATTCATTGGCTGGCTAGTGTAGTTAGCAACTACTAAAGCTCGTTAGCACACCGATACCTTCTCAACCGTCTCGCTATGATGGCACGGTGTGTGGACTTGACCGAGGTATGCGAGATTCTTTTCTGGGCGCAGGGCGAAGGGAACCCCGGCCGGTTGGGGGATACTGTGCCTTTAATTAAACTGGATGTCGCGGATATCACCAACAATCCCAGAAAGCAGGGCTGAGAGTACCCACCCTTCACAGTTTCAAGATACCTTATTTGTACTGACACAGCAAGAGAGCACTGACTGTAAAAGTGTTAAAGACGATACAAGCGCAGCCAGACTACTTTGCTCGGTTTTCTAATTCATATATGGGAATGTATGCCTAATTTGGGGGAACAAAGCAACATCAAAAAGGAGACCCGGTCAAATTCAAACAGTGGGTTCGTTAGCTTGCTGTTGGCTAATGGGTCTGCCACGTGTGAGCACTTTGTCATGGTGACAAAACAAGGCAGTGAACTACCCCCAAATGGATAGATGCCACATCAGCCCGTCTGCCCTTTTTGCTAAGCCTAAATCACCACCCCTGCCATGATCTCACCTGATCAGGTCCAAGAAGGAGTCCACCACTTCTTTGGCCTGGGGCAGCTCGCCGTCATCCGACAAAATTGGCTTGGAGCCGGTGTTTGATCCGGGGGAGATGATGAACGCCATGATCACCCCGATGGCTGATGCAATTAAAGTGGTGACCAAAAAGAAAATCATCGCCCAGCCACCCAGCTTGCCCAGAGCTTTGGGGTCGATGCTGGCCGCCCCGGACACCAGGCTGCACACCACCAGGGGGATGATGATCATTTTCAACAGCCGGATGAGCAGCTCGCCGGGGAAGCCCACGTAGAGGATCTGTGTCCTGCTCAGCTCCATGTGGCGCACACCAAGTCCGATGAACACCCCGATGATCACCCCGGCCACTGTGAGAATCACCAGCAAGTTGGCCATGACTAACCTCTTTATTTTCTCCACGGTTGTCTCGTTGGAACACTTCTTGTGGCGGAGTCCGTTGGCTACCGGCTCATCAAGATGCGCTTCTCCGTTGGATACCTTCCCCTCCATGTTTTCTGCCATTGTGCGCCCTGAGTGTACCTTAAAAAAGGAACGAAATACTTATATGAAGAAAATGTTTGACTATATTGTCTGTTGGTGTAGCTGTTGGCGGTAGTAATGGGCTTGTATTTTAGCGAAATGGCCCGGGTTGTCCGTGTGTTGCTGTGCCTCTCAGCGCGTAATTTATAACCCGACCCGCGCTATCTCTCCACGAAATAGACACGTTGGTAAGGACGTCACACAGGGGCGGGCTCCTGCATGCAGGTCCCCCAACCATTCCTAATCAAAAAGGCATTTACCTAGGCCATCTGTCCTAATACCAAAATAATTGTACAAATCTAATAGAAAAGGAGCAATATAATTTGACATTTTCTAAACCATAACTGCACAATTCAAATATTCCAATGGGACAAATAAGTAAACACATAATGAGCAATTAAATCATGCTTATTTTTATGTTCATGTTTAAATGACATGAATGACATTACATTTTAGCAATTAGAAGTACACTAAAATTAGGATAGATCAGTATTTCTCAATCCTGCATGGTAGCCTATCACTGCCCTAAATTACACAAAGGGCTGGATTGCATCAGCCGCAGTGATAAATATATACTGTATATACAATGTTCTTTATGTAACTAGGCAAGTCAGTTAACAAATTCTTATTTAAAATGACGCCTTCCCTGGCCAAACCTGGGCGTCGCCCTATGAGACTCCAAATCAGGGCCATATGTGATACAGCCTGGATTTGAACCATGGGCACCTTTTGCATTGAGATGCAGTACCTTAGACCACTGTGCCACTCAGGAGCCCATTAAACTTGTCATTCGCTCTCAGAAAAAAAGGTTACGGTTAAGGGTACGGTATTTGTTCCATGGGGTACAAAAATATTAAAATACACATAATGTACATTTCAAGGTACACATATAATATAACATGGTGTGGTACCTTTTAGGGTACATGTGCAGATAATCTAGTATAATGGTACATTTTTGTACCAAAAATGTTGACTATAAAGAAGGTACAATCATCACACACTCAAAAACCCCTCCCATCGTTGTCATATTTCCCAGCATGTTCTATTGCCAGTCTATTTTTAGATTTAATTTTTGTTTCAATGTGTGTGTTTTTGTATGCACATAAATGTGTTGATTTTATGCCAGACAAAGATAAATAAAACACATTTTTCTAAACTAATCCAACCCGTTACGGAGATGGTTGTTCCAGTTTAGGTGGTTTAGTTAGTCTCGTTCTCTTATCTTGGCAGTCATTCCAAATGCAGGTTGCAGTCATTCCAAATGCAGGTTGCAGTCATTCCAAATGCAGGTTGCAGTCATTCCAAATGCAGGTTGCAGTCATTCCAAATGCAGGTTGCAGTCATTCCAAATGCAGGTTGCAGTCATTCCAAATGCAGGTTGCAGTCATTCCAAATGCAGGTTGCAGTCATTCCAAATGCAGGTTGCAGTCATTCCAAATGCAGGTTGCGGGTGATTAAAAGTAAAACAAATTGGATATCCTAACTCTGGCTGGGAATTCCATATCACTTTGCAAGCCAGCATAATGTGACCTGCCCGATGTGCCTGCAAACCAGGAGATTCAGACCACTGTGTTAGGGTAAAACTAGGCTGTCAAAGTATGTCCTTATGATATATGAAATGTATTGTCATAGAGAGTTTAATTTCAATTATAACAAAATATTCACTTTGGCACTCACTTGGTGAAGGCTACAGAACTGAAAGCCATTGGCCGTGTTCGAGAGGCTCATAACCACATTTTATCATGGATAAATTGTGACTGACGGACTGATCTGCAAATAATATTGAGTCATTATTTATGATGCAAAGTGATTTGTAGATCAGTCAGTCGCCACTCACCTGCAGTCGTTTTGATGATCTCGAACACGGCCATTGGCTCAATCCCAATACTCATTTTAGCCCTCCCCCCTCGTTTTCGAATGTCCCTCGGTGGGCGAGTGTCCTTCAAAAATGCAACAAGTGTTAGGGACTAAGGAGAGATAAACAACCATAGGGAATGGGACATCCATACATCACTCGTGCACAGCAGAAGCCTCCAAAGGACAGTTTACTATGCAATTGTGTTTTTCACCAATGTCTGTACTGGCAACACTAATAGCTTTCCTTATATTTTTTATGCAACAAATACGTAGGGCAACCATGAGCAAACCTAGCGGCCAAACAGGGAAATGGTTACAATTGTTTTTCCATTTCAGAGACACTTAAAATAAGGGCATGTTTGGCAGCATGAGTGAAGGAGGCTACTGAGGCAGGACTTTCAATTGCAGTTTGATCCTTCACTCTGTCATTTTCTGCGAATTTCTTAGGTATTAATGATTAACCGTGGAAGCAATTAGAACCACTGTTCTGAACAAATATTTTTTATTTAGGGTCCATCCACAGATTGGCTACATAGCTATGCATCCATTGAACCAGTACACCAGTAACTATCTTAATTTACTCCCGTGACACGGCCGGTATGTACTTCAAAAATGCCTCTTCGGCACCTCCAATGTATTGAGCTGTTGTAGGCTTCCAACCTGTTTGTGGCCGTAACGAGTGATTGTAGCTACAAACCAACCTTAAGGAGTAAATTAAGATACATTAGTTGCTCAGTGAAACTCCATATTTGGTGATCAACAAACGTATTTTGACATTATAACACTTGCAGAGGTGGTGAATGGGAGTTTAAACCTGAGCATTCTGGGGGTCTCTAACACACAGACACTCACACGTTCATATGACCCCGCCCCTTCCCGTGTGCCTCTTTTCCTCAATCAAGGTTTCCACTAGCTTCTATACCCACAAAGTCAGATTTCACAGGTCACAAATTCAGATTCCACATCCACAATGTCAAAATTGGATACAATAAATATATATTTTCAGGCTTAATTTAAGGTCAGAGTTAGGTTTAAAATAAAAATGTAAGATGAGAAATTGTAGATATGGGTGGGGTTTATGGTTTATGGGTGGGGTTTATGACTTGTGGCTATAGAAGCAAGTCTGCATCTCAATTTGATTTGTTTCTTAATGCATTTGAGCCTATCAGTTGTGTTGTGACAAGGTAGGGGTGGTATTCAGAAGATAGCCCTATTTGGTAAAATACCAAGTCCATATTATGGCAAGAACAGCTCAAATAAGAAAATAGAAACGACAGTTTAAGACATGAAGGTCAGTCAATACGGAACATTTCAAGAATTTTGAAAGTTTCTTCAACTGCAGTCGCAAAAACCATCAAATGCAGTGATGAAACTGGCTCTCATAAGGACCACCACAGGAAAGGAAGACCCAGAGTTACATCTGCAGCAGAGGATACGTTCATTAGTTACCAGCCTCAGAAATTGCAGCCCACATAAATGCTTCACAGAGTTCAAGTAACATACAGATCTCAACATCAACTTTTCAGAGGAGACTGCATGATTCAGGCCTTCATAGTCGAATTGCTGCAAAGAAACCACTACTAAAGGACACCAATAAGAAGAAGAGACTTGCTTGGACCAAGAAACACGAGCAATGGAGTCCAAATTTGATGATTAGTCCAAATGTGTCATTATTGGATCCAACAGCCGTGTCTTTGTGAGACGCAGAGTAGGTGAACAGATGATCTCTGCATGTGTGGTTCCCACCATGAAGCATGGAGGAGGTGTGATGGTGCTTTGCTGGTGACACTGTCTGGGATTTATTTCAAATTCAAGGAACACTTAATGAGCATGGCTACCACAGCATTCTGCAGCGATACGCCATCCCATCTGGTTTGCGCTTAGTGGGACTGTTATTTGTTTTTTAACAGGACAATGACCCAACACACCTACAGGCTGTGTAAGGGCTATTTGACCAAGAAGGAGAGTGATGGAGTGCTTCATCAGATGACCTGCCCTCGACAATTACCCAACCTCAACCCAATTGAGATGGCTTGGGATGAGTTGGACCACAGAGTGAAGGAAAAGCAGCCAACAAGTGCTCAAGCATATGTGGGAAGTCCTTCCAGGCTGTTGTAAAAGCATTCCAGGTGAAGCTGGTTGAGAATGCCAAGAGTGTGCAAAGCTGTCATCAAGGCAAAGGTTGGCTACTTTGAAGAATCTCAAATATAAAATATATTGTGATTAACACTTTTTTGGTTACTACATGATTCCATATGTGATATTTCATAGTTTCAAAATTTTATCAAATCATTTATTTTTAATATTTAAGATACCTAAAGGGGTCCTAAAATTCTAAATCAAATAGCTAAATGATCCATGGTGTGACCATATTAAAACAATTCTATATGTAAGCTTAGAAACCCCCTCCCCCAATGACTTAGACTCTTATAAGGCCAGTTTTAAAAGTTCAGAGTGATGGAGCAGCTCTCAGATGGTGAGGGAGAGCATTCCATAGGCGAGGGGCAAGGGAGCATGAAGGCTCGGTCCCCCATAGTTCAGAGATGTGTCTTGGGGACTTGAAGCAGTAGGGAGTGGTTGGAGCTGAGAGTGCAATGTATAGATACAGTACAGTACATCATCAAAGTGATATGAGTCCAAAACCGAGTAGATCTGTGTGTTTGAGGGGAGAGGGAAGATGGAGCCATCTGGACATATTGAACCATTGACTCTGTGAGTCACCATATTCTCTACCTATATTCAATGAAGATGTGGGGCAGAATATAACCAATCACAGTCTTTCAAACAGAGCACCTCCCTGAACATTCCATCTGTGCTATCCTTGAAATGTTATTTTGTGTTCTCCCTCCCTCATCCCTGATACAGAGAGAAAGAGAGAGAGACCTGACCCGATCTCCCCACAAATTATGGTTTTGGATTCGTAAAAAAAGGGACAGAATCTCAATGTCAGGGAGAACGGTGCCCCATCTCTGATAGTAGGCAGTCTCTGTCGGGGTGCCACTATTCTCCAGGTTAGCTTATACTGAGAAAATAATCAGAGCCCTCTTTGAACCCGCCTCTCAAGGGTACACATTGGTGGGAAAGGCACCTTTTAACAGTTAGAAATTTAAATTCAGCCATGAGAGAGCAGTAGGAGGCTCTCCTCTCCGCCCTGGCTTGTGTTATCTCAGGCTTTGTCTTTGTTGCACCACAACTGGGTGAGTGATGTTTCGAAGAATCGTTGTGTCCCTGTGAAATTGTGCATTCCTCTGTGAGACTCTGTGAGAGAGGTGCGTTGGATAGTCAGAGCAGCGTGAAGAGTAAGTGCTGTGAGAGTTTTGTGAAGCAGGGCGCCTCTAATGAAAACACACACGGGGATGGAGTGTCTGTACACAAACCCACTGTGCGTCCCCCCTGCGCGTATCACAACTGCATGCAGACGACCTCACTGACCCTGACGCCTCTGTGTCAACACTGGCCTCCCCTCACGCTGCACATGCACACGCACGCTCGCACACACAGACACATACACACCGCCCTCCCCCTGAGACACACAATCATACACACATGCATGATTGCGCCTACCATATTAACAATTATCATGTTGCACATGCGTACACACAGACACAGACACATTGCCTTACATGTCATCAACTGTCACTGAAAAGCTCACACAGCCTGTGTGCACATATACACAAGCACAAATCTTGAATTGTTCAATCTTATAGAGGCTGACTGAACATAAATGGCTTTTGAATTTTGGATTTGCTTGGTCAGCAACAGCAGTTACCATAGACTTCCACTCATAGTTAGCAATTGCGCTAACGCTAGTTAGCAACTTCCTTTGAACTGCACGCAGAGACATAACAATGGTATCCACGAATTCATCTGACTCTGGGAAGGTAGATAAAGGGCTTCATTGTCAAAATCCTAAAGTATCCCTTTAACCTTAAATAGATATCTTGGTCCCATGGAAAAGATAACATCCTTGTCCTCTAAGGTCCTGGCTGTTAGTAGTTTCCATGATAACAGGTTTTATGTTCAGATAATAAGGTGAAAAGTGGTTTCTATTCTGAGGCATCATTTACGCCATTCTCTCCCATGGGGGGGGGGGGGGTCTATCTGTCTCAGTCTGCTCAATATCACAGACGTGTACACACACTCACGCATACACACACTCACCTTCCTCCTGTCTAACTCACTGCTATTGGACAAAAGCATTGAAGGGAGGCAGGTAACCTAGTGGTTAGAGCGTTGGACTAGTCACCAAAATGGTTGCAAGATCAAATCCCAGAGCTGACAAGGTAATAATCTGTCGTTCTGCCCCTGAATAAGGCAGTTAACCCACTGTTCCTAGGCCATCATTGAAAATAAGAATTTGTTCTTAACTGACTTGCCTAGTTAAATAAAGGTTAAAAAAGTATATTTAAAAAAGTGACGACACGCAAACACTCTCTGACATAATGTCTATGTGTCAGGGGAGAAGCTCCAGGTGGTATCTGACTTTAAGTACCTTGGCATCATACTTGATTCCAACCCCTCTTTTAAAAAGCATGTGAAAAAGGTCATTCAAATAACCAAATTCAACCTAGCTAATTTCCGATTTATACGAAATTGTTTGGCTACAGAGGTAGTAAAACTGTACTTCAAATCTATGATACTCCCCCACTTAACATACTGCTTGACTAGTTGGGCCCAAGCTTGCTGCACAACAATAAGACCTATTCAGTCTGTCTTCAAACAGGCTCTCAAAGTGCTTGATAGGAAGCCCAATAGCCATCATCACTGTTACATCCTCAGAAAGCATGAGCTCCTGAGTTGGGAAAATCTTGTGCAATACATCGAAGCATGTCTTGTATTCAAGATCCTAAATGGCCTGGTTCCCCCTCCACTCAGTATTTTTGTTAAACAGAAAACCCAAACATATGGCAGCAGATCCACAAGGTCTACCATGAGAGGTGACTGTATAGTTCCCTTAAGGAAAAGCACCTTTAGTAAATTCGTTTTCGCTGTGAGAGCTTCCCATGTCTGGAACACACTGCCATCAGACACACATAACTGCACCACATATCACACTTTCACAAAATGCTTGAAGACATGGCCAAAGGTCAATCAGATTTGTGAACATGGTCCCTAGCTGCGTGTTGCCGCTTTCCATGTTGTCTGTCGTCTGTAGCTTGTGAGGTGTGGAAACACTTTGTTGCTTTTATGAATTTTGTCCTGCTGCTTTTTGTCCTATGTTGCTCTGTCTGTATGACACGTCTTGCTTGTCCTATGTTGCTCTGTCTGTATGACACGTCTTTCTTGTACTATGTTGCTCTGTCTGTATGACACGTCTTTCTTGTCCTATGTTGCTCTGTCTGTATGACACGTCTTTCTTGTACTATGTTGCTCTGTCTGTATGACACGTCTTTCTTGTACTATGTTGCTCTGTCTGTATGACACGTCTTTCTTGTACTATGTTGCTCTGTCTGTATGACACGTCTTTCTTGTCCTATGTTGCTCTGTCTGTATGACACGTCTTGCTTGTCCTATGTTGCTCTGTCTGTATGACACGTCTTTCTTGTACTATGTTGCTCTGTCTGTATGACACGTCTTTCTTGTACTATGTTGCTCTGTCTGTATGACACGTCTTTCTTGTACTATGTTGCTCTGTCTGTATGACACGTCTTTCTTGTCCTATATTGCTCTGTCTGTATGACACGTCTTGCTTGTTCTATGTTGCTCTGTATGTATGCTACGTCTTGCTTGTCCTATGTTGCTCTGTCTGTATGCTACGTCTTGATTGTCCTATGTTGCTCTGTCTGTATGCCACGTCTTTCTTGTCCTATGTTGCTATTGTAATATATATATATATATATATATATATATATTGTAATTGTTTTTAATAACCTGCCCAGGGACTGCGGTTTAAAATTAGCCGGCTGGCTAAAACCGGCACTTTTACTGAAACGTTGATTAATGTGCACTGTCCCTGTAAAAAAATAATCTAAACTCAAATAAACTCAAACATAAGACATATCTCTTGAGCTACATTGTCTTACTTCCTTTGGCCATTCGAGACCTATTTGCAGAGCAAAAGACCACGGTCAAGCTCCTTGAGACTTCCTTGAGTTCATGTTGTGTTACTTTGGCACAGAGTACAATGTGACTTAGTCTCCAGTCTAAATGTGAGCAGTGATGTTATGCATGTAGTATTGTTGGCAGAACCAGAACAGTCTGGCCAGGGAAGGAGATAGGCCTGTCATGTGACCACTGAAAATGGGGCTGACACAATGGACTGGGGTCTCAGGTGGTATGGGAAAAGGCTGGCAGAGCAGAAAGGAAGTAGGTGAGAAACACAATCCAATGTTTTTAGTCCTCCAGTCTGGCAGCGAACCATGCCCCTTTCCTGTCCAGGTGCTAGCCTGCAGTAGACGAAGGCATAAAAACAAGGAGGCTTTACTGACTGTAAAGCTAGAGGAAGTTACTGCCGTTACTGTTGGCAGTGGCACCATGAGTAAAAGTACAACAACAAAAGAGGTAGGAGGGAGAAGAAGGGAGGAGAGATGTCCTCTAAAAAAGTCAGCCAGCACAGAAGAAGACGAATTTGTCATTTTACCAATCTTGTACAGTAGCCTACAATTGCCTCAGGTTAATAAGATCCTAACAGAGAACAATCTTTTTTTGACAAACGTTTTTTTTTTAGTCCTTTTTCCCCCACTCTTAGCTTTTTTCCACAAAAAAAAATACTGTCAATGGTCAGAATGAAAAGAGAGAGAAAGAGTAGAGAGAGTGTGTGTCAAAAGAGAGATGGGGAGAGAGAGAGAGAGAGAGAGAGAGAGAGAGAGAGAGAGAGAGAGAGAGAGAGAGCATGAATAGAGGCTGTTGACCAATATGCTGAGTCACTGTTACACTGGAATAATTTCAGCAGACATACTATGGATATTTAGGCAGATTCAGAGATACAGGAGTACTCCTAGTGATATGCAAAATACACTGTAATACACTGATACCCAAAATATTTGTATACAGCATTAGAACGTTTTATTTGTATAATGGGGGCTACACTAAAATGTATTTCCTGAGCAACTTCATCAGATGTTCATAATTCAATGCAAGGGTCAGCTCTCTCAAAACTGCTGATTCATGGTTAGGATGGAACTTCTTACCAATCATGAGTCATCATTACAGGAGAATGCCACTGACTAATGGGCAGGAATGTGAGAATGTGAGAACCAGGAGAACAATGTCAGTTTATTGCTAGTGGTATCAATAATGGTATTTTTACATAAATAATTCCCCATAGGATTCAATAGAGAAGCACATTTTTGATATTGATAATAAAAAATGATATACAAAAATTCAAATGTTTGATATCGATAATACAGTGTGAAATAAATAATTCCATTTATTTTACATAATTTTTTTAAATGATCAAACTCAATATAAGAAAATCGGCCTCCCTAGGGCCGCAGCGGTCTAAGGCACTGTAACGCAGTGCTGCGGCTTCACTACAGCCTGGGGTTTGATCCCAGGCTGTGTCACAACTGGCCGTGATCGGGAGTCCCATAGGGCGGTGTCTGGGTTAGGGGAAGGTTTGGCTGGGGAGGGGGCTTTACTTGGCTCTTCGCGCTCTTGTGACTCTTTGTGGCAGGCCGGGCGCCTGTAGGCTGACTTCAGTCGTCAGTTGAATGGTGTTTCCTACAACACATTGGTGCAGCTGGCTTCCGGGTTAAGCAAGCAGGTGTTAAGAAGCGCGGCTTGGCGGGGGGTCCATGACGTGACCTTCGCCTCTTCTGAGATTGTTGGAGAGTTGCAAGGATGAGACAAGATCGTAATCACAAAATTGGTTAAAAAAAAATATATATTAATAATAATCAAAAAATATATTAAATTATATTTATTTTTTTGAGGAAGGAAAGGACCATCCTACTCAATGAATTTCATAAAAATAAAAATAGTGAAACCTTAAAGTTATAATTTTTTAGGTAAAACTATACTAAATATATTCACATCATAAAAATAATTGGTTAAAATACACTGTTTTGCAATGAAGGTCGACAGTAACATCAACAGCACTGTCTGGGCAAGCACCATGGTCCATCCTCCTCCTCCTCCTCTATTGACTTCAATACAAAACCTAGGAGGCTGGTAGGCCTCACCCCCTTCATAGACATGCATGGTAATTATGATCACTTCCGGAGGACGTCCTCCAACCAATCAAAGCTTTTGCGGTATGAACTGACATGTTGTCCATCCAATCATAGATGTAGGATCAGAGAATGAACATTGTGTGTTGTATTGGGATTGTGCCACAGAGCATTATGGGGTTTTTATATGTTGAGAAACCTGGTGACATTGTTGGAAGAGATTAAGAGTGATAGTTGAGTATTTTTGGAAATTATTAAATTCAAATTAATTTTTCAAATTACAGGAGACAGAGGAGGTATATTATACATTGTTTTCTTGGTTTTAGAACTTTATTTTTGTATCGTTAGTGCAATTTATTTAAATTTGCCTTGCTAACTTCAGTAGCTAGCTAGCTACCAGCGTCATTGCACATTTTCTCCACCAGAATGGTAGAATGTCCCAACACTGCCGAAAATGTTGTGGACTTTTTGTTGAAGAACTCCTTTCATTCTCTTGGGTACACGGAAAATGTGCAAATTAAAATCGAGGGTCGACCTCTGCCTGAGATCAGTTTCATGAAGAAGGATGAAAAAAAGTGAGGGCGTTCAATACCAACTGGTATCAAACGGATAGCTGGTTAACAGAGAGCCTATCATCAAGCCGCCTGTAATTGCACATTAAGATTCTTTCCATACTGAACATCCTTTCTGGGATGTCAAAAACAATTCAGAATGAGTTGATAGCTTCCATCGCATCATCTGTTAAAAGTTAGATTAAAGAGGTTGACACAGCACATTATTTTGCGTGCGCTCAAGTAGGCTTTGCACTTTCCTCCGGATTTATTTGACAAAGATTATAACACATAGTCACTCCGGACAGACACAAGCAAAAACTCATGACATAAATGTTGCAGCAGCCTAGGCCACACCTAAACATTAGAGATCTGACATGCAGATCGGGATGAAAACTAGACTATTATTCAGTCTGATATTATTCAACTGTAGACTACTAATAAGAGCAGCTGCATACAGCCTATGTGCCCTGTCCATCTGGTCAGGGTAAACTAATTGGTAACGTTATGTATTTATAGTCCATTTGTGTGTCAGGAGAAAATGTGAACGTGATCAAATTTTGATTCTATTCACAATTGGGCTGCCTATGTGTTTTTAATCCAAAATGATTCACTTGAAATAATCAATCAACATAATAGTGAAGACAGTACATTTGTTATTAGGCCTACAGTTGCATAGGCCTGCGTGATGCAAACATGCATAAAAGCAAGCTCAGCCCAGGGAGTTCTATTGTCTATCAGTTGTTGTCTCTGTGTCTGAGTAGAGGAAATCTCCCTCCTAATCTAGTCTAAATATAATTTATATCAGCAAATATAAGGTAGCTGCAGTTTAAACCATGTGACTTGATTAGGAAAAACTGGTCCCATCATAGCCCACATAAAACCTTTTTACAACTGATTAATCACTGTCATACCTTATAGTGTCCATAGTTTTCCTAGTTAGGTTAACATATAAGGAAAAACTCCAGGCCCTAAGAGGTTTAAATTGCCCCACCACTCTGGGAGCTATGGTGCTTGCAGTTGTCAGTTATCGTCAGCTATGTGGATGATCAGAGCTTTATTCAGGAACGTTTCTTGGGTCTACTTTGATGTGTCAAGTGGGAGAGATGCGCAGTCTGTGTTTGTGTAACAGTATAACTTTAGACCGTCCCCTCGCCCATACCCGGGCGCGAACCAGGGACCCTCTGCACACATCAACAACAGTCACCCACGAAGCCTCGTTACCCATCGCTCCACAAAAGCCGCGGCCCTTGCAGAGCAAGGGGAACAACTACTTCAAGGTCTCAGAGCAAGTGACGTCACCAATTGAAGCGCTATTTAGCGCGCACCGCTAACTAAGCTAGCCGTTTCACTTCCGTTACATTTGACCTTAGTGAATTCTGAGATGTCTGAGTTTAAAGCTCTTAGAAAAACTCTGTTGTCCAAACCTACGATGGAGCCGCTCTAATGGAATGTCTCTGCTGTTTGTATTTACAGCTAAGTCCCCTCCTGTTCCCCGATGAAGAGGTGATGACCACTCCACTCCACTACCATTGTCAACTTTCTCCTGACATGACCTGAAGCCACGACGTCTCACGTGCCCGCCACATTGAATGTTTCCCTTCCAAACACTGTGAGCACCCATATCAATTTTCTCTCATTCCTGTATGTCGAGTCAGTCACATACACAATCACGTTATTACACATCAATGATTTTACTCCTTGCTTGGACTAACTCATTCTTAGCTCCTTTGTCTAACTGTGTACTGTGTTGTGTTGTTGTTTTTTGTCTTCCCAGCCAAATCCTGTCCTGCACTGGTCAAGCCTCTGAACACCTCAACTCATGCCTCATACCCTCATTTAATCACTGATCCCTTTCCAACACTGTAAGTAGCCCTCCCATTCCCCATAATATTGTACTGTAAATGTCTTTTTTAAATGCTTTAGGTTAAAGTAATTAGTCTTTGACGATTTTTGAAACACGCTTGGTGGTCTCCGTGTGTTCCGTGCCTATAACCGTGGGTCTCCCATCCTCCTCATTTCTTCAAGTCACCAGCCTCCGCTGAGGGTATGACATGATTCAGTTGTTGTGAAAAGGTTTAATATGGGCTATGGGACCAGAGTTTTTCTCATCAGCCCACATGGTTTTTTAATGAAAACCCTGTTAAACTGCAGCAGCCTAGTACTTCATCATGTGAAGTATATGTTAAAGAAGGCCTAGGAGGGTGTCCTATACACAGAGAAAGCAACATGATAGGACAATACAACTCACAGGGCTGAGCTTGCTTTATGCAGGTTTGCATCCTGTAGTCCTGCCCTATGCAACTGCAGGCCTAATAAAAAAAATGAACTCACAGTCTGTCAGCTATTGTGTTTATTGAGTCATTCCAGTTAATCATTATGGACTGAACAATTCTAGGTAACCTAGTACGGCCACATTTTAATATTAACCAAATGTTATCCCATTCACATTTTCTCACAAACAAACGGGCTATAAATTCACAACATTGTCACTTTGTTTACCCTGGCCAGAGGGACAGGGAGCATAGTCTAGACTATGCAGCTGCTGTTTGTAGCCTACAGTTGATCAGACTAAGCAATAGTCTCATTTCCATGCAATACAGCATCCCAGCAAACAGGGGATGTCCTGAGGACATTCAGCGACGTTCCCATTTTGTCCAAAGGGAATGTTCTCTATGGGACCTTTGTCTAGTTCCCTGTACGTTCCCAGTACATCACTCAGGACCATGTCAGGACCTTTTTAGGACTTGCTCAGGACTTTCATTTTACTAGTCCTTAGGATGTCACGTGATCGTCCCACGGGAACATTCTCTGGGGGACCTTTTTAATAGTCCCTGGTTTGTCCCTGGGACGTTCTTAGAACGTTCTTGGGACGTTGTGTCATGGTCCACTGGTGTTCTTAGTCATGTGACGGTCCCAGGTGTCCCAACCATTATAAGTAAGGAACTGAAATGGCATAGGGGTTTTAAGGTAAGTTGTAGACTGTTCCGCTAAAATAGTCTAACAATCTTTAATCAAGGACATCTATTGACATGATCACTTAGTGAGTTTTCAATATGACCCCACCTGGGATTCGAACTCACAACCCCTGGATTTGGGTGATCTTTATGCTGGGCCACAAAGTCTGTAGATGTCCCCTTCGCATGAATTACCTATAATACATCTCTGCACTTAGCAAAATAGTGCCATCTGCACTGCAGTCAATTGGACTATTCTCTCACTGATTTCATTTACTTAACTTAATTTAAGTTTGAGGTTTCAGTGGGGTTCTCTACAGTTGGTGGGGCGTAATGCTACTCCTGAATCACTATGATAAATATAATAGTTTTTCTTCAGTGTATTTTTAACAGAGCTGAGATTTACTTTGAAGTGCACAGTGTAGGAATAGACTTACAGGTAAAATCATTCATTGATACAGACATGGTGGTGTAGCAGGGAGATTGGAATGCTGTGAACCAAGAGGTTATGAGTGCAAATCCCAGGTGAGGACACTGGGAGATGAAATCTCCTTTCAGCAGGACAATAAAAACACAAAGCCACGCTGAAGTTGCTTACAAAGAAGACAGAGGCCGAGTTACAGTTTTGACTTAAATCTGCCTAAAAATCTATGGCATTATGGCAAGACCTGAAAATAGTTGTCTTGCAATGATCAACAACCAAATTAACAGAGTTTGGACCATTTTGAAAACAATAATGGCCAAATGCTGCACAATCCAGGTGTGGAAAGCTCTTAGAGACTTACCCAGTAAGACTCACAGCTGTAATCGCTGCCAAAATTGAATCTAACATGTATTGACTCAGGGGGTTGAATACTTATCTAATCAAGATATATTGGTGTTTTAGATTTTTTGGGGGGGATTTCTTTACAAATGTTTGGATTTTTCTTCCACTTTGACATTACAGAGTATTCTGTAATAGATCGTTGGCAAAGACATGACAATTAAATCCATTTTTGTCCATCCCACTCTGTAACACAACAAAAGGTGGAAAAAGTCTAGGGCTGTGAATACTTTCTGAAGGCACTGTTTGTATGAGTTCTTGTTTGTGTCTGGAGTGACGTGTTATCACACTTACTAAATAAATACCGGGGGGGAAGTGGATACCGTGCCTTGTATAAGATGAGTATTGTGGTGGCAGCATCATGTTCTGGGCGTGCTTCTAACCGGCAGGAGCTGGGAAGTATGTTAGAATCCAAATGAATATGAAAGGAGCAAAGGACAGGTTCAAAGGTAGAGGAAAACCTGCCAGAGTCTTCTGAAAACCGAACCCTGCAACTGAGTTTTGTTTCTCAGCGGAATAATTACAGCAATTCTAATCCCAAAGACACCAGAATGGCTCTCCAAGAGGTGTTGAGTGTCCCTGAATGGTCTAGTAGTCTCAGTCCTGACCTAACTCTGCTTGAAAATCAGTGACAAGCATTGAGTATTGTGGTCCATTATAGAGCACGTTTCCATGCACACCATTTTGCGATTATTGTGCGTAGTCAGATTAATGTAATAGTTTGATTAAAACGTTTACATGCTTTGCAAGAAGACGACCTGAAACCACTCTGATAAGTGCAGAAAATTGGCAATCAAAATAAACGTTCTACCACAGCGACCGGGTTATTTTTTTTTGGTAAGCAAATTTGTATGGGAAAATGACTTCTAAGACATACATTCAGTTGTTCAGAAATCATTTCACTCGTGCTAAAGAGGGAGGCTCGCTCGGCTGGTTCTAGCACATGTGCAGATCAAATACACAGCTGGAACGCCGATTAAGGTGATTACGTCCTCATAATTTGAAAGATTTCTAAGAAAACCAGGTGATTTTTTTTCCCTTGGCGTGTGCTTACTTCGATTAAGCAGAGTAAGGTGTTTACATAGACTTGATCAGGCTGTTGATTGTGGCCTGTGGAATGTTGTCCCACTCCTCTTCAATGGCTGTGCGAAGTTGCTGGATTCCGGGCGGGAACTGGAACACGCTGTCGTACACGTCGATCCAGAGCATCCCATACATACTCAATGGGTGACATGTCTGGTGAGTATTCAGGCCATGGAAGATCTAGGACATTTTCAGCTTCCTTTTATTTTCCCCAGCACAAGGTGCACCCGTGTAATGATCATGCTGTTTATTCAGCTTCTTGATACGCCACACCTGTCAGGTGAATGGATTATCTTGACAAAGGAGACATGCTCACTAACAGGGATGTAAACAAATTTGTGCAGAACATTTGAGAGAAATAAGCTTCTTTTTTTTAATGGAAAAACTTTACATGTTGCGTTTATATTTTTGTTCAGTATATGTTAAAACATCTTTCCATATAATAGTGACTGTTCTGCCAGGGACACCCTGAAGCAAATTCCTCAAACATAACTTTTTTTATTGACAAATAAGAACTTTATATTTTACCTGGTAAGTTGACTGAGAACACATTCTCTTTTACAGCAACAACCTGGGGAATACTTACAGGAGAGAGGCATGAGCCAATTGAAAACTGGGGATGATGGTATGAGAGCCAGATTGGGACTTTAGCCAGGACACCAGGGTTAACACCTCTACTCTTACAATAAGTACCATGGGCTCTTTAGTGACCACAAAGAGTCTGAAACCCGTTTAACGTCCCACCTGAAACACCCTTCACAGAGAAATGTCCCCAATCACTGCCCTGGGGAATTGGGACCAGACAAATGAGTGCTTCCTACTGGCCCTCCAACACCATCCGGTCTTCCATCCAGGAATTGACCAGGACCAACCCTACTTAGCTTCAAAGTTATTTTATTTCATACTACTACAATTGCTCGGAGAAAGATTTTGTTCTTGCTTTTTTTGTAATCAAAAAATGTGAAGATAGCAATCTGGTCACAGAGCAGTTCGTATTATTCTGTACGTAAATGGATGACACTCATTTTAGTATGATATGTTATGTTTCATATGGTATGTATTAATTTGTATATGTTACAAATTTGCAAAACTTACAATATGTTACGAATTTGAAAAAACAAATGATAACAAATTCTAGCTAGGTGGCTAACGTTAGCTGATTCACTAACATTAGCTAGGCTAGGGGTTAGGGTTAAGGGTTAGGGTTAAGGTTAAATTTAGGAGTTAGGTTAAAGGGTTAAGGTTAAGGTTAGGGGATAGGTTGGCTAACATGCTGAGTCGTTGCAAAGAAGCTAAAAAGTATTGAGCAGTTGAAATGTTGCTAATTAGCTAAAATGCTAAAGTTGGCCATGAACTTTTAACCTTTGAGTTGCAAGACGGTCACGTTGTATGGCCAACCACCCTCCTTTTGTTTTTGCCTTAAGTAACCAGCTGTCTAATGTAACCATACCAAACGTATCGTAGCATGTACTAAATGGAGTGCCTTGGATTTATGTACGGAATAATACGAAATGCTCTTAAACCAGTTTGAAAATAGGGTTCAAAATGATTGGCACCCCTGTTTTCAATACCTTGGAACCCTCCCCAAGCTAGTATAAGTATTTTTCTTAAATTATTTATGAGCTTGAAGAACACATTGGGAGGGATCTTAGACCATTCCTCCATACAGAATTTTTCCAGATCCTTGAAATCCTGAGCTTAAGGACTGCCCTCTTCAATTCAAACCACAGAGACTGAGATGGCCATTGCAAAATTGTGATTTTTTGGTCAATGGATTTTGATGTATGCTTGCGGTTATTGTCTTGCTGGAAGATCCACTTGAGGCCAAGTTTCAGCCTCCTGGCAGAGGCAACCAGGTATTTGGCTAAAGTGTCCTGGTACTGGGTGAAGTTCATGATGCCGTTGACCTTAACAATGGCCCCAGGACCAGTAGAGGCAAAATACCAGTAGATAAACGGCACTGGCACTTGGATTGGAGCCGGTGCTTTGGTCTGATGACATGGAAAACATAGATATTGTTTTGCTCATCATTTTGGTTGTGACTGTAGATAGTAGGTTGTGTTCTTAAGCACACTGTTGAAGAATATGACCAATGAAATACCATGCCAGTTTCTAATGAGGTTTACGGTGCTTTTGCGTTACGGAAAATGTGGCCCCCTGTGAGACAACAAAAGCGCACGAGCCACTGTCATCTACGTCCATTAGCAGCAGTTGGAGACTTCCCTATGCATGGTTTCAGGGGAGACTTATCTGAACTAGATGATACGCATGTTTACAGTTGTGGGTTTCCCCTCGGGTTAGATACAGTAGTGATTATCATCTAGGGACAACCTTAACACAGGATAACCAAGTATTGAATGAAAATGAATAACTTGATAAAAATAATCCTACATGGCCTCCTAAACCCTTTATGGAGCATGTTATATATCCAGCTTTTCCATCTTAAACACTGAATCAAAACAAGTCCAACTCTGTCACATGCGCCAAATAGAGTGTGGACCTTACTGTGAAATGCTTACTTACAAGCCCTTAACCAAGAGTGCAGGTCAAGAAGAGTTAAGAAAATATTTACCAAATAATAAAAACTAACAAAATAAAATAGCAATAACGAGGCTATATACCGGGGGTACCGGTACCGAGTCAATGTGTGGGGGTACGGGTTAGTAGCAGCATTGTACAAAACAAATGGAAGGGGGGGGGGGGGGGGGGTCAATGTAATAGTCTGGTGGCTATTTGATTAATTGTTCAGCAATCCCAACTTCTCCATAGAGTTCATGTGTCACACTCTGTGTCCTTCCACACTAGCTGTCTGTTTAAAGATAAACATGTTTTACCCTCCCTCCCTCCCTCCCTCCCTCCCACCACCCATTTTGTTTTGCCAACTTTTGCTTGATGTCAAGTAAAGTATTCCAAACATAGGTCATGTATTTTTGAGGGTTGGCACATGCAGCCTTCCCCTGAAAAACCCTTAAACATCAATTTTGTGAAAGTAACAACTTAATAACAAGGTTGTGCATTTCAAAGAACATTAACATCTTTGAGTTTTCCATTACACCACAAAGGGTGCAGAGTCCTCGGTGGAGATGTAAAACAAGGTCCTGGATCAGACAGTGGCTCGTCAATTTGTTGCATTAGAGAGCTTAGGGCAAACGGCTGGAAATGCAAGAGATACGTTCTGACACAATCTTCTCTAGAGAGACATGGAGTTGACTTGGGACTACTGTTTCAGCTGCATTTCCCACAGTCCCTGCCAGCAATGCTTCGAACGCTGGGAAACCTTTTTCCGCTATGATGGACAAAGAATAATAATTAATTAACAAGTCAATCAATCACAAGCAGTGTATATAACTGCTATATGTGTATGTGCTCTACATAGGCTTGCTGATACACACGTCTCTCTGTCTCTCTTTTGGTCTCTCTCGTCTGTTTGTAGGGAAGGTAACAAAGGTCATGCTCTGCCACTCAGGCCAGGGCCCGGTTTCCCAAAAGCATCTCAAGGCTAAGTTAAATCTCAGAACCATAGGATCCTAACGACCTTAACCTTAAGATGCTTTTGGGTGGCAGAGCATGACCTTTGTTACCTTCCCTACAAACAGACACTGTGGCATCGGCAGGAGACAAAAAACACAAAGTTCAATAGATGCTCTTTCATGTGCATGTGTGTCATTACACAGGTGTGTGTGTGTGCGTGCGTGCGTGTCTCTTTGTATGTGTGTGAATCTGCTTGCATGTTGTGTTCATGATTAACGTGACCCTAATGCGAATGACGTCAATCAATAAGACAGTGAAGAAATCAACCAAATCGGATCCATCGATCTTCCCCCTGTCAGTCTACATGAGACAAAACCTCCAGCAACCCTCTGAGCCTTTCCCTTCTCTGCATTGTGATGCACATAATGATACGCCACACTGAGGTGCACTCTGTACACTGGCAATTAATCTGATGAAGTTAACTCTCTCTCTCTCTCTCTCTCTCTCTCTCTCTCTCTCTCTCTCTCTCTCTCTCTCTCTCTCTCTCTCTCTCTCTCTCTCTCTCTCTCTCTCTCTCTCTCTCTCTCTCTCTCTCTCTCTCTCTCTCTCTCTCTCTCTCTCTCTCTCTCTCTCTCTCTCTCTCTCTCTCTCTCTCTCTCTCTCTCTCTCTCTCTCTCAACCCTTCCCCCTCAAACTTTTCCTCCCTCAAAATTTCAAGCCAAGCTAAACTATTTACACTGGCAATAAAGCCAGAATCTGATGAGGAAATCTAATATTGCACTTTCTCTCGCCCTCTTCTTCCCTCTATGCTGTCCCTCGGGTTGGGTTAAATGCAGAAGGCACATTTAAGGTGAAGGCAGTCAGTTGTACAACTGACTAGGTATGCCGCTTAGGCTGTGTCTGATCTGCAGACATTCCCCAGCAGACGTAGCATGCATTGTGGTCAGGGATACAAGCAGAACATTCATTCTAGCCTGCAGGCTCTCAGCTGGGTCTTGTTCACTGTAGAGGCCTGCAACTGCCTGTGTGATGCATTACATCACCCTCACCCTGCATGACATCAGTGGCGGTAGAGTAGAGTTTGTTCCCAACAACTTACCTGGCAGAATACAGGTTAAATTAATCAACAAATGGTGGGCACCGAGGGATAGGTTAGCACTGCAGTGCACGTAACGATCACATTTGTTTTATACTTGCAAGATGTTATTGCGTTAAGTTGAAAAACCCTCCTTTTTCATATCCAATACATGTGCCAGTCATGAGTTTAACATACATTTAACATATGTCTGGTGCATTATGCCTTGACTCTATGCTATCGTGCCCAGAAACCTGCTCCTTTTACTCTCTGTTCCGAACGTGCAAGAAGGCCAGTTCTTATAGCCCTTAGCCGTACCCTTATCCTACTACTCCTCTGTTCCTCTGGTGATGTAGAGGTTAATCCAGGACCTGCAGTGCCTAGCTCCACTCCTACTCCCCAGGCGCTCTCTTTTGATGACTTCTGTAACCACAATAGCTTTGGTTTCATGCATGTTAACATTAGAAGCCTACTCCCTTAATTAGCTTTATTCACTGCTTTAGCACATTCTGCCAATGTCTTAACCGTGTCTGAATCCTTGCTTAGGAAAACCACCAAAACCCCTGAAATGTCCATCTCTTACTATAACATTTTCCGCCAAGATAGAACTGCCAAAGGGTGCGGCGTTGCAATCTACTGCAGAGATAGCCTGCAGAGTTCTGTCTTACTATCCAGGTCTGTACCAAAATAATTTGCGCTTCTACTTCTAAAAATGCACCTTTCCAGAAACAAGTCTCTCACCGTTGTCGCTTGCTATAGACCACCCTCTGTCCCCCGGCCATCCTACAATCTAAGCTTGATGCCCTCAATCTCACAGAAATGATCAATGAACCTACCAGGTACAACCCCAAATCTGTAAACACGGGCACCCTCATAGATATCATCCTAACTAACTCGCCCTCCAAATACACCTCTGCTGTTTTCAACCATGATCTCAGCGATCACTGCCTCATTGCCTGCATCCGTAATGGGTCTGCGGTCAAACGACCACCCCTCATCACTGTCAAACGCTCCCTAAAACACTCCAGCAAACAGGCCTTTCTAATCGACATTGACCTCATCCCGTCAGTAGAGGATGCCTGGTTACTCTGTTAAAGTGCCTTCCTCACCATCTTAAATAAGCATGCTCCATTCAAGAAATGTAGAACCAGGAATACATATAGCCCTTGGTTCACTCCAGATCTGTCTGCCCTTGATCAGCACAAAAACATCCTGTAGCGTTCTGCATTAGCATCGAATAGCCCCCGTGATATGCAACTTTTCAGGGAAGTTAGGAACCAATATACACAGGCAATTAGGAAAGCTAAGGCTAGCTTTTTCAAACAGAAATTTGCATCCTGTAGTACAAACTCAAAAAAGTTCTGGGACACTGTAAAGTCCATGGAGAATAAGAGTACCTCCTCCCAGCTGCCCACTGCACTGAGGCTAGGAAACACTGTCACGTCCGATAAATCCACAATAATTGAGAATTTCAATAAGCATTTTTCAACGGCTGGCCATGCTTTCCACCTGGATACCCCTACCCCGGTCAACAGCCCTGCGCTCCCCACAACAACTCGCCCAAACCTCCCCCACTTCTCCTTCACCCAAATCCAGATAGCTGATGTTCTGAAAGAGCTGCAAAATCTGGACCACTACAAATCAGCCGGGCTAGACAATCTGGACCCTCTCCTTCTAAAACGATCTGCAGAAATTGTTGCAACCCCTATTACTAGCCTGTTCAACCTCTCTTTCGTATCGTCTGAGATTCCCATAGATTGGAAAGCTGCCACAGTCATCAACCTCTTCAAAGGGGGAGACACTCTAGACCCAAACTGCTACAGACCTATATCTATTCTATTCTTGCCTTTCTAAGGTCTTCGAAAGCCAAGTTAACAAACAGATTACCGACCATTTCGAATCTCACCGTACCTTCTCCGCTATGAAATCTGGTTTCAGAGCTGGTCATGGGTGCACCTCAGCCACGCTCAAGGTCATAAACAATATCATAACCGCCATCGATAAGAGACATTACTGTGCACACGTATTCATCGACCTGGCTAAGGCTTTCGACTGTCAATCACAACATTCTTTTTGGCAGGCTCAACAGCCTTGGTTTCTCAAATGATTGCCTCGCTTGGTTCACCAACTACTTCTCCGATAGAGTTCAGTATGTCAAATCGGAAGGCCTGTTGTTCGGACCTCTGGCTGTCTCTATGGGGGTGCCACAGGGTTCAATTCTTGGGCCGACTCTCTTGTCTGTATACATCAATGATGTCGATCTCGCTGCTGGCGATTCTCTGATCCACTTCTACGCAGACGACATTCTGTATACCTCTGGCCCTTCTTTGGACACTGTGTTAACTAACCTCCAGATGAGCTTCAATGCCATACAACTCTCCTCCCGTGGCCTCCGACTGCTCTTAAATGCAAGTAAAACTAAATGCATGCTCTTCAACCGTTCGCTGCCCGCATCTGCCCGCCCGTCCAGCATCACTACTCTAACTTAGAATATGGGGACAACTACAAATAGAGTAGGTGTCTGGTTAGACTGTAAACTCTCCTTCCAGACTCACATTAAACATCTCCAATCCAAAATTAAATCTAGAATTGGCTTCCTATTTCGAAACAAAGCATCCTTCACTTATGCTGCCAAACATACCCTCGTAAAACTGACCATCCTACCGATCCTCAACTTTGGCGACAAAATAGCCTCAAACACTCTACTCAACAAATTGGATGCAGTCTATCACAGTGCCATCCGTTTTGTCACCAAAGCCACATATACTACCCACTACTGCGACCTGTATGCTCTCGCTTCATACTCGTGGCCAAACCCACTGGCTCCAGGTCCTCTACAAGTCTCTGCTAGGTAAAGCACCACCTTATCTCAGCTCGCTGGTCACCATAGCATTATCCACCCATAGCACGTGCTCCAGCAAGTATATCTCACTGGTCGCCCCCAAAGCCAATTCTTCCTTTGGCCGCCTCTCCTTTCAGTTCTCTGCTGCAAATGACTGGAACGAACTGCAAAAATCTCTGAAGCTGGAGACTCTAACCTCCCTCACTCACTTTAAGCACCAGCTGTCAGATCAGCTCACAGATCACTGCACCTGTACATAACTCATCTGTAAATAGCCCATCCAATCTACCTCATCCCCATACTGTATTTATTTATTTATCTTGCTCCTTTGCACCCCAGTATCTCTACTTGCACATTAATCTTCTGCACACCCTACCATTCCAGTGTTTAATTGCTATATTGTAATTTCTTCGCCACCATGGCCTATTTATTGCCTTACCTCTCTTATCCTACCTCATTTGCACATGCTGTTTATATATTTTTCTACTGTATTATTGATTGTATGTTTGTTTATTCCATGTGTAACTCTGTGTTGTTGTATGTGTCGAACTGCTTTGCTTTATCTTGGCCAGGTCGCAGTTGCAAATGAGAACTTGTTCTCAACTAGCCTACCTGGTTAAATAATGGTGAAATAAAAAATAAAATACATTTTTAAAAGACCTCATGACCCCCACACATCATCTGCAATGAGATCTCTCCCTATGATAGTGAGTAGGTCATTTAGTTCACCACCACTCCACAACAGCACACCCAGCAACCCGAGTCACTTTAAACATAAACCAGGAGTTCAGGAGGGCCACAGAATCATTACATAAAGCGTAAGGAGAGCTAGATGAATTGGAGGCCAAGGCTTCGATGCCTGTAGAAACAGGAACACTGTCCTCCCAGAGGAAGGGTCAATGAAAACATCGGCCTGCCTACCTGCACAGCCCTAGGCTCACAGCTAACCAGAGACAGAAGGAGGCTTGTGATTGGCTGAGACAAACACGCCCGCTTCACCACACTTCCCTCTCCACAGTCATATGATATGGCCTAGAGGACCTCTGCAGTTTTTGTCACTCCCACGCCTACTAATCTCTTTCCATTTATATTATTCACATGAGAAATGAGCAGACAGAAATGTGTACGAGACAGAAATGTGTGTTAGAAATGTGATCGTCTAATGGAAATGGAAAGAACAAGAATGACAGACTATTACTCTCCATCCAACTTGTTTTCCCCTTTCTCTTCTTCCATGTCTCTCTCCCTCTATTTGCTCATTATCCAAAAAAAGAACAAAGCAGGAGGAATGAGAGAGAGAGAGAGAGAGAGTGAAGGAGATTGAACAATAAGGAAGAGAACTAGAGATTGAATACATAGCAGCACTCTTCCCCCAGCTGGAAATGTCATGTGCTCATGACATGCATGTGCTCTGTCTAACTTTGGCTTTTACAAACAGCCGCCACAAAGTCAGTCAGCAGGTCTGTAATTAAGTCTTTATTTGTTGTAAACTTTGTTTGTACATTCTGGTGTGTATGTGTAGCTCTGATACCTGGCCCTGGAAAGCCTCCCGTCTCTTTCAGGGTGAGGCCACATGACCGGACGTGTTGTGATTGGTATTTGTATTGGCAACGTGGCAAAGTCAGATACTTCATACCCGTTTTTCACGGCCCTTGTTAGGTGACCAGAGTGGTATACTAAGAAGCAAGCTAGATCTCCTCAAGCTTTAATAAAGCTAGCCAAGCTTCAGATAGCTTCACATTCTTCATCCGTACTAAGGCAGATATTGCTAGTCCTCCTTCCGCTAACTTTAGCAGGCTTGTAACTGCGAGTTCATGTCGCACGTGGCTAGTTGAATACCAAACTCTTCGTTAAGACAATCCTGAAATATCAACCCATGTGCGGGTCAGTGCCACCTTTTCTAAGTTATCTTGCAAATAAGGCACTTACTGTATTTTGATAGGAACGCACACCTCCAAAGTTATTATTAGTAAGTTAAACAACAATGTAAGCAATACGGGTGCCAGCCGCAAAATGTGCTAGGGCGGAAAAAGTTTGTGCAAGTTCTTTACTGACTGGAGATGCGTACTGGTGAAGTGCTTGGGCTCTCTTCTTGTCGACGAGAGAAGTTTGTCTGGCTCATTAAAGCCTCAAACATAAATGGTCCACAACAGTGAAATGGGTTACTTCTATGTCAATTAACGAGGAGGCGGAACACACCTCAATTCAAACTGTTTGAAAATAAAACTTGTTTGAAAATAATTGGAAATTGACAAGTTGAAACATAGATAATCGATCATTAGCAGGCAGCGCCTTGGTTTGAGGGCAGCGTGGGTTAACTGTCCTGTGAAATAAAAATCACATGCTGGAACAGTGAGTGCATTCTGACATCAAGCGCATTAAAAAAAAACTCATCCTGGGGTTGACCATTAGGGATATTTGGAACTAACATGTGAAAAGGTTAATCGACCTACCAGGGTGTTTACAAACGCTACAGGAACAATATCATCCACATGTATTGATCACATTTTAATTAATACTGTATAACTTTTTATCTAAAGCTGTATCCGTACATATTGGATGCAGTGATGACAATAGTGGTTATTTCCAGGAAAGCCAAAGTTCCAAAAGCTGGGCCTAAAATAGTGTATAAGAGATCACACAGAAGATTTTGCTGTCACTCTTATGTGGATGATGTTAAAAAATATTTGTCAGTCTGATGTGATTAATAAGGAGCATCCAGAGGCTGCACTTGATGAATTTATGAAATTGCTTCTTCCAATTATTGATAAACATGCACCTGTTAAAACTGTTAAGGCTCCATGGAATTGATGACGAATTGAAAAACTGTATGGTTGAAAGAGATGGGGGCAAAAGGAGTGGCTGATAAGTCTGGCTGCACATCTGACTGGCTGAGTTACTGAAAATTGAGAAATGATGTGACAAAACTGTATTATGAAGTCAAGATCATTGATATAAAGAATAATGGAGAATTTTTATATTAAATGAAATGATGGGTAGAAAGACAAATTCATCTTTCATCAAATCAGATGATTTATTCATCACAAAACCATTTGATATTGCCAATGATTTTAAGGATTACTTCATTGGCAAAGTGGGCAAACGTAGGCAGGAAATGCCAACCACAAACAATCAGCCATTGTACTCATGCATCAAAAAACAAATAATGAAAGAAAAGCATTGTTAAGTTAGAATTTTGTAAAGTTAGTGTGGGAGAGGTGGAAAAAAATAGTTTTATCAATCAATTATGACAAACCTGGCATTGACAACTAAGATGGAAAGTTACTGAGGATGGTAGCTGACTCTATAGCCACTCCTACAGTATCTGCCATATCTTTAATCTGAGTCTAGAAGAAAGCCTTTGTCCTCAGGCCTGGAGGGAAGCCAAAGTAATTCTGCTACCCAAGCACGGTAAAGCGGTTTTTACTGGTTCAAACAGCAGACGTATCATCTTGCTACCAGCTCTTTGCAAACTGTTGGGGAAAAATGGTGTTTGATGAAATACAATGCTATTTCTCTGTAAACAAATTAACAGGCTTTCAGAATGCTTATAGAGAAGGGCACTCAACATGTACTGCACTGACACAATGACTGATGATTGTTTGAAAGAAATTGATAATAAGCAGATAGTGGGAGCTGTACTGTCAGGTTTCAGTGCAGCCTTTGATATTATTGACCATAACCTGTTGATGAGAAAACATACAGTACCAGTCAAAAAGTTTGGACACACCTACTCATGGCCTCCACAATCTACAATCACCCGACCTCAAACCAATTGAGATGGTTTGTGATGAGTTGGACCACAGAGTGAAGGAAAAGTAGCCAACAAGTGCGCAGAACTCCTTCAAGAGTGTTGGAAAAGCATTCCAGGTGAAGCTGGTTGAGAGAATGCCAAGAGTGTGCAAAGCTGTCATCAAGGCAAGGGGTGGCTACTTTGAAGAATCTAACATTGATTTTGATTTAAAAAAAAAAAATTGGTTACTACATGATTCCATATGTGTTATTTCATAGTTTTGATGTCTTCACTATTATTTTACAATGTAGAAAATAGTTTAAAAAATTAAGAAAAACCCTTGAATGGTTAGGTGTGTCCAAACTTTTGACTGGTACTGTATGTATTATGGCTTTTCAACCTCTGCCATATCGTGAATTCAGAGCCACCTATCTAATATAATTCAGAGGGTTTTCTTTAATGGACGCTTCTCTAATGGCAAATATGTCAAGTGTGGTGTACCGTAAGGCATCTTTCTTTTCTATTTTTACCAATTACCTGCCACTGGCATTAAACAAGTCATGTGTGTCCATGTATGCTGATGATTCAACCATATACACATCAGCAACCACAGCTAATGAAGTGACTGAAACCCTTAAAAACTTGTAGTCTGTTTTGGGTGGCCAGTAATAAACTAGTCCTGAACATCTCTAAAACTAAAAACATTGTATTTGGTACAAATCATTTCCTAAATTCTGGACCTCAGCTGAATCTGGTAATGAATGCTGTGGCTGTTGCACAAGTTGAGACTAAATTACTTGGCGTTACCTTAGATTGTAAACTGTCATGGTCAAAACATATAGATTCAATGGTTGTAAAGATGGGGAGAAGTCTAGCCATAATAAAGAGATGCTTTTTTGACACCACAGAACACAAAGCAAGTCCTGCAGGCTCTAGTTTTATCTTATCTGGATTATTCTCCAGTCACATGGTCAAGTGCTGCAAAGAAAGACCTAGTTATTCTGCAACTGGCCCAGAACAGAGCCACACGTCTTGCTCTTCATGTAATCAGAGGGCTAATATTAATACTATGCAGGCCAGTCACTCTTGGCTAAGAGTTGAGGAAAGACTGACTGTCACTTCTCATTTTTATAAAAAACATTAATGTGTTGGAAATTCCAAATTGTTTCCATAGTCAACTGACACACAGCACTGACACACACACACGCTTCCAACCTTCCCACTGTTTCTAGCATTTGCCTGTCTCCCTATCTAATTCAATTACTGTCTGAATATAGTGTCAAACCACCTACAAAATATGTTTAATAAAATATTAGCCTACTTCAAATTTAATCCCCAAAACATCTCAAATTAACAAAGTTGTGGAATTCTGAGTGTTCATGTCATGTTCAACGCATCCTGAATACACCTGACCTGTGGTTTAAAAATAAAACATAGAATTGCAGTAAATGAGCTATAAAACAGTAACATTTTCCTGATGGAGGACCCCCAGTCCCCCCTCTAGTGGTGGTGCCAGGGAGCAATGAAATTCACATAGCAAATCTCACTCCAAGCTTTCTTAAAAAGTTGTCAGCCCTGTTTTTGCATTGTGGCCGTACACCTACAATCCATAAAAGTTTTGGAACCTCTTACCCTGGCAATTTGACTGTTGAACTCATGGGTACACTGGCAGCAATGGCTTCCAGTCGACTTGAATGGGAACTGCCATTTATGGATTATATGTCTACGGTTGGTTGTGGCTGTCATTTCAAAATGCGATCGTGTGAAAAACTTAGTTTGGAAAGCAAATGTTGTCATTACTAAATGTGTAATGTGCTAGGTATTTTTTTTTTACACACACAAAAAAAACATTTGATTAATAAAATATTTAATCAGGGCCTCCCGAGTGGCTCAGCGGTCTAAGGCACTGCATCACAGTGCTCGAGGTGTCACTACAGTCCCGTGTTCGATCCCAGGCTGTGATAACTCTAGAAATCTGTTATTCGTTTTGAAGTTTTGGCCGAGGAGATCTTAGTCGAGCAATTTTACATCTAAGTAATAAATGTGGATTAAAAAACGAGTCGACTCCCGTTGAATGACAACAAAGACTTTATCGGAGAATCCCGACCGTTGACCAATCACCGATGAAGTGGCGTAGACTTCAGCTCAGAACTTCGGCTTGCCTCCTGAAAAAATTCTGTGTTCGCAAACAGCCCAAATAAACCTTGCCGAAGTCCAAAGTGAACAAAAACGTCAAACAACATCGTCATAATACAGTATACGCACAACCTCTTTCGAACTGGTTCCGCTGTGAAGCATGCGGGCGCCTTTAGCCTGTAACGGAACAAGTTCGTTCGGAAGGATTTGTCGCCATAAGAAGTTGAACTGGTTAAAAAAGTGATCCACTTTCGTGGTTTTTGTTATCGCGAGTTGAACTGAGAGTTGACCAAAATGACCCCGCTAACTCCTCAAACCTGATTCGTAGCATAGGGCTCTAGGCATTTATAGGCAACGAGCAAACTTTAGAACGTAGGTTGAGAATTCACTCATTTGCAACACAAGAATACAAACATTATATGGTAAATACACCAAAGATGCAGACGACTGTTATATATGCGTGGACGACTTTTAACAACAGTGAACTGTTACTACTGTGCATGTACTTGGTTGGGGGTATAGGCTGACTTATTTGACTTCAAAACAGGAAATGCTGTACAAATATCCATAGGTTTAGCTAAGACCCTCCATTCACTAAAAGTTCAGTTAAACCAACAGGATAGAACTAGAGTAGAGGGGGGGGGGGACCAGGTCTTCTCTGGTATGGAGAACATGTTGGTGTCACTGAGTGCACCTAGGCCTTTGGGCTATATAGGTTTCTAGGGGAGTTCTAAGTTTCTTTAAGGAGATCTTTGGGACAGAGACTCAGAACGTCTTTATTGTCCCATTACGTCAGTAGGACAACTATAAACCTTTAAACACAGTAAAAACACCAGAACACCATTCATAACACATGTATTTGCTATTAAAGGCGTTTTTCTAGTGCGGATATGAAGTACTCAACAAATCAAAAACTTTGTTCAAAAAGTTTGTATATTAACCTGACAGTACAATATTTGGGCAGCAGCCATCACATTCTGATTAATAGCAGATGCAACACACCAAGGTAGGAGGAGATGTCTTCTGCTGACCTAATCATCTATATCTAAACACACGTATATCTGGGTTATCATGATACAGATTGTTTGAGTGATTGTGCGTTACGGCAAAATGTAGGATTTCCGCCTAAAAAGACATCCCAAAAGTAATATTTTTTTCATGAGATGGCAATAAACAATAACTAGTAATGCTGCATAGTTCTAGAAAGTTTTGGAACTAAAAATAAATCACGCTGATGACAGGTAGCCCTTTGCTAGGCGAAAGGAGTTCCAATGACGGGCCTTACGCCCCTAAGAGTCGATGTCTCTCATTAGCATAATACAAAACTCCCCATCAAGATCCATCTGTTTAAGTTGGAGGCCTCAGTTTGTTTGCAAGGGCTGCGTCTCAATCCACCACATCCAAGACATGTCTCCTGCCTAGATTTTGATGGTGGCCCTCCGGTCTTCTCACGAAAATGTCTGAACGGTAGGGCCTAGAAAACAGGTTCCAATGACGGGCCCTAAGGGTAGTAGAGCTAGCTGGTGGTGGTGGGGAGGTGGAAGGTTGTCTAAAACTGTTGCTGAAAAACAGCAAGTGAGAGAACATGAGTAAGTTGACGTCGGAATTACATCCCAAGGTTTCCGCCCCGTTGGTTGAGAGAGAGGAAAGTGATAATTGCAAGAGTGAGCCCATGGGTTACAAAGCAGCGTGCGGAATCTGCATTATCGTGCCGTGCTTAAAGGCTAAAGGGCAATACGTAGGTGGATGACATTCCGCACATGGCTAATAGGAAGAGGAGAAGAACGAGACTCTATGCTGATGACACGTTTGCATTCATTCCCGCTATGCCTGTATAATAGGAAATAGACTGTATTGTAATGCTGCTTGATGAAGTTCAACAAGCATTCAGACCAGCCTTCCTGATTGAACTTTCCTGAACTACATTTGCGTGTAAACAGAATGAATGTCTATTTAACATCATGGTGGACAGCACCTCTCTGCACCAAGCTCTCTGGTCCACATGTCTCCACGGTGATGTCGAGGGAGCTGAGCCAGGCTGCTATAACCACCAGCAGTATCCATGGTGATAGTGGTTGTGTCCCAATCCAAAGGCACCTACAGTACCTTAGTAGATAGCACTTTCCCAGTAGGTAACTGCCATTTGGGACGGGATTCAAAGGCAGCGTCATGTGACAACGCATTCGCTTTCTGCCCGAGCGCAAAACGTTTGTTTACATTGTAGCCACTTTTAGCAGCTTGAGCAACTCGGGCTAGCAATTCAGTGAACAATTATCCCAAAATGGAAATGTCTGACACGAATAACAAGTAAACATGTAACAGAATCAATCTCCTCGATACCTGTTCATGAATTAAGTTGACACCGACCAGAATAAATTATCCTACGGTCTAAGGTCCTCCTCTCGCATATTGCTTAGTCTGCTGAGACTTCGTTTTGGACAAACAAGCAAGCTTGCGTGCATGATAAAGGATAGGATTTTTGTTAGACAGCTAAATAAGATATTTTACTGACGGTTTAAGAATGATTAATAGCTGGAATAGTGGAGTTCCACTGGGAAGCTAATATTGCATTCGAGCTGCTAATGTGTTTTCTCATGCACAAGAGCAGAGCAACTCTGTAGTTCATATTCTGTACATTAGGTCCCATTACGAAGGGAAGACAGACTCAACTGACTAAATTACTGGCAAATGATTCTCCCTTTCCTAGAACAAAAACAGGGTACTAAGCTCTAAATTAGGCTAAACTGGCAGAGTTGCTCTGCTTTCGTTCATTAGTACTGACTGACAACAGTAGACGTTGATAAAATCAATGCTGTCTTGTACTGTGACATGTTATTCATGTCCAGTCAAGGCCCTTTCTGTAAAAATATGCTTTGACTGAGCAGTCGTTTCCCAGAACAGTCCATTTCACAAAGTAATTCCTTATTCTTCTGGAAAATGTTCTCCCAAGCGGAGACTTGTGTCTCTCTCCCCCTCTCCTTCCCTCCCTGTGTTATGGGACAGCCTCCCTAGCGAGGGGATAAATGGGATGCTGTCTTAAAAATTGCCGGACTGAAGGCACCTAAGAAAGTAGCATTTGAAGGTACCTTTAGATTGGAACATGCCAATTTTGACGTCCCGCCTAGAAATGCTGCCTTCCTTGTCGATTTGGACACAGCCAGTATCTCATCTTTACCTTGGAACACCATCTCCGATGGTCTGGTCCGACAAATCACAAAGTAAGTGTGTGTGGGTATGTGTGTGTGTGAGCGTGGGCATGTGTGTGTGTGAGCGTGGGCAGGGGGTCTGGGACTAACATGTTAGTTACATTTTCATCCATTCCATAATACTGGGGATAAAGGGCTGAGGAACTCATTTCTTCATGTGACCCACTGAGTCCGTTTCATATCCTGCCATTAGGCACGGTTAGGAAGGGATTCTGCTCAAAATGAAAAGAAGACCGACTCAACTGACTAAATGACTGGAAAATGATCCTCCATATCCTAGAACAAGAACAGGGCACTAACTCTAAATTAGCCTAAACTGAGACTGCTCTGGGAACCGACTGTTCAGTCAAAGCACATTTTTACAGAAAGGGCGTTGACTGGACATTAATAAGATGTCACAGTACAAGACAACATTGATTTCTCGATGTCTACTGTTGTCAGTAAGTACTAGTGCACAAGAGCAGGGCAACTCTGTAAGCATTCACTCTGTAAACATTCGCAGCCTCCACGTCCACGCAGACCTGTACAGGGCCTGGTGTGAAGGCTGATGCTGTAAAGAGGAGAGGTGTCAATACATGCAAGGTGAGTAACGACACATAGTTGTCTGTGGAGTGCTTGTAGGGTGTTTGGTAGAGGAAGGAGGCGTTGTTGCTTGTGTTAAGTCGGTTGAAAGACCATATGCAGATGTACCAGTCTCTCCAACTATTTTGGTGGAAAGTTAGAGGGGTGTAGGGTGGAGTGTTAGCTCAGCAATGGGGTTAACTAGGTAGGGAAAGGGATGGGTCTGGGAGTGAGGGGCTCACCAGTGGTCCAGAGTGGGGTCAGCCTGTCTAAGCGGCCCTGTGTGGGAGTCGGCCACAAGCTGGCCTGCGAGAACAGCTACATAACCTGATCTGTCGTGATACCCGCATGCATACCGACATATTTACACACACACACACACACACACACACACACACACACACACACACACACACACACACACACACACACACACACACACACACACACACACACACACACACACACACACACACACACACACACACACACACACACACACACACACACACACACACGTTAGTGTTTTTAAATGTATGTAAACTCTAAAGTCTTTTGTCTATAATGTCGGACCCCAAAGTGAGAAAGTGATGTAAACGATGCCTCAGAAAAGAAATCACTTTTCCTGATTATCTGGACATAAAAACCTGTCACCATGGAAACTACAGCCATGACCTTAAAGGTCATGGTTGACGTTGTGTTTTCTACAGGCCCAAGATATTCATCTATATCAGGTTGACATACAGTATTAATGGATGCGTTTGCTGCAGGTTCATTCTGAATTAAATCTTACAGAATAAGGTTCATGAGCATGAGCAGAAGAGACGAAAAGGTTGTGAAAGTGCAGCACACACACATGCATGCCCTTCTCTTTCTCCAAGAAGATATGGTGGTGGATACAAGGATACATTTAATTACACATGAGTTTATAGTCCTTTAAAAAGTGAGCACAGTGTTCCGTTGAATTTGGGAGCATTGGCCAGTGCTCTGGAATGTGTGGAATCTAGAAAAACAACTTCAAGTGCCAATGGATGTTCCCTTTCCCCAAACACAACATGACAAAACGGACTATGTGTGGATATCGTTAGGATGAGCAGGTAGAAAATAGAAAGAGCAGCAGCCCACGCTCAAGAAGAAAAACGCAAACATTAAAATGAGGACAGGATAGAAGATAATCCTCCTTAATACCTAAAGTTGAAGTCGAAAGTTTACATACACCTTAACCAAATACATTTAAACTCAGTTTTTCACAATTCCTGACATTTAATCCCAGTAAAAAAATGCCTATTTTGGGTAGGATCACCACTTTATTTTAAGAATGTGAAATAATAGTAGAGAGAATGATTTATTTCAGCTTTTATTTATTTCATCACATTCCCAGTGGGTCAGAAGTTTACATACACTCAAATAGTATTTGGTAGCATTGCCTTTAACTTGTTTAACATGGATCAAACGTTTCGGGTAGCCTTCCACAACCTTCCCACAATAAGTTAGGTGAATTTTGGCCTATTCCTCCTCTGGTGTGACGGAGTCAGGTTTGTAGGCCTCCTTGCTCGTACACACTTTTTTCAGTTTTGCACACAAATGTTCTATAGGGTTGAGGTCAGGGCTTTGTGATGTCCACTCCAATACCTTGACTTTGTTGTCCTTAAGCCATTTTGCCACAACTTTGCAAGTATGCTTGGGGTCATTGTCCATTTGGAAGACCCATTTGCAACCAAGCTTTAACTTCCTGACTGATGTCTTGAGATGTTGCTTCAATATATCCACATAATTTTCCTCCTCATGATGCCATCTATTTTGTGAAGTGCACCAGTCCCTCCTGCAGCAAAGCACCCCCACAACATGATGCTGCCACCCCGTGCTTCACGGTTGGGATGGTGTTCTTCGGCTTGCAATATTCTCCCTTTTTCCTCCAAACATAACGATGGTCATTATGGCCAAACATTTTTGTTTCATCAGACCATAGGACATTTCTCAAAAAAGTACGATCTTTGTCCCCATGTGCAGTTGCAAACTGTAGTCTGGCTTTTCTAAGGTGATTTTGGAGCAGTGGCTTCTTCCTTGCTGAGCAGCCTTTCAGGTTATGTTGATATAGGACTTGTTTTACTGTGGATATAGATACTTTTGTACCTGTTTCCTCCAGCATATTCACAAGGTCCTTTGCTGTTGTTCTGGGATTGCTTTGCACTTTTCGCACCAAAGTACATTAATCTCTAGGAGGCAGAACGCGTCTCCTTCCTGAACAGTATGACGGCTGTGTGGTCCCATGGTGTTTATACTTGCGTACTATTGTTTGTACAGATGAACGTGGTACCTTTAGGCGTTTGGAAATTGCTCCCAAGGATGAACCAGACTTCTGGAGGTCTACAATTTTTTATCTGAGGTCTTGGCTGATTTCTTTTGATTTACCCATGATGTCAAGCAAAGGGGCACTGAGTTTGAAGGTAGGCCTTGAAATACGTACACAGGTACACCTCCAATTAACTCAAATGATGTCAATTAGCCTATCAGAAGCTTCTAAAGCCATGACGTAATTTTCAACTGTATGTACTGTATTTTATACCATCTATTGCGTCTTTCCTATGCCGCTCGGTCTTTGCTCATCCATATATTTATATGTATATGTTCTAATTCCATTGCTTTACTTAGATTTCTGTGTATTAGGTAGCTGATGTGGAATTGTTAGATTACATGTTAGATATTGCTGCACTGTCGGAACTAGAAGCACAAGCATTTCGTTACACTGGAAATAAACATCTGCTAACCATGTGTATGTTGACCCATAACCTATGATTTGATTTGATTTGATTCATGAAAATAATCAGGGGTGAAAAGAGAATGGGAGGGTGGGTGGAAGGCAGAAAGACAAGGCTTGAACGAGCGGTTGAGAGCGAAAGTAAGAGAGAAAAGTCCGGGGTTGGAGAAGGGGGTAGAATACCAGGTAGGGCCAGATGTCCAAGTGTTTCATAGTCCTCTCGGAAGCCCGTCTAAGGCCAAGGTCTCTGCCGCTGCTTGACAGAAAACAGGAGGCACTCCAGCTATTTGACGTATGCAGGACGCTCATCAAAGTAGGATTCAGAGCCAAACGTCACATTTCCTGATTTGCACATCTCAGGGCCATAGCACATACTAATGCCAGTGTTTTGTGTGCCTCCTCTCCATGCCTGCCCGTGAACAGAATTCCAATGCGTGACTGCTAGCACTTGGGTTTGCGTGTCACTGTGTAGCGTTCATGTCAGTTCATCGTGACATCAAGACATACAATGGAATCATATCCCACTAGTGTTTACTAAACAGTGGTGCATGCATAGAATTAGGAATTTGAATATTAGAATGGACATTAACCTTCTTATGATAGGGTCAAGGTCAGTCATTTTGGTCAGGGAGTTGGTCAACCATGGTTAGCCTATGCTCTGATAAGATAGCGTAAAATAAAATCGTGATTTTGAAGTCTTTTTCTGCACTGTATGTTCATCAGCTAGCTAGCCAGACAGTTTTAGAGGAATGAGTACACACATTTTTCAAATTAGCTGCCAATATGCCAACATTCCATTCAAACAATGCAGTCAATCCCCAGCAATACACTGTCTGAAATCAATTGATTATAGGACTTGGACAAGTTGTAAATGCAACAAGTACTGATTTTGTATCATATAATAGCACTCACAGCTTTCCAAGAAAACAAAAACGTTGACATGGTCTGTTAATATATATTTTAGAGGCTATATATACAGAAAATTGTAATAAAACCTGTATAAACTGTATGTGACAATCTTATATGTTGAGAATAATTATATTACACAGTGGTGTAAAGTAGTAAGTAAAAATACTTTAAAGTACTACTTAAGTAGTTTTTTGGGGGGTATCTGTACTTAATTTTACTTCACTACATTCCTAAAAATAAAAGGTACTTTTTACTCCATACATTTTCCCTCACACCCAAAAGTACTTGTTACATTTTGAATACTTAGCAGGACAAAGAAATTGTCACACTTATCAAGAGAACATCTCTGGTCATCTTTACTGCATTTGATCTGGCGTAAATTATGTCTGAGGGTTGGAGTGTGCCTCTAGGCTATGTGTCAATTAAAATAACAAGAAAGTGATTTATACTTTTACTTTTGATACTTAAAGGAAAATTCCACCCCAAAACTATATTTTGTTATTTGTTTCATTAGTCCATTGTTAACATAGTCTTAAAATGTTTTGCTTGTCAGCAGTCAAGTTTTCAAGATATGTAACTTTCAAAATACAGAAATCATCCACGTTTGATGCATTTTGCATCCTATGATGGTGCGTTTTGAATCATATGTTGCAAAATGCATCACACGGGATGATTCCCTGTATTTTGAAAGTTACATATCTTGAAAACCTGAGTGCTGACAAGCAAAACATTTTTGGAACTATGTCTACATACTACTACTATTAATTCCTTTTTCCACCACTGCTTTTCCACAATTTCTGAAATATCAGATGTCTTAGGCCTACTTTGACGATTATGTCTCTACTGCCATGCTTTCTTACAGTTTTTCTCAATTGCTAAAACACTAAAACCCATTGGCTGAACAAAGTTCTCAGTTGCCTGGACTCATTTAGCTAATTATACAGTCTGTTGTCAACACCTTAAACCATTTCACATGGTAAAACACAATTTGCAGATCTCACTTAGACTTTTCAGCAAAACTCTAAACACATTCTCATTCTCCAAAACACATTCTGCACTCTAATGCACATGTCATCCATACTGGTAAACACAAGTGTCAACAATCAAATACAAATAGAGAAGACATGTCATTGATTGAACACAACCACTCAATATTGATTTAACCCGTTTCAGGACAAGGACATTCAGGACATTAAGGACATTCAGAGAAGAGAACAGGTACAGGATACTACTGTATTTTTGTAATTGCAAATTTACTGTACTACACTATATGCAGCTGTTTCAATAGACAGTTGTAAAGTTAATCACTGTATGTATTGTACTGCATGAATATGTTTTGTAACTGCACTACTTTTTGTAGAATTGCAAGGCTGCCACATGCAGGTGGAAGGACCGCTATATTCACTCGGGAGCAAGAGGCCGTTATAGTTGCCATGGTCCTTCAAGATAATGCAATACGACTCAGAGAAATCCAGGAACGAGTGATACAAGACAACACACACTTCCAGAGAATCGACAGTGTGAGCATTTCCACAATTGTGTCCTTCATCGTAACAGGATGCGAATGAAACACGTATACAGAGTACCTTTTGAGCGCAACTCACCAAGGGTGAAAGAACTGCGAGCTCAGTATGTGCAAGTAAGTGTACATTCAGAAACATTTACTGTAATCCAGATTGTCTACATACATACTATGTGAATGACATTACTCTTCAGTACATACAATGTATGTGAATCAGAAGCCTAATTGTACTCTACAGTATAGCACTGTCTCTGTACGACTTAAATAAAGTATATTGTATTTCTACACCGACAATATTTGACTTGGAATCCTTGGACAGACCCCATGAGTTCATCTTTGTCGATGAAGCAGGTTTCAATCTAACAAAGAGGAGAAGGAGAGGCCAAAACATGTTGTTGAAGTCCCTGGTCAACGAGGTGGCAATGTCACAATCTGTGCTGCTATCAGCAACCATGGTGTTCTACATCACCATGTTACACTCGGGCCATATAACACCCAGCACCTTCTAAGATTCATTGCCAATCTAAGAGATATTTTATTTGAGCAGCAGGTTCAAGAGCAGCAGGGTCAAGAGCTAAATGAGAATCCCATTCCCACCTATGAGATAGTGTGGGACAATGTCAGTTTCCACCGAGCTGCTCAGGTAAGGGAATGGTTTAACATCAATGGGCAGTTTACGAACTTGTACCACCCTCCATACTCACCTTTCCTGAATCCGATTGAGGAGTTTTTCTCCTCTTGGAGATGGAAAGTATATGATACACAACCCTACACGAGAGTAAATTTGCTGCAAGCAATGGATTTAGCCTGTGGTGATATAAGTGAGGAATCATGTCAGGGCTGGATATGGCACACAAGAGGCTTCTTCCCCCGTTGCCTCAGGAGGGACAATATTGCTTGTGATGTCGACGAAGTGCTCTGGCCTGACCCAGCCCAAAGACAAGAAGAAGCACATTGATCATGTTTACTCCTTTGATTTTTGTCCCTTTTAGTATTGTATACTGTAGTACCCTGCATTGAAGGCTGTATACTGTACAATGGACAAATTGTATGGCCCTGAACATTGTGCTTTCCATTTATTAACAGTACTGACTGCTCAATAGATTTTGACTGGTTGCAGGTTCATATCAACAAAGAATTACAGTATCTGTCACGTCCTGACCTTAGTTCCTTTTTTATGTCCCAATTTTAGTTTGGTCAGGGCGTGAGTTGGGGTGGGCATTCTATGTGTTGTTTTGTGTTTTGTGTTTCTGCACCTGACAGGACTGTTTCGTTTTCGTTCATTCTCTTGTTATTTTGTTTTGTGTTCAGTTGAAATAAAATGACGAACACTTACCACGCTGCATATTGGTCCGATCCTTCCTACTCTTCCTCAGAAGAGGAGGAAAACCGTTACAGTATCACAGAGACAAAGGACAAGTTTGTGAGATGCAGGGTACAGTACTGTAAAAATAGGGGTACAAGGAGGAGGAAAGAACAAAAAACAAAATTGCAAAGAGCAAAGCAGAGTAGTAATTTCTGATTAATTTTGAGCTACTATGATAGAACATGTTTTCGTTCATCAAAAGACAATGACGGAAAAATAGGAATATTTTTTTAGATTAAAAATTGACTTCTCCCTGAGAATTGTATGTTTTGAACAATGTGTTTTCTATTTTTCGGTGTATTGTTTACTGACTGCTTGAGAGTGAATTTCATTTTGATCACTTTGTTTATGATTTGAGAGCCGTGTTAAAACTGTTCTGAGGCGAATGTTTCATTTTGCGAAAGGAGTCAGAGGTTATGTAAATAGTGCTTGAAGATGAGGTTTTGTGTTGAATGTTTTCAGGAAACGGAGCAAGGTTTCCGAAATTGCGTTTTAGCAATTGAGAAAAACTGTAATAGACAGACTGGTTTGGATTTCTCCCTCACCAATATGGCTGCCATTTTCACCCCATTCTGGAACTTTGAGGATTTATGACATAACCCCTTTAGTAATCTAACAGGATCTTTATGGTTGCATGTGTTTATACGGACCCATGCACACGCGCACACACACACACAGAAACAGATGCACACACACCAGCTACTTCATGCATTCTAATCCTATTCCAAGGCCATTAAACTGATGGTGATAATCCACCTTTAGCCACCTGCATCAAAAGTAGAGTATTGCATGATTACAGAAACACTGCACTGACACTAACAGAGTACTAATAGTACTAACAGAGTACTAGAGCAGAGTACTAATAACAGTCACTGTAGATTGACCTATGTCAAGTACACTCAAGCATTATTTTAATATCCAATGAAGGCCAATTCATTTGTTTACGTGGTTGGAAAACCTTAAAAACACCTTTCTCTGTTTTCCCAAACTGAAAAAAATACTCTGCATATTGACAACCTATACCACTGATATTGTTCCTGAATGTCATTTCATCCATTGTGTACCAATATGGCAGGAATGCAGTATCCACACAGACTGTCTTTGAAGCTCCGTTTTTTGTGGGGTTTTTTACAAGCGGGCTGTATTTCCTCAATAAAGACAGAAATGCAAAGTCATCACTCTAAATCCCTGTCTTTGAATCCAGATTGAAAGCGCCGAGACACAAGCACGCCAACATGCATGCAAACACACACCTCTGAATGAGCAAGCCCTAAAATAAGGATGAGTGTTTTCTTCCACAGTGCACCAACGGTTATGTGAGTAGAGAGAGAGCGAGAGAGCGAGAGAGCGAGAAAGCGAGAGAGCGAGAGAGCGAGAGAGCGAGAGAAAAAAGACAAAGAGAGAGCTGGACCATAGGTCCTAATCAACAGAAACCCACAAAGTGGTACTGAAACAGACACAACAACAGAGATATGTCAACCCACAACTCACTGAGCCAAAACAGAAGAAAAATATCAGTAAAACAATAAGTCCTCTTCACCTCTCCCTCTCTCCCTCTGTAAAGAAAGAGTTGAAAAAGGAGGCAATTCACAATGAAATTCCACACATTTGATGGGGACATTTTCCTATCTTACACTCTGAACGACAACAGCTTGGACATCTCTTTCCCCTGTTCCAATCTCCCTCTGCGGCCATGGCCTTGCTGTGTCTCTGTCATAACTCCTAAAGTCCCATCAAGTTTCAGGGGAGAGATGTTCCATTTCCAGGGAAGATTTACTGTAGCACGGGACTTGAGTCTTCCACTGCATCAATCAGATACAGACACACTGCATCTATGGCTGCTGCCAGGGTTGGGGAGGTTACTTTCGAAATGTAATCCGTTACAGTTACTAGTTACCAGTCCAAAATTGTAATCAGTAACGTAACTTTTGGATTACCCAATCTCAGTAACGTAATCTGATTCAATCAGTTACTTTTAGATTACTCTCCCCTTAAGATGCATTAGAAGAAGACAAAAATGTATGTTACCAATTGAACGACATCTATGGCAGGATAAATCAATGTTAAAGTTTACATAGCTGGCCATATATTGATGTTCAATTTTACTTTATGGGTTGGTTATGGAGGCATCTTCTAAGCACTAGCTTTTTACTACATACAATAAAATGATTAAATTCTATCTTTACATGAATATATCATGTATAAATCCAAAAATGGTTGTAGCAACTACAGATTACCCCTTTAAGTCTATCAAATATTTGTGAGTTTGAACGTGTCCCCTTATCTGCATGAATTAGAATGAGCAATAAAAGCCCCACTTTTATTCCATAGGCTAGGATCCTTTTTTTCAATGCTGATGTGAATGTCATTGAGAAAACAGAGAAGTGTCAAAGATATTTAAAAGTAATCCTCGAAGAAATCATCTAGTTTTTCCAAAAGTATCTGTAATCTGATTACAATATTTTTAGCTGGTAACGTAATGGATTACAGTTACCGTTTTTTGTAATCCCTTACAGGTAACGGATTACATGCAATCCGTTACTCCCCAACCCTGGCTGCTGCATGGGCAATGGAGCTGGGACATGTGATTTGTTACGTCACAGCACGGGTGTCAGATCATCTATGATGATCTACAAATAATTAGACACACAGACAGACAGACAGACAGACAGACAGACAGACAGACAGACAGACAGACAGACAGACAGACAGACAGATCCAGGGTGCGTGTGTTGACCACAGATTAATAAACGGATGGGACTGGACACAGAGTTAGATGCTGAGGACAGTGACAGTACAAGTGAATGTCCTTTATGAGTGTGCTGCTGAACTGAAACTCTCGATTTAGGCTGTCACGGTACAGATGGTGCAGCCAAACAGAAAGAACACAAAACAATCCCTTCTGGGGTGTTATGAAAACACTTCCAATCTGATTGAAATTCCTCTACCTGGATTGAAGTTCATCACTGTCATCTTCATAACATCTATTCCACAAGGACCTGAAGCTGGTAACAAGACATGACACAGTAATGTCGTCTGTGATATGTGATAACAGATGCGATAATGATTGGAACCAAAACCTGCATACAAATGGCTTTGCATGGTAACAGAGAAGAGAGGGGAGGGTCAACTGGAAGGAGATGGTTTATATGGTGTGCATGTAAGGTTGCCTGGCTACCCAAACTCGGCCAAACGCCATGCCCACGAATGCTTCTTCTCTGAAATGACTATGGATTTGAGTGTCTCCTCTGCAATTTCTAGGACAGAAACACATTCTAACTGTTCTGATTGGTCCCAGAAACCGATGGGTTGGGCCAGAGCCAGAACACACGTGGGCAAAGCGGCGTTTGGAAAATGTGTCATTGGCTTTGATCCTGGGGTTCAAGACGATCCAATCGCTGATGACTTTGTTTTGTACAACACCCCTCGATTTGACGTCACCACAAACGACTTAAACGATGGCAGTCTCAGACTGAAGTAGGTAGCGAACACAGAGCAGTGGAACAACTCAGTTTGAGTCGTCAGGCAACGTGCAAGGTGGGTTACAGGGCGCTCGGTCGGAGGGTGAGAGTAAAACATCCCCCGACAACTCTCCCCCCGCACCGACTAGAAAGGAAACTCCTGCTATGAAATCAGGTTGCAATTCACAGCTGTGTTACATTAAAGAGAGAAAGAAAATTAATCACGGTAGGATAAGGGGAAATAAAAGCCGCTTGATGGCCAAGAAACAGAAAGGCTTTCCAGAAACATTACATTGCAAAACTCCCTGAGTAACCAGGCAAACATTGATCTTCCAGGAATTGCATCAGTGTTTGCCTGTAAATGGATGAAGAGGAGACCCAAGTTAGACTAATGAATAGTGACCTATGTAGGCGTGTGCATGTGTGTGTGTGTGTGAGTGTGTGAGCGTAAATGTGAGTGTGCATGTAGCAGTGGTGGCTGGTGGGAGGAGCTATAGGAGGACCGGCTCATTGTAATGGCTGGAATGGAATTATTGGAACGGAGTCAAACGTGGTTTCCGTGTGTTTGATAGCGTTCCAATTCTTCCATTCCAGCCATTACAACGAGACCGTCCTCCTATAGCTCCTCCCACCAGCCTCCACTGTCACGTTGGCACATTTGAGAATGTGGTCTAATATCTAATATATGTGAATGTATTGAGTGAACGAGCGAGAAAACGATTCTGAATGTATGAACAGCTGCAGATTTTCCTCTAGGGGAGCACACCGACACTAAAAGCCTTCTGTACACAACAACAGGGAAAACTCACTCACACACATACGTACCAAACACACACCCATGTGCTGTCTTTACCTCCCCTCCACCCACAATCACACGTAAATATAACATAAAATTGGTCAATAAAATGCATGGGCGCAACTTTGGTTTAGAAGTGGGGGGGCATGTTTAAAAAAAATGCCCAGTCGGATAAACACTACAAACAGCCTACCCGACTGCTCGGAGGTATCTGCATGGTCCTAAAGCACAACCGTTGCCTCATTTTGTATCACATTCCAATTATAAAACTGGGGGGGGGGGGGGGGGGGCAAAAATGCTATTTCAGAATGTCACCAGTGAAAGCTACGCCCCTGATAAAATGCGTCATTAGGCTTTGTAGTATACTAGCTATTCCGGTAGTTTAGTTTCTGTGACAAGAGGCTTGACATCCAAACTTTTGTCGTCTCGCCCTGTCCTCTAGTGGACCTGTTATGTAACTATAGCAGAATTCAATTGGCTTCACTTCAGAAACAGGAAATATGAATGTCCTGCTTTCCATAGAAATTCTCAGTTTTTGTCATGTGATTTTGTCACAATCCTGCTACCTGAAAAAGCAACGCAGACTGCCCAAACCTAACTACAAAACCTAACATTTTTATTAAATATGTGCACCTATTATGATTAGCCGTGTTTAAATCAAAATGAAATGAAAATAAAACACAAGGAATTAACCAAAACAATTTGTTTCTTATGTACTTCCTCTAATTAGTATCTGTTTTACAATTAAACTCATCTGTTCTTCAAACTGCTGCGGGATGAAAACTCACCAGAAGGTGGCATAAGAGAGCAGTACAACACAGTGTTCCTGACCAAGGCTTGCTTCTGAACTACCTCTATTTCCTTTTCCATGTGGAGGCAGTAATATGCTATAGAGCATCTCTTTGACACTCCACAACAGGGCCGCATTCAGCAGGACACAATGTTGGCCAACATTCAGATAGAAATGTATTATGTAGAACAAAAATGCCTCTCTGTGATGTAGAATAATATAATCTCTATTTAAATCAAATGTATTTATATAGCCCGTCTTACATTAGCTGATATCTCAAAGTGCTGTACAGAAATCCAGCCTAAAACTCCAAACATCAAGCAATGCAGGTGTAGAAGCACGGTAGCTAGGAAAAACCAAGAAGTCTAACCAAGAAGTAACAAAAGCATGGAATACTTTTTTTTTTTGTTACCCCTTTTTCTCCCCAATTTCGTGGTATCCAATTGTTGTAGTAGCTACTATCTTGTCTCATTGCTACAACTCCCGTACGGGCTCGGGAGAGACGAAGGTTGAATGTCATGCGTCCTCCGATACACAACCCAACCAGCCGTACTGCTTCTTAACACAGCATGCATCCAACCCGGAAGCCAGCCGCACCAATGTGTCGGAGGCTACACCGTGCACCTGGCAACCTTGGCTAGCGAGCACTGCGCCCGGCCCGCCACAGGAGTCGCTGGTGCGCGATGAGACAAGGAGATCCCTACCGACCAATCCCTCCCTAACCCGGACGACGCTAGGCCAATTGTGCGTCGCCCCACGGACCTCCCGGTCACGGCCGGTTACGACAGAGCCTGGGCGCGAATCCAGAGACTCTGATGGCACAGCTGGAGCTGCAGTACAGCGCCCTTAACCACTGCGCCACCCGGGAGGCCATGGAATACTTTTTCAGCATAATTTTTGGACAGAAAATTTCTGATTTTTGCAATATTACGTACAGTCTTGATATGTTTGTCAAAAGAGAGATTAGGGTCCAGAGTAACGCAGTTTTATTTGAGACGACTGTACAACCATCAAGATTAATTGTCAGATTCAACAGAAGATATCTTTGTTTCTTGGGACCTACAAGAAGCATCTCTGTTTTGTCCGAGTTTAAAAGTTAAAGGTTTGCAGCCATCCACTTCTTTATGTCTTAAACACAGGCTTCTAGCGAGGGCAATTTTGGGGCTTCACCATGTTTCATTGAAATGTACAGCTGTGTGTCATCAACCTAGCAGTGGAAGTGAACATTATGTTTTCGAATGACATGTGTCAATGTAAAATATATAGTGAAAACAATAGTGGCCCTAAAATGGAACCTTGAGGAACACCAAAATGTACAGTTGATTTGTCAGAGGACAAACCATTCACAGAGACAAACTGATATCTTTCCGACAGATAAGATCGAAACCAGGCCAGAACTTGTCCGTGTAGACTAATTTGGGTTTCCCATCTCTCTAAAAGAATGTGGTGATCGATGGTATCAAAAGCAACACTAAGGTCTAGGAGCACGAGGACAGGTGCAGAGCCTCGGTCTGACACCATTAAAAGGTAATTTACCACCTTCACAAGTGCAGTCTCAGTGCTATGATGGGATCTAAAACCAGGCTGAAGCATTTCGTATACATTGTCTGTCTTCAGGAAGGCAGTAAGTTGCTGCACAACAGCTTTTCTAAAATTATTGAGAGGAATGGAAGATTCGATATAGGTGACATTGATGATTGATTGATGACATGTCTATCAGTCTATTGATGACATGTCTATCAGAAACATAGATAGAAATGTATTATGTAGAACATGGCCCAGGTAAGCGGGCCATGTTCCACATCTCTGTTGATGACATTTCTATCTGCAAAATTCCACAATGTTAGTGTACTGAGCATGGCCCAGGTAAGTGAAGAAGTGTGCTGAATAAGCGAGAAGGCCCATGTTAAAAATACCAAACCACAAAATATGGTTACACCCGCATGCTCGCGCACACGTACACATCTACACACACACGTACACACACACTTATAGCTCCATTTCCTACACTGTAGGTGTGGTCCAGGCAAGCAAGGTTCCCAAGATCCTTTGCAGGACAAATTGTATTTCCTGGTGGAGTCTTGCCTAATATAGTGACGTCACATACACTACCGGTCAAGGTTTAAGAACACCTACTCATTCAAGGGTTTTTCTTTATTTGTACTATTTTCAACATTGAAGAATAATAGTGAAGACATCAAAACTATGAAGTAACACATGGAATCATGCAGTAACCAAAAAGTATTAAACATTTTTTTTTTTAAAGCCACACTTGAGATTCTCTCAACCAGCTTCACCTGGAATGCTTTTCAAATCAGTCTTGAAGAAGTTCCCACATGTGCTGAGCACTAGTTGGCTGCTTTTCCTTCCCTCTGAAGTCCATCTCATCCCAAACCATCTCAGTTTGGTTGAAGTCGGGGGATTGTGGAGGGCAGGTCATCTGATGCAGCACTCCATCACTCTCCTTCTTGGTAAAATAGCCCTACACAGCCTGGAGGTGAATTGGGTCACTGTTCTGTTGAAAAACAAATGACAGTCCCACTAACCGCAAACCAGATGGGATGGCGTATCGCTGCAGAATTCTGTGGTAGTCATGCTGGTTAAGTGTGCCTTGAATTCAAAAGAAATCACTAACAGTGTCACCAGCAAAGCGCCCCCACACCTTAACACCTCCTCCTTCATGCTTTACGGTGGGAAATACACATTGCGGAGATCATCCATTCACCCACACCGCATCTCACCAAAACACAGCGGTTGGAACCAAAATTCTCCAATTTTGGACTCCAGACCAAAGGGCCTCGTGTTTCTTGGCACAAGAAAGTCTCTTCTTCTTATTGGTGTCCTTTAGTAGTGGTTTCTTTACAGCACCTCGACCATGAAGGCCTGACACACACCGTCTCCTCTGAACAGTCGGTGTTGAGATGTGTCTGTTACGTGAACAATGTAAAATATTTATTTGGGCTGCAATAACTAACTTTTTTGGTTACTACATGATAAAGAAAAACCCTTGAATGAGTAGGTGTTCTAAAACAATTGACCGGTAGTGTACTTAAGGGAGAACAAGGCTGTATGTGTTGTGTGTGTCTTGTGTGTGCGAGTGTGTGTGCGTGCGTGTGTATGAAGTGGGAGGTGGGACGGCAGCTCATGGAAGCTCTCTTCCTGCTATTGATAACATTTCCCTGTCTACTGGAGCATTAAAAACTCTGTTCCCACTACACAGCCACCAGCAGTGAAATACACCATTATAAACACAAGCTATCAGGAAATGATTAAACTCACAAACACACCCATTGAAAACAGACACAAGGCACATACACACACACACACATGCACAAAGATGTTCTCACATCAAGTGTATGATGTAGGTTCGATTCAATTTCCATTGTAATTAATGTCAAATGTATAGAAATAGACAACAGCAGCTAGCTGACAGAAGAGAGCCTGCTGATGCTGAACTTTGACATCTGATCTACAGCCAAAACAAAGTCGTTAAAGCAGGAAGGAATCTCAGCTTGACAACAGGCAACAATGTAGGGCTGTGGCTGGGCCATAACATATCTGCAATGCTTGGACAATGTTTCCATTAGGCTACATGTTTTATTAGGCTATATATTATTATTAGTTTTGATGTCTTCCCTATTATTCTACAATGTAGAAAATAGTAAAAGAAAGAAAAACCCTGGAATGAGTAGGTGTGTCCAAACTTTTGACTGGCACTGTATATTGGTACACTTGTTTCTAGTTACTGAAACGGCTTTGACAGAAATAAAATACAGATTTACACAGATTTATTTTATAAAGTAGCGTGTAGGCCTATGTGGTGAATATATTGTCAGTGAGTATCAAAGGAAAAATCCACAGATATTAGTCTATTGTTGATACAGTCCCAACATATTTTGCATGGCAGCAGTCAAGTTTAAGATATTGGATTTTCAAGACGCAAAATGCCACTCGCCACATCATCACGATGCTGCTTTGTGCTAGTGACATTGTGTGTCTCAACAGTCAAACGATGTGGCAAGTGACACTGCTTGAAAGTCCGTTATCTTGGGACTGTATCAACAGGGGATTCGTGGAAATATACCTAAAGATTGTTTTTGAATGGAGTTTTCCTTCAGCCTGAGGAAAGTCCCTAAGGAAAGCCACATACCATGTACACCACTTCCTAATGGTCATGAGTGACAGTCACAGAGTTGCTGACCTTGTAACCTATGACATCACGGTTTGTTTGGATTTCCCCATTGATCCCTGTGTCTAGCCTGTAGGCTTACACTATCGGGCATATCTCCTCTCTGGACTTTGCCTTATTGTCTCTCCATCTCTATGTCTGGTCTGTGTGCATGTCTGTCTGTCGGTTTTTCTGTCTGTATTGTCCTGTAAGTATTGCACATGTGCCTACCTGTCTCTCTCTCATTCTCTCTGTGTGTCTGCTGAGGTGTGAGGATGGACAGTGAGGCTGGTGACCAAGTCACTTCACAAGGCCCCTGCCCGCACCCATTGCTCCTGGAAAATGGTAGACGAGAGTGGCATGCGCTATGGTGACAAAACACCTCCCTGTCTTTAATCCCACAGAGTGGAGCACTAATCCACAGGCCACAGGGTCACATTATCTCACCTCCTCCTTCAACACAATACAGTGGCAAGAAAAAGCATGTGAACCCTTCGGAAATACCTGGATTTCTGCCTAAATTAGTCAAACAATTCATCTGATCTTCATCTAGGCCTCAACAATAGACAAACACAGACTGCTTAAACTAATAACACACAAACAGTTATACGTTTTAATGTCTTTATTTTTTTTTATGTTTTAAATTTCACCTTTATTTCACCAGGTAGGCAAGTTGAGAACACGTTCTCATTTACAATTGCGACCTGGCCAAGATAAAGCAAAGCAGATCGACACATACAACAACACAGAGTTACACATGGAGTAAAACAAACATACAGTCAATAATACAGTAGAAAAATAAGTATATATACAATGTGAGCAAATTACGTGAGATAAGGGAGGTAAAGACAAAAAAAAACACACAAAAATAAATGGTGGCGAAGTAAATACAATATAGCAAGTAAAACACTGGAATGGTAGATTTGCAGTGGAAGAATGTGCAAAGGAGCAAAATAAATAAATAAATACAGTAGGGGGGAGAGGTAGTTGTTTGGGCTAAATTATAGATGGGCTATGTACAGGTGCAGTAATCTGTGAGCTGCTCTGACAGCTGGTACTTAAATCTAGTGAGGGAGATAAGTGTTTCTAGTTTCAGAGATTTCTGTAGTTCGTTCCAGTCATTGGCAGCAGAGAACTAGAAGGAAAGACGACCAAATGAGGAATTGGTTTTGGGGGTGACCCGAGAGATATACCTGCTGGAGCGTGTGCTAGAGGTGGGTGCTGCTATGGTGACCAGCGAGCTGATGTAACAGTATAACTTTAGTCCGTCCCCTCGCCCATACCTGGGCTCGAACAGTCACCCACGAAGCATCGTTACCCATCGCTCCACAAAAGCCGCGGCCCTTGCAGAGCAAGGGGAACTACTACTTCAAGGTCTCAGAGCAAGTGACATCACCGATTGAAACGCTGTTTAGCGGCACCACCGCTAACTAGCTAGCCGTTTCACATCCGTTACACTGAGATAAGCGAGGGCCAGCCAATGAGAGCGTACAGGTCGCAGTGGTGGGTAGTATATGGGGCTTTGGTGACAAAACGGATTGCACTGTGATAGACTGCATCCAATTTATTGAGTAGGGTATTGGAGGCTATTTTGTAAATGACATCGCCGAAGTCGAGGATCGGTAGGATGGTCAGTTTTACAAGGGTATGTTTGGCAGCATGAGTGAAGGATGCTTTGTTGCGAAATAGGAAGCCAATTCTAGATTTAACTTTGGATTGGAGATGTTTGATGTGAGTTTGGAAGGAGAGTTTACAGTCTAACCAGACACCTAGGTATTTGTAGTTGTCCACATATTCTAAGTTAGAACCGTCCAGAGTAGTGATCTTGGACGGGGGGGGGGGGGGGGGGGGGGGGGCAGGTGCAGGCAGCGATCGGTTGAAGAGCATGCATTTAGATTTACTTGTATTTATTGAACACACCGTGTAAACATTCACAGTGCAGGGTGGGAAAAGTATGCGAACTCTTGGATTTAATAACGGTTTGACCCTCCGTTGGCAGCAATAACCTCAACCAAACGTTTTCTGTAGTTGCGGATCAGACCTGCACAACGGTCAGGAGGAATTTTGGATCATTCCTCTTTACAAAACTGTTTCAGTTCATCAATATTCTTGGGATGTCTGGTGTGAACTGCTAACTTGAGGTCATGCCACAGCATCTCAATCGGGATGAGGTCAGGACTCTGGTCAGGACTGGGCCACTCCAGAAGGCCTATTTTCTTCTGTTGAAGCCATTCTGTTGTTGATTTACTTCTGTGTTTTGGATCGTTGTCCTGTTGCATCACCCAACATCTGTTGAGCTTCAATTGGCGGAAAGATCAGCCTAACATTCTCCTGCAAAATGTCTTGATAAACTTGGGAATTCCTTTTTCCGTCAATGATATCAAGCTGTCCAGGCCCTGAAGCAGCCCTAAACCATGATGCTCCCTCCACCATACTTTACAGTTGGGATGAAGATTTGATCTTGGTGTGCTATGCCTTTTTTTCTCGTAGTTTCTCATAGTGTTGTGTGTTTCTTCCAAACAACTCAACTGTAGTTTCATCTGTCCACAGAATATTTTGCCAGTAGCGCTGTGGAACATCCAGTAGCAATGTTCTGTTGGACAGCAGTGGCTTCTTCCTTGGTGTCCTCCATGAACACCATTCCTGTTTAGTGTCTTACATATCGTAGACTAGGGATGTTAGCATGTTCCAGAGATTTCTGTAAGTCTTTAGCTAACACTATGATTCTTCTTAACCTCACTGAGCATTATGCGCTGTGCTCTTGCAGTCATCTTTGCAGGACGGCCACTCCTAGGGAGAGTAGCAACAGTGCCTGAAGGTACCACTATCATCTGTACAAACAATAGTATGCAAGTATAAACACCATGGGACCACACAAACGAGTCCTATATCGACAAAACCTGAAAAGCCACTCAGCAAAGAAGAAGCCACTGCTCCAAAACCGCCATAAAAAAAGCCAGACTACAGTTTGCAACTGCACATGGGTACAAAGATTGTACTTTTTGGAGAAATGTCCTCTTGTCTGATGAAACAAAAATAGAACTGTTTGGCCATAATGACCATGGCAAAATGGCTTAAGGACAACAAAGTCAAGGTATTGGAGTGGACATCACAAAGCCCTGACCTGAACTTTCTCCATTTATAGACAATTTGTCTTACCGTGGACTGATGAACATCAAGGCTTTTAGAGACACTTTTGTAACCCTTTCCAGCTTTATGCAAGTCAACAATTCTTAATCTTAGGTCTTCTGAGATCTCTTTTGTTCGAGGCATGGTTCACATCAGGCAATGCTTCTTGTGAATAGCAAACTCAAATTTTGTGAGTGTTTTTTATAAGTCAAGGCAGCTCTATCCAACATCTCCAATCTCCTCTCATTGATTGGACTCCAGGTTAGCTGACTCCTGACTCCAATTAGCTTTTGGAGAAGTCATTAGCCTAGGGGTTCACATACTTTTCCCAACCTACACTGTAAATATTTAAATTATGTATTCAAAATAGATCATTTGAATGTTAGTACTTTAAGCACACTACGTTTGTCTATTGTTGTGATCAAATTTGATGAAGAATTTATGCAGAAATTCATGTAATTCCAAGGGGTTCAGATCATTTTTCTCGCCACTGTAGAAGTATGATCTTCATTTGATCACCCCGTTGTTGTAGGAAATGCAAACTTTTAGTGTATTCTAGGTTTAAAAAGGCTTCTAAAATGTGTAATTTCCACTTGCTTTCATTGAGCCACAATAGCATTAGTGAGGTGGGGCAATGATGTTGGGCAATAATTAGGCCTGGCTCGCAGTCGGCATTTCAATTCATCCCAAAGGTGTTCGATGGGGTTGAGGTCAGGGCTCTGTGCAGGCCAGTCAAGTTCTTCCACACCGATCTTGACAAACAATTTCTGTATGGACCTCGCTTTATGCACGGGGGCATAGTCATGCTGAAATAGAAAAAGGCCTTCCCCAAACTGTTGCCACAAAGTTGGAAGCACAGAATTGTCCAGAATATGTCATTGTATGCTGTAGCGTTACGATTTCCCTTCACTGGAACTAAGGGGCCTAGCCCAAATCATGAAAAACAGCCCCAAACCATTATTCATCCTCCACCAAACTTTACAGTTGGCACTATGCATTGGGGCAGGTAGTGTTCTGCTGGCATCCGCCAAGCCCAGATTCGTCCGTCAGACTGCCAGATGGTGAAGCGTGATTAATCACTCCAGAGAAAGTGTTTCCAGGGTCCAATGGCGGCGAGCTTTACACCACTCCAGCTGACGCTTGGCATTGCGCATGGTGATCTTAGGCTTGGCCATGGAAACCCATTTCATGAAGCTCCCAACGGTAGTGAGTGTTGCAACTGAGGACCGACATTTTTGACACACTACGCGCTTCAGCACTCTGCGGTCCCACTCTGTGAGCTTGTGCGGCCTACCACTTCGCCACTGAGCCGTTGTTGCTCCTAGAAACTTCCACTTCACAATAACAGCACATACAGTTGACCGGGGCAGCTCTAGCAAGGCAGAAATTTTACGAACTTACTTGTTCAAAAGGTGGCATTCTATGACAGTGCCATGTTGAAAGTCACGGAGCTCTTCAGTAAGGCCATTCTACTGCCAATGTTTGTCTATGGAGATTGCATGGCTGTGTGCTTGAAATCATACAATAGCCGAACCCACTAATTTTAAGGGGTGTCCACATACTTTTGTATATATAGTGTATACGAGTTTAAGTAAAACATTTTCAACATAGTAGTGCACCCATAGCAATACTGTAGGCCTACTTTTAGGCCTAATCCATAACCAATCCAAATTTCGAGGTTGTCAATGTCTGCTTTAAGTTCAAAAGATTTCAAAGGCTTTTCGTCATCACACTGGGAACAACTTAATAGCCACTGACTATCATTGACTTTTGGACCTATTTCCTACAAACAGGAATGTGATAGCCTACATTGTTGCCAAACTCATGACAGCCAACTTCCTCAAAACAGTTACATTGTATCACAGAGGTTTTTCTATCAGTAGCAGTGAATGGGTAAAATCACTGGGGAAGCCAGGCCAGTTAAAAAGCCATATTACAACCCATGTTGTGACATTTGCATTGCTTGGTCTATAACCCATTAGTTCATACACCACAATAAGGCTGTGACAACAAAAATACAACATTCACACAGTGGTGGAATACATTCAACTACACAGTGGTGTAGAGTACTTAAGTAAAAATACTTGAAAGTACTACTTAAGTCGTTTTTTGGGGGTACCTGTACTTCACTTTACTACTTATATTTTTGACCACTTTTACTTACTATATTCCTAAAGAAAATCATGTACTTTTACTCCATACATTTTCCCTGACACGCAAAATTACTTGTTATATTTTGAATGCTAACAGGACAGGAAAATATAGTCTAATTCACATACTTATCAAGAGAACATCTCTGGTCATCCCTACTGCCTCTAAACTGGTGGACTCACTAAACACATGCTTCGTTTGTAAACGGTGTCGGAGTGCGCCCTTGGCCATCTGTAGCTAAAAGAAAACTGTCCCGTCTGCTATGCTTAATTTAAGAAAATATAAATGTTTTATACTTGTACTTTTACTTTTGATACTTGTAGTTGAAGTCAGAAGTTTACATACACCTTAGCCAAATACATTTAAACTCAATTTTTCACAATTCCTGACATTTAATCCAAGTAAAAATTCCCTGTCTTAGGTCAGTTAGGATCACCACTTTATTTTAAGAATGTGAAATGTCAGAATAATAATTGTATTTCTTTCATCACATTCCCAGTGGGTCAGAAGTTTACGTACACTCAATTAGTATTTGGTAGCATTGCCTTTAAATAGTTTAACTTGGGTCAAACATTTGCCTTACAATTGTTTAACTTGGGTCAAACATTTTGGGTAACCTTCCACAAGCATCCCACAATAAGTTGTGTGAATTTTGGCCCATTCCTCCTGACAGAGCTGGTGTAACCGAAGTCAGGTTTGTAGGCCTCCTTGCTAGCACACGCGTTTTCAGTTCTGCCCACACATTTTCTATAGGATTGAGGTCAGGGCTTTGTGATGGCCACTCCAATACCTTGACTTTGTTGTCCTTAAGCCATTTTGCCATGGTCATTATGGCCAAACAGTTCTATTTTTGTTTCATCAGACCAGAGGACATTTCTCCAAAAAGTACAATCTTTGTACCCATGTGCAGTTGCAAACCGTAGTCTGGCTTTTTTTATGGCGGTTTTGGAGCAGTGGCTTCTTCCTTGCTGAGTGGCTTTTCAGGTTATGTTAATATAGGACTCGTTTGTGTGGTCCCATGGTGTTTATACTTGCATACTATTTTTTTGTACAGATGATACAGGCGTTTGGAAATTGCTCCCAAGGATGAACCAGACTTGTTGAGGTCTTCACCATGATGTCAAGCAAAGAGAAACTGAGTTTGAAGGTAGGCCTTGAAATAAATGCACAGGTACACCTCCAATTGACTCAAATTATGTCAATTATCCTATCAGAAGCTTCTAAAGCCATGACAGTCAACTTAGTGTATGTAAACTTCTGACCCACTGGAATTGTGATACAGTGAATTATAAGTGAAATAATCTATCCGTAAACAATTGTTGGAAAAATGACTTGTCTCATGCACAAAGTAGATGTTCTAACCGACTTGCCAAAACTATAGTTTGTTAACAAGAAATGTGTGGAGTGGTTGAAAAACGAGTTATAATTACTCCAACCTAAGTGTTTGTAAACTTCCGACTTCAACTGTATGTATTTTTTATATTTACTTTTGATACTTAAGTATATGTACAACCAAATACTTTTAGACTTTTACTCAAGTAGTATTTTACTGGGTGACTTTCACTTTTTTTTTACCTGAGTCATTTTCTATTAAGGTATCTTTACTTTTACTCAAGTATGAAAATTGGGTACTTGTTCCACCACTGCAACTACACATATGTTTGCTTCATCACAAAACTGAAGAGCAACGTCTGTTCAGCAATGTTCCCTCAATTATTTTGTTTTTGGGGCCCTGTGCAAATTTTAGGTATTTTGTGAGCAGAAACTTGAACCTTGTGAGAATTTTGTGCAATTTCTGGCACACGTTTACAGTGAACACTGAGGCTGTACCCTTACAGTTTAAGACAGTAGCCAATAGTCTATTGTGGCTATTTGAGCATAATGTCGGCCTCGTGGCCTACAAACAAAACACAGAACATTTTCACATGGAAATAGCTTTGATTTCTATGATATAGCCTACAGTAGCCTATATGCGGTGTTTAATGCAGGCCTACATTGCATGAGACTTATAAAACGTTTTTACATTATAAAGGGCTTGACATTAATTAATGATTTGTTTACTTAGTCTGTAACACATTGGGCCAAATAGATTACTGTAAATTGCTCTGTTGTATGATGCAAGAAACCACTTTACAAAACAAAACAAAAATATTATTACCATACAGACAATTATGGTAATAGATGTAGGCTACCCCATTGCTGACCTATACTTATCTAGAACGGAGCTGATAACTCGCTAACTTGCAAAGAATGTCAACAACTGTGCACACAACCGGCTCTGATCTGAACTGTTCTGAATGACGTGTCCATGTGCACGTGTAACTGACAGGCTCGTTCATGGACAGGAGAGGGCGAGCGAGCAGAGAGAGAGAGAGAGAGAGAGGGGGGGGGGGGGATAGAGAGAGAGAGGGGGGGGGGGGGGGATAGAGAGAGAGAGGTGTGTGGGGGGGGGGGGGGATAGAGAGAGATGCTGGGGGAATTACCAGCGGAGAGACACGGGTGGAGAAATGGAGCGTACTTTTTGGTGATTGAGGGGGACCTACTCTGACTCCCGCAGGCAGAAGCGGTAGTTCTCTCCCAAGGACAAGCATATGTTTCCAAATTCCACCCTGGGTGGTGGACATATCTGGATATTTATTAGCTAAACATAAATGAAAATCGCCTGGAACGACAGCAAGGCAATCCCGGAAATAACAGACGTACCCTCAGCCGGTCACGTAGGCTGCGCTACTGGAGCTCTGCGTTCCAGATAGGTAAGTGTACAACCAGCTGACAGATAGTGGGCTATATTTTGCCCGGGTTACTAGTATTCTGCGCTTTATTGAATTGATTTCAAAGTCATAGCTAAACTCACTCAAATAATCCAATATAGGCTATTTGTATCTTGGGAGGAATACAAACACGTGTAGGCTATATTTCTAAGTTATAGGCTATGAATACCGGCTAAACACTAATAAATACGAATGAATAACAAGGTGGAGTGGCATGTGTTCTTCAGAGTAGCTGCTCTCACAGTGTGCTTACCCCCTTCTTCCTGACGTGGGGAATTATTCTTACAGATATCCGTATTATTACGTTTTAATGTGTTATTGCCTGAAATATTTCATAAAAATGAAGACGCTTTACACAACCCCTTTTTGTAAGCGACCCTTGCGTTGATATTTTCGAATTGAATTGCTGTAACAAATCAATTCCTATTTAACTACCCGAGCCACGATAGACCAATGTCTGAATGTAATATATGATTCGAATATTATATAAGAATATTTAAAGCAATTTTGACATATTTAAAGTTTGCCAATCAAATGTAGGCCACGTTACAAAAGATATTAGGCCTACAATTAAATGTGTCTAGCAAGTTTCGGGTCCCTTACAGGTTTCTTAATTTAGGGAGTGTGAATAGCCTAGGCCTGGTTTGAGAATTAGGCTGCTTTGTGTTTAGCTGGGCTATTTCGTTCCAAGCCTGTGGGCGATACCATTAGCCTACTTATTGTAGGCTAACGGTAATCACAGTCAAGTAATTATGTATTATTTCGTTTTAGAAACATCATCTCAAACTTCAGAATATCAGAAAACATATCAATAGAAGACAAATGTGAAACCATTTCAAGAAAAACCACGAATGAAAGAAACTGAGGCATATTCGGAGCTATTCTGGACTTTTTAATATGAAACTTTCCAACGCTGCGGCACCGCTCCTCTCTCGCACACTCGGCAGTTGTACTACACACCCTCTCGCACAGTGGCTCTGGTAAAAAATGAGGCGAGGACGTGGGCTACGTGCACATCCAGCACTAGACGAGATGAAATGGAGAGCTTGGAACACACGGACCTTTTAAATCCAAGCTCTTCCCACGGACATCGCAGTTTTTCAGCCTCGCATGAGAGAGTGACAAACGGTGAACACATATTCGGAGCTGCCGAGCATCACCCTTTCCAGACCAACATGGGACTAAATGGACTAAATAGATACTGCCCGGGCATGGCGCCTGTTGGGAGCGCCAAGGCTGCGGAGTTACTGTCAGGTCTGGCTTCCAAAGCAAGCTCTTCCGGAATCATGGTTTTAAAGAAGCAGACGAATTCTGGGCTCCCGTTCTATAACGGCGGGATCGTGTCTCCGTCCGCAACCATTGAGGGCAGCCACAGTGGGGTTTTGGCGCAAACTTCCAACGGTTGTCCTCTGCAAGTGAGGGGGGTGGGGGAGACACCGAATTGCCTTGCGCAACCCCTCGGCAACAGAGCACGCCTCGTGGAGAATGGGGACAGAGCACAACATGAGAACTGTGCTCTTCTAGTGAAGAGGGCCAATGGTGACCCGCAGGTCAAACCGCACCATCGGAAGCGGAGAGGCGGGGAGAACCGGGACATGGGTCTGGAGATGCCCAAAGGATGTGGCTTGTCAGCGGGGTCAGGTCTAGGATCTCTAGGTATGATGTTCTACGGACCAGGAGAGTCGATAACCCCGGACTGCAAACGGAGACTAGTGGCGGAGAGCGACGTTCACAAAGCAGAGCCCTCCAAACCAGGCAAGGCGTTTCCGCTCGCTGCTAATGGCGACAACAGCGTCAACAATAACCTTAGCAACCACAACCACGGCGCCACCCCCCACCCCCCTTTGCCCGCCCCTCACTGCAACGAGCTGCACCACAATGTACACAAGGTGACACAGCTGAGCACCGGGTCCGTTCCAGACCAGATGTCCCCAGTAGAGTCCAACAGCATCCCGTCTCTACGGTTACAGGCCGGGGAGGGCTGGTCGGCAGAGCATATCGCCCAGAAGTACATTGTGCCTTGTATGAATTCCTACGGTATCTGTGTGAAGGACAGTTTCCTGGGGCCACGGCTGGGTGAGTCGGTGATGGGCGAGGTGGAGAGTCTGAATCGCAGCGGGAAGTTCCGCGGCGGTCAGCTGGTTAGCCAGAGGAGCATCCCTTCGCGGAGTATCCGTGGAGACCAGATCGCTTGGGTGGAGGGGCACGAGCCGGGGTGTGAGGGCATCGCCACGCTGATGGCACACATCGACGAGGCTGTGATGCACAGCGCTGCCAACGGGCAGCTGGGGGACTGTGTCATCAACGGGCGCACCAAGGTGAGTGAGGACCGAGGTGGTGGGTTTGGGGACAGGAAGGGATGGCGTCATCAGTGGGAGCACCAAGAGGAGGGGGGGGAGAAGCTGGGGAAGAGAAATGTAGAGAATTGTGGAAGGGAACAGTGTGAGCTGGGGACTCAATCTCATCAAATGCCATATCCTGCTGAGAGGAGGATGAGAGGTGAGGAGGAGGAGGGGAGGCTGACTGAAATAGAAAGGATTAGTACCAAAATCATTGTTTATATAATTCTACTCTATAGATAGGGGGTGATTAGCTGCGGAGTCCCATTTTGATGACATCATCTATTGTGATGTTGAGCTGTCACTGTCATCTCACTGATAAAGGGTGGGTATGTAATCCCATCTGTTCTGCTCCCTGTCTGATTCATTGTGATAGGGCCACGCCCTCAGGTAAGTGGGGCCATAGCTGTCCTATATGCCCCTAACTTCTCCCATGTCACTGTGTATGCCAGTATGCCCCTATTGTCATGCCAATGTTTCACTAGATTCGAAGGCAACTCTTTCAATCTAGATCTCTCACCCGTACACAAACAAGGTATTCTTGTGGCTTGGTTTGGTAAGAGTGAGTGTGTTTGTTTGGTTAGTTGGTATCTGTTTGGATGGCTGTGTACAGTATGTTTGACTGTTTGCTTGCCTAGCCAATCGTAGCTATTTGTATGGCCATGTATGTATGCGCTTGTTTGGATTGTTTATGTCTTTGTGTGTTTTGAGAATATGAATGTATGAAAGAGTGGTTATTTTTTAACATTCCTTAGCATAGCATTAAAACTTTGATTTTACAAGCTTAGACAATGGCCAGACATGACAAACAGGGTTGAACATTTGAATTGAACTCAGTGAATTCAGGAAGTAAACAAACAAACAAACAAAGACAAAAATAACATTTTCAAATGAGTAGTTTCTCCTTTTAGGTTTATTGAGAATTCACAAAAATGAAATGCCATTTTCAATTGTTGAATTGGAATTTCAGTTTACTTCCTGAATTGACTGACTTCAATTAGAATTGACTTCAATTAGAATTTAGTCCAACGTTGATGACCAAAGAGTGGTAGTTGATTTTGCCCCATCCCTACAAGCCGTACAGAGCCTTGTTGGCTGCAGTGCTGGAAGCTGTCAGTGACCTTGCTCAGTGACGCAGGTCTGGATATTTGAGCCAGGTTATGTCACGGTCCTACATCGGTCTCACCCACTCTCACTGCATTCCCCCAGGTTTCCACCCCACCCTGAACCAGTTTCTCAGCCCACTCAGCCCTCTCCTAAAGCAGAGTTCAGACCTATCTAGTCCTTGGTTTAACTAGACTAGAGCATGGTTTGAGTCCTGCATAAGCCGCAATACATTATACTGAATATAACCCTATGTGTTGACTGTAAGTCATTTTGAAATAATCTGCTACCTTGTGACTATGTTAAATTAACATACTATCTCAGTTGTTCACTACTGCACCTTGACCCCAGGGTCTGCCTCTTACTAGTGGTGTTAGCCATTGCAGAGCTGTCTAGACTCTGTCACGCCACATTTACTCTAAGGAGGTTGGAATGGAATATTTAATAGGAATATTTATAGTAGCAGAAGTAGTGGTGGTGGGGATAGTAGTCATTCTAGAAGTAGTAGAGGGGGTAGTTGTAATAGTTGTTGTAGTCTTAATAGTAGTAGTAGCTGTAATGTACTGTAGGGTAGTAATAGTTGAGGTAGTTGTAGTCTTAATAGTAGTAGTAGCTGTAATGTACTGTAGGGTAGTAATAGTTGAGGTAGTTGTAGTCTTAATAGTAGTAGTAGCTGTAATGTACTGTAGAGTAGTAATAGTTGTGGTAGTTGTAGACTCACTAGTGGTAGTAGTTAAGCAATTCCATGGTAAAGCAATTATGCTGAGACTAGAGGTCGACCGATTATGATTTTTCAACGCCGATACCGATTATTGGAGGACCAAAAAAGCCGATACCGATTAATCGGACACTTTTAATTTAAATTTTTTTTTTTAATAATGACAATTACAACAATACTGAATTAACACTTATTTTAACTTAGTATAAAACATCAATAAAATCAATTTAGCCTCAAATAAATAATGAAACATGTTCAATTTGGTTTAAATAATGTAAAAACACAGTGTTGGGGAAGAAAGTAATATGTGCCATGTAAGAAAGCTAACGTTTAAGTTCCTTGCTCAGAACATGAGAACATATGAAAGTTGGTGCTTCCTTTTAACATGAGACTTCAATATTCCAATATAAGAGGTTTTAGGTTGTAGTTAATATAGTATTTATAGGACTATTTCTCTCTATACCATTTGTATTTCATATACCTTTGACTATTGAATGTTCTTATAGGCACTATAGTATTGCCAGTGTAACAGTATAGCTTCCGTCCCCCTCCTCGCCCCTACCTGGGCTCGAACCAGGAACACATCGACAACAGCCACACTTGAAGCAGCGTTACCCATCGCTCCACAAAAGCCGCGGCCCTTGCAGCGCAAGGGGAATAACTACTCCAAATCTAAAAGCGAGTGACATTTGAAACAGTATTAGCGCACACCCAGCTAACTAGCTAGCCATTTCACATTGGTTACACCAGCCATTAGGCTGATAGGCTTGAAGTCATAAACAGCGCTGTGCTTGTGAAGAGCTGCTGGCAAAACGCACAAAAGTGCTGTTTGAATTAATGATTACGGGCCTGCTGCTGCTCAGTCAGACTGCTCTATCAAATCAGACTTAATTATAACATAATAACACACAGAAATATGAGCCTTTGGTCATTAATATGATCGAATCCGGAAACTATCATTTCGAAAACAAAACGTTTATTTCAGTGAAATACGGAACCATTCTGTATTTTATCTAACGGGTGGCATCCCTAAGTCTAAATATTCTTGTTATATTGAACAACCTTCAATGTATGTCATAATTACGTGAAATCCTGACAAATTAGTTCGTAATGAGCCAGGCAGCCCAAACTGTTGCATATACCTTGACTCTGCGTGCAATGAACGCAAGAGAAATGACACAATTTCTCCTGGTTAATATTGCCTGCTAAACTGGATCAGTAGTTATAACTAGTGATTATGATTGATTGTTTTTCATAAGATAAGTTTAATGCTAGCTAGCAATTTACCATGGCTTCTACTGCATTCGCGTAACAGGCAGGCTACTCGTGGAGTGCAATGGTTAGAGCGTTGGACTAGTTAACTGTGCGGTTGCAAGATTTGGACCCCTGAGCTGACAAGGTGAAAATCTGTCGTTCTACCCCTGAACAAGGCAGTTAACCCACAGTTCCTAGGCAGTCATTGAAAATAAGAATGTGTTCTTAACTGACTTGTCTAGTTAAATAAAAGGTATAAAAATATATATATATTTTTAATAATCGGAAATCGGCGCCCAAAAATACAGATTTCCGATTGTTATGAAAACTTGAAATCGGCCCTAATTAATCGGCCATTCCAATTAATCGGTCAACCTCTAGCTGAGACTCACATTTTCCCTTTAAAATGCATACCAAACAAAACCCATTGATTTCAAACTTTACTTAGAAACATTTTCATGCAGAAAGTTTTACAAAAACGCATTATATGAAAAACTGTAGCCGATACAAAGTTTGGTAACCTAAAGAAAACTGGGATTTTTACCGTAGCTCTGTTATCAAGCTTTGCATCGGCACAGTTTTTCCTGTAAATGTGTTTTTATTGATTTACTGTGTAAATTGTTCAAAAGTAGTCTTTGAGCTTTGAAATCAATGTTTTTTAGGGTAGTAGTAAAAGTTGTAGCGTTAGAAGTAGTAGTAGCTATAAGGTAAGGTAGGGTAGTAGTAATAGTTGTAGTGTTAGAAGTAGTAGTAGCTGTAAGGTAAGGTAGGGTAGTAGTAATAGTTGTAGTGTTAGAAGTAGTAGTAGCTGTAAGGTAAGGTAGGGTAGTAGTAATAGTTGTAGTGTTAGAAGTAGTAGTAACTGTAAGGTAGGGTAGTAGTAATAGTTGTAGCGTTAGAAGTAGTAGTAGCTGTAAGGTAAGGTAGTAGTAATAGTTGTAGCGTTAGAAGTAGTAGTAGCTGTAAGGTAGGGTAGTAGTAATAGTTGTAGCGTTAGAAGTAGTAGTAGCTGTAATGTAGGGTAGTAGTAATAGTTGTAGTGTTAGAAGTAGTAGTAGCTGTAATGTAGGATAGTAGTAATAGTTGTAGTGTTAGAAGTAGTAGTATCTGTAAGGTAGGGTAGTAGTAATAGTTGTAGCGTTAGAAGTAGTAGTAGCTGTAAGGTAAGGTAGTAGTAATAGTTGTAGTGTTAGAAGTAGTAGTAGCTGTAAGGTAGGGTAGTAGTAATAGTTGTAGTGTTAGAAGTAGTAGTAGCTGTAAGGTAAGGTAGGGTAGTAGTAATAGTTGTAGTGTTAGAAGTAGTAGTAGCTGTAATGTAGGGTAGTAGTAATAGTTGTAGCGTTAGAAGTAGTAGTAGCTGTAAGGTAGGGTAGTAGTAATAGTTGTAGTGTTAGAAGTAGTAGTAGCTGTAATGTAGGGTAGTAGTAATAGTTGTAGCGTTAGAAGTAGTAGTAGCTGTAATGTAGGGTAGTAGTAATAGTTGTAGCGTTAGAAGTAGTAGTAGCTGTACTTAGAAACATTTTCATGCAGAAAGTTTTACAAAAACGCATTATATGAAAAACTGTAGCCGATACAAAGTTTGGTAACCTAAAGAAAACTGGGATTTTTACCGTAGCTCTGTTATCAAGCTTTGCATCGGCACAGTTTTTCCTGTAAATGTGTTTTTATTGATTTACTGTGTAAATTGTTCAAAAGTAGTCTTTGAGCTTTGAAATCAATGTTTTTTAGGGTAGTAGTAAAAGTTGTAGCGTTAGAAGTAGTAGTAGCTGTAAGGTAAGGTAGGGTAGTAGTAAAAGTTGTAGCGTTAGAAGTAGTAGTAGCTGTAAGGTAAGGTAGGGTAGTAGTAATAGTTGTAGTGTTAGAAGTAGTAGTAGCTGTAAGGTAAGGTAGGGTAGTAGTAATAGTTGTAGTGTTAGAAGTAGTAGTAGCTGTAAGGTAAGGTAGGGTAGTAGTAATAGTTGTAGTGTTAGAAGTAGTAGTAGCTGTAAGGTAAGGTAGGGTAGTAGTAATAGTTGTAGTGTTAGAAGTAGTAGTAGCTGTAAGGTAGGGTAGTAGTAATAGTTGTAGCGTTAGAAGTAGTAGTAGCTGTAAGGTAATGTAGTAGTAATAGTTGTAGCGTTAGAAGTAGTAGTAGCTGTAAGGTAAGGTAGGGTAGTAGTAATAGTTGTAGTGTTAGAAGTAGTAGTAGCTGTAAGGTAAGGTAGGGTAGTAGTAATAGTTGTAGTGTTAGAAGTAGTAGTAGCTGTAAGGTAGGGTAGTAGTAATAGTTGTAGTGTTAGAAGTAGTAGTAGCTGTAAGGTAGGGTAGTAGTAATAGTTGTAGTGTTAGAAGTAGTAGTAGCTGTAAGGTAAGGTAGGGTAGTAGTAATAGTTGTAGTGTTAGAGGTAGTAGTAGCTGTAAGGTAGGGTAGTAGTAATAGTTGTAGTGTTAGAAGTAGTAGTAGCTGTAAGGTAAGGTAGGGTAGTAGTAATAGTTGTTGTGTTAGAAGTAGTAGTAGCTGTAAGGTAAGGTAGGGTAGTAGTAATAGTTGTAGTGTTAGAAGTAGTAGTAGCTGTAAGGTAAGGTAGGGTAGTAGTAATAGTTGTAGTGTTAGAAGTAGTAGTAGCTGTAAGGTAGGGTAGGGTAGTAGTAATAGTTATAGTGTTAGAAGTAGTAGTAGCTGTAAGGTAGGGTAGGGTAGTAGTAATAGTTATAGTGTTAGAAGTAGTAGTAGCTGTAAGGTAGGGTAGTAGTAATAGTTGTAGCGTTAGAAGTAGTAGTAGCTGTAATGTAGGGTAGTAGTAATAGTTGTAGTGTTAGAAGTAGTAGTAGCTGTAATGTAGGATAGTAGTAATAGTTGTAGTGTTAGAAGTAGTAGTAGCTGTAAGGTAGGGTAGTAGTAATAGTTGTAGCGTTAGAAGTAGTAGTAGCTGTAAGGTAAGGTAGTAGTAATAGTTGTAGTGTTAGAAGTAGTAGTAGCTGTAAGGTGGGGTAGTAGTAATAGTTGTAGTGTTAGAAGTAGTAGTAGCTGTAAGGTAAGGTAGGGTAGTAGTAATAGTTGTAGTGTTAGAAGTAGTAGTAGCTGTAAGGTAAGGTAGGGTAGTAGTAATAGTTGTAGCGTTAGAAGTAGTAGTAGCTGTAAGGTAGGGTAGTAGTAATAGTTGTAGTGTTAGAAGTAGTAGTAGCTGTAATGTAGGGTAGTAGTAATAGTTGTAGCGTTAGAAGTAGTAGTAGCTGTAATGTAGGGTAGTAGTAATAGTTGTAGCGTTAGAAGTAGTAGTAGCTGTAAGGTAAGGTAGGGTAGTAGTAATAGTTGTAGTGTTAGAAGTAGTAGTAGCTGTAAGGTAAGGTAGGGTAGTAGTAATAGTTGAAGCGTTAGAAGTAGTAGTAGCTGTAAGGTAAGGTAGGGTAGTAGTAATAGTTGTAGTGTTAGAAGTAGTAGTAGCTGTAAGGTAAGGTAGGGTAGTAGTAATAGTTGTAGTGTTAGAAGTAGTAGTAGCTGTAAGGTAAGGTAGTAGTAATAGTTGTAGCGTTAGAAGTAGTAGTAGCTGTAATGTAGGGTAGTAGTAATAGTTGTAGTGTTAGAAGTAGTAGTAGCTTTAAGGTAAGGTAGGGTAGTAGTAGTGGTAGTTGTAGTAGTGGTACTGCAGTAGTTGTGGATTTAGGCTAGCGTTCGAGCAGGGTACCAGTTCCAAGGTTGACAGTGTGTGTGTGTGTGTGTGTGTGTGTGTGTGTGTGTGTGTGTGTGTGTGTGTGTGTGTGTGTGTGTGTGTGTGTGTGTGTGTGTGTGTGTGTGTGTGTGTGTGTGTGTGTGTGTGTGTGTGTGTGCAGTAGAGATGTGAGGGGTAGCAGCAGTACCAGTGTTCAGCTGTCAGAATACGTTTGGGATCTACACCTCACCTGGGCTGCAGTCAATACCACCCGTGTGTGTGTGTGTGTGTGTGTGTGTGTGTGTGTGTGTGTGTGTGTGTGTGTGTGTGTGTGTGTGTGTGTGTACACTACATAATCAAACCATAGCTGTGAGGTGACCCAGTCGGCGAAGTAAAGAGAGACACCTTCCTCCCACAGTGATGTACTTTGTGTAATACCCAGACACCATGTGTTTTAAGAGACGTCACTCTCCCAGACATCAGCCCTTCGCTCCTCTGTCATGGAACTGACTATTATGCTTCTAGGTCAAATGTTATGCTTGCTCTGCTCCATAAGTGTGGCAGGCAGGCAGCTGATGGTAAATGGGTTAGTTAAGTCTCAAGCAAATGTTGCTACCTATACTGTATGTTTCACACCCAGCTCCTCTAATCTAGCCTTGGCATACTGTGCCATCTTGAATGGAAAGAATGTTGTGTGTTAAATAGTGTAGTTGAAGTTGATAGAACAGTAGGAATGAGTCATAGATCAAGGAATCAATTGAGGGGGTGGGTGAGGCAAAGGTTAGACTGAGGAACAGAAAGGGAGGGAGGTGTGCTGCTAATTTACAAGGTGATTGTACCAGCAGTTCTATTCTCTCTAATTTACAGTTGAAGTCGGAAGTTTACATACACCTTAGCCAAATACATTTAACCTCGGCTTTACACAATTCCTGACATTTAATCAGAATAAAAATTCCACATTTTTAGGTCAGTTAGGATCACCACTTTTATTTTAAGAATGTGAAATATCAGAATAATAGTAGAGAATTATTTCTTTCAGCTTTTATTTCTTTCATCACATTCCCAGTGGGTCAGAAGTTTACATACATTCTATTGGTATTTGGTAGCATTGCCTTTAAATTGTTTAACTTGGGTCAAATGTTTCATTTAGCCTTCCACAAGCTTCCCACAACAAGTTGGGTGAATTTTGGCCCATTCCTCCTGACAGAGCTGGTGTAACTGAGTCAGGTTTGTAGGCCTCCCTGCTAGCACACGCGTATTCAGTTCTGCCCACAAATGTTCTATAGGATTGAGATCAGGGCTTTGTGATGGCCACTCCAATACATTGACTTTGTTGTCCTTAAGCCATTTTGCCACAACTTTGGAAGTATGCTTGGGGTCATTGTCCATTTGGAAGACCCATTTAACTTCCTGACTGAAGTCTTGAGACGTTGCTTCAATATATCCACATAATTTTCCTCCTCATGATGCCATCTATTTTGTGAAGTGCACCAGTCCCTCCTGCAGCAAAGAACCCCCATAATATGATGCTGCCACCCCGTGCTTCACGGTTGGGATGGTGTTCTTCGGCTTGCAAGCATCCCCCTTTTTCCTCCAAACATAACGATGGTCATTATGGCCAAAGAGTTCAATTTTTTGTTTCATCAGACCAGAGGACATTTCTCCAAAAAGTATGATCTTTGTCCCAATGTGCAGTTGCAAACCGTAGTCTGGCTTTTTTATGGCGGTTTTGGAGCAGTGGCTTCTTCCTTGCTGAACGGCCTTTCAGGTTATGTTGATATAGGACTCGTTTTACTGTGGATATAGTTACTTTTGTACCTGTTTCCTCCAGCATCTTCACAAGGTCCTTTGCTGTTGTTCTGGGATTGCTTTGCCCTTTTCGCACCAAAGTACGTTCATCTCTAGGAGAAAGAATGCATCTTCTTCCTGAGCGGTATGAGGGCTGCGTGGTCCCATGGTGTTTATACTTGCATACTATTGTTTGTACAGATGAATGTGGTACCTTCAGGCATTTGGAAATTGCTCCCAAGGATGAACCAGACTTGTGGAGGTCTATAATTTTTTCTGAGGTCTTGGCTGATTTCTTTTGATTTTCCCATGATGTCAAGCAAAGTTTGAAGGTAGGCCTTGAATACATCCACAGGCACACCTCCAATTGACTCAAATGATGTCAATTAGCCTATCAGAAGCTTCTAAAGCCATGACATCATTTTCTGGAATTTTCCAAGCTGTTTAAAGGCACAGTTATCTTAGTTTATATAAACTTCTGACCCCCCAAAATTGTGATACAGTGAATTATAGATGAAATAATCTGTCTGTAAACAATTATTGTGCATGACACAAGTAATTTTTCCAATGTAGACTCTGCGATGCTGGCCTTCTAGGCAGAGTTCCTCTGTCCAGTGTCTGTTCTTTTGCCCATCTTAATCTTTTATTTTTATTGGCCAGTCTGAGATGTTACTTTTTCTTTGCAACTCTGCCTAGAAGGCCAGCATCCCGGAGTTGCCTCTTTACTGTTGACGTTGAGACTGGTGTTTTGTGGGTACTATTTAATGAATCTGCCAGTTGAGGACTTGTGAGGCATCTGTTTCTCAAACGAGACACACTAATGTACTTGTCCTCTTGCTCAGTTGTGCACTGGGGCCTCCCACTCCTCTTTCTATTCTGGTTAGAGCCAGTTTGCGCTGTTCTGTGAGATCTTGTGTACGAGATCTTCAGTTTCTTGGCAATTTCTCGCTTGGAATAGCCTTCATTTCTCAGAACAAGAATATACTGACGAGTTTCAGAAGAAAGGTCTTTGTTTCTGGACATTTTGAACCTGTAATCAAACCCACAAATGCTGATGCTCCAGATACTCAACTAGTCTCAAGAAGGACAGTTTTATTGCTTCCTTAATCAGAACAACAGTTTTCAGCTGTGCTAACATAATTGCAAAGGATTTTCTAATGATCAATTAGCCTTTTAAAATTATAAACTTGGATTAGCTAACACAATGTGCCATTGGAACACAGGTATGATGGTTGCTGATAATGGGCCTCTGTACGCCTATGTAGATATTCCTTTCAAAATCAGCCATTTCCAGCTACAATACTCATTTACGACATTAACAATGTCTCTACACAGTATTTCTGATCAATTTGATGTTATTTTAATGGACCAAAATAAATTGCTTTTCTTTCAAAAACAAGAATTTCTATGTGACCCTGAACTTTTGAACGGTATTGCATAGAATAAAATAAGGTGCAAAATGCAGAAAAGTTTGCCTATTTTAGGTTTGTGACAAAACAAGCAATTTATAGTGTGGAGCATCATTGTACCATCTAACCCACTGTGAAATATATTTTCAATAACCCAAAATATTGTATTTTCAGCTGTTTGAAGCTGGTGCACAAAACCGAAAGTTTAAAAAAAGCTCAATTTAAAAATAAAAGCTTAATTAAACTTAAGGGAAGCATAGAAATAGCGCACATAGAACATATCTACTGCTTCTTAGACCTGCTTTCAGTGAGAATGACATATCTATAACTCACATTTCAATGTGAATTTAGTCGGGTCTCCCAAACAGTTACGTATTGTCACAAAATATACATTTACCCCCTTTCCCCAATCTGAAACTTTGCTTTCCTTTTCCTATGTCGATCTGTACGTAGCTCCAATCTGTATTAGCCTACTGTCTATATGGTTCAGTAAGTACCATGTCCCCCGCTTTGGTTTCTCTCTATAGTTGTATATTCTTTCCCTTGTCCTTCTTTCTCATTGTTCCCTCTCCCCCCCTTCTCTCTTTCTGTCCTCTCTCCCGCGTCTTATCAGCCCCTCTCTAGCTTGTCTGCCAACTATTTCCCCTCCGTTTCCTTGGTAACGGGGCCATACAGAGCATAGCACTGCAGTGTGTGTGTGTGTGAGAGAGAGAGAGAGAGAGAGAGAGAGAGAGAGAGAGAGAGAGAGAGAGAGAGAGAGAGAGAGAGAGAGAGAGAGAGAGAGAGAGAGAGAGAGAGAGAGAGAGAGAGAGAGAGAGAGAGAGAGAGAGAGAGTGCCCAGACTAATGCCACCAATAGCACCATAGCACCAGCTAGAGCTCAACCCAATGCGCACTCGGCAAACACACTCCAGCTCGAGCTGCATCCAAGCACAACGCAGCAGCACCGGTATATCACCAGAAAAGAGGCCGAGAGAAAGAGCGGCAGAGAGAGGGATGGATAGAGCGGGGGAGAGAGAGAGAGTAGTAGATGAAGAGAAGGAAGAGGGAGATATGTTAGGTAGGGAGCGACGGAGGTGCTTATCGAAGGTGTGAGATGAGAGGAGGTATAGAGGGGTAGACGGAGCGCGATGCGGCAGCCGTATCGTAATGAGTGTCTGGTGCAGCGTGCCCTCAGATGCCCCTCCCAGAGAGCCAGCCGCGCTGCTGCACACAGGATCAGCCAGGGTGATGCTAGCAACTAGCATTTTGCCTTGCGCACACACGGTGCAGTACCAAGCTAGCTGCTAAGACAAAGAGATATCTAAGACCAAATGATGAGAGCTTCATATAGGCTTTAAGGTACTGAGCGGATCACACTGCTCTCACTTTCTGTCCTTACCCATTCCGTTTACAGAAGGCTGAAGGATAATGTAACCATTGCACTTGAATGCAAAAATAGTTTTAAAGAGTATTTACTTTTCTCTGGGTGGCCTCTTAGGAGATTTTAGTGCTTGTTGTTTCTCCAGGGAGAATAGGCTTTGGATGGGCCTGGTTCGTGTGATCTCATCTTGTTTTGGAGAATTGCACAGCAGGGGTTGATGACTCATACTGACTCTGAAGGCAGTCCGGGAATCTGGTTTGGTGTCCTATGCTAAACATGAACCCACCCACCTTTTTTCAAGTGATTTTCACATACAGAGAGCACTGGCCAAATGCATTTCATCTTGGGTTTGACATGGTGTGTCACTGTTTGTCTCGGTGTTAGTGTGTGAATGCCTGTGCGTTTTAGATTGTGTTTGTTTGCGTGCGATCTCAAGATGTCGCTGACAGTAAGCCGGGCTTGGTTGGGTATGTGTTTACATGCAGAGTCACTGGTGGTTAGTGTGATGTTCTGATGTACAGGGCAGGGGAGACAGTGTAGGAACATTTTAAATAGAGAGTGTACATAGTGTAAAGCGCGCTCACACACACCCTCAAGCCTGTGGTTAGTGTGACTCACGCAAGATGTGGGGGGGGGGGTCGACACTTGACATGTTAACAAGTATACACTCAGCCGCAGTGGAGGGAAAGTGATTTTAGTATGGAAACTGTGAGAAGATGGATGTAAGATTAGAGAGGTGAGGAGAGAGATGGAAATATAATGAGATTTTAATGGATGAATATCCAATCGTTTCTGTCACTAGAAATAAACCTGTAACAGTGCACTCCTATTTTCCTCCCAAGAATTCAGACAGGCATGGTGCATTACATCATCAACTCGTGTCAGCTCAGCTGGTTATTCAGGCCCGAGACGGACGGCTTACAGTAGGTCCACAGAGAGCCATAGAACCCAGTGAGGCTCTGTCGGTCCTTAGCTCAGCCTTACTGACTCATCAGGAAACACACAGGCCAGCTGAGCACACAGAGTTCACCTCAGTCTAACACGCGTCACATTTATCACGCGTCTGATCAACTCAGAATTTGCCAGCACCGCTCACCTCAGCCCAGTCCAGTATAACTCACACAGGCCCACTTTCAGCTAAGCTCAGCCTGGCAAATCCCCAGCCCATCCCAGCCCAGAATACACCAACCTATCCCAGTGCTAGCTAGTTAGCGTAGCACTACCCTGACGCCCTCCCCTCTCTCCTGTCTGTCTGTGTGTCTGTCTCGCCAGCATCAGGCCCTGTATTTGTTCAGCCCTGCCCCGCCTCTGTCCTCCATGCCTCTTATCTGCTGGCAGTATGCTATGCCTGCGTGCTCAGCCATTTATTTTCCTTTCCAGGAACAGCCTGTTCTCTCTCTCTCTCTCTCTCTCTGGCCTTCATCTTGGCAGGCAGGCATGCGGGCTGAGACAGGAGGCAACGCTATTAGGGCATTAATGCTGGTGCCAGTGGTGCCCATTAGATTGGCAAGGAAGCGCAGAGAGATTGAAGAAGGCTGATATGATCGCGACACGTCGGTTCACGCTTGTCGTCACGCTGTTTGACTGACTCGGAGGGGCTGGGAGCATATGGAGAGGCAAGCGACTGGGATGCCGCTGTTGGGGGACGGCGTTTGTGACATTCGTATGCCGGTTTGACTGACTGACCGTTCTGGTTGACTACTGGCTTAGAACTGAACAAGCTCTGGTTTGGACTGTCTCATGTCTATGTGAGCGCTGGTGTACAATAACTTTGTTTTCAGCTGTGTGTGTGTGTGTGTGTGTGTGTGTGTGTGTGTGTGTCCTCCAGGCCAGGGCTGTGCTCTGGCACGATACTTGTTAAGTAGGGTCATCAAGACTGCGACTGCGACAGTTGCACATGCTCTCAGGCCAAGAAAGACGACTTGTAAAAGACTACACGCTAATACATACAGTTGGGGTCAGTGCAAGCATCAAACATCTATTGGCTCGATGTCTACCTCTATTTTGCTTTTTCCCTTTTTGTTCCGTTGACATTTTTGTAAGGTTACTGAGTGAGGTTAGAGGGCGCGAGGTTAAAGGATGTGACTATTAGCGACTAAAACGTTCTCGAAGCCCGCTGGAAGCGCTTGACAACATATAAATGTTTACCAGCATTTCTCTGTGCCCCTGACACTGATTGCTTAGCAACAGAGCAGAGTGAATGGAGACGGTGGGATTTTTCATCTCAATCCCAGATCAAGAGCTCTGCCACGGCGAAAGTCAGATCGCTACGCAAGTGCATTGGAAAGGCCATTTCTTTCCCAGAATGCAACACCACCACCCATGGTGCTGATGACGTCGCATTTCCCAGAAGCAGCATGGCCCACTATGGGATCTGACCCTGGCGTTAACACCGTTGACTAACTGTAAGCCTCGACCCCCCTCACTCACCCCCCCCACACACACACACACACACACACCCGTCTGTCAAAACACAATACATAAGATTTGAGCAGCCAGCCCTGTTCTGAGGGTTCTTACTGTACTGATTAGACTGTATATGTTCACTTGCCAAATCCTTAATCAAGTCTTACTTACAGCTCATGTCCTGTGTGTTATACACAACAATGTTATCAGTTGAATTATGTAGCCACGTTCAACAGTCCCATTACTGTAAATCACTGTATTACGGTCATGTGTCGGTCCTCTGACTCCTGGAGGGCCTTCAGATGAGCTCTGGCCTGTCTCTGGTGTGTGTATGTGTGTATATGTGTGTGTGTGTGTGTGTGTGTGTGTGTGTGTGTGTGTGTGTGTGTGTGTGTGTGTGTGTGTGTGTGTACGTGCGTGCGTGCAGGACTTGTTGGAGGGTAGAGATCAGCGGGCTGGGGCTGGAGTCAGAGGTTAATGAACTCCCACAGCATGTGAGCGTCGTGCGGTAATGAGGCGAGACAATGGCGGCCGGCAGGCTGGCCAGAGAGTCACACAGACCGAAGGGGGGGAACACTTGTACTTTGGCCTGTATCACTCTTCCATAATGAGACTGAGCCAGATTTCATGGTTTGACTACAGATGGACGTATTTGCGTGTCATTTTGGTTTCCTGTGACTGTCGGATCTGATTATTGAGGTGTGTGTTTGACACAGCTGCCCTTCACCGGTCAGTATGCAAAAAGGCTGACCGACACTGTGATGGATTGTGTGGGTTTGAAAGTGAAGGATTTTGTCGTCACTTTCTATTGAAGCTTCTGGGCTTGCCACTGCAAGGGGTGTCACTGAATGATACTATGTTCTCTCCCTGCTCGCTCCTCGTTGTTTGCTGATAACTGAGCCAATACTTGTGTAACCGAGCCTAGCTGGAGTGAAAGAGGAACGCAGTCCGCCGCTCTTCACCAGTGTTTACTCCTCCCCCTGGTACTCGGTGATGGGCTGGGAGAGGGGAAGAGAGAGAAGGGATCTATGGAGGGACGGAGGAGAGGAGAGGGACGGTTAAGACCGAGAGAAAATAAGATATCGTTATTAAGAGAAGAAGGGAAGACTAGGTGAGAGGGAGAACAAAGGGAGGTCGGAGAGAAAAGACGGTTGAAGAGTGAGACGAGAGAGGAAGAGAGGAAGTTGAGGTTAAAACGAAGGGAGAAAAGGTTGTTGTTTTAGAGCCGGAGAGGGGATGAGGTGTACTGTACTCTACAGGGTCTGATGAGTTCTGACCTGTATCGTGATAAAGTATCAGTGCCCGGTCGTAACACCACGTCACTGGGACCCTGAGGGCTCAGATTCCTACACACACACACAACCCCAACCTGACCCAAATAACCTGCCTAGCAGAGATACAAAGGCTAGGAGACCATAATGTAAATAAATGTTTATGCACTTCTCTGTGCATATTCTGACTTTAAGCATGAGGATAGCGTGCTATTCACCTGCTATTCGTTTTGGGCGGAAATGGAATAAATGTCTAGTGTCCTGGACTAAAAAGTAAGTTCAATTGAGAATCTTTTGAAAATGCTTTTTAGTCCAAGACTAGTGTTAATCTGTGTCCGTAGAACCGGCGCAGGGGCGGCAGGTAGCCTAGCGGTTAGAGCATTGGGCCAGTAACCGGAAGGTTGCTAGATCGAATCACTGAGCTGACAAGGTAAAATATGTCGTTCTGCCCCTGAACACGGCAGTTAACACACTGTTCCTAGGCCGTCATTGTAAATAAGAATTTGTTCTTAACTGACTTAGTTAAATAAAGGTAAACAATTAATTAAAATCTGTGTCTGGGAAACCACCCCTTGGTGTTCTAGAGGTGTTGGATCGGAGCCTTTTTGTTAGGCAGTATTATTATTAGGATTAGTATTGAACAGGGTCGTTCACCATGTGTGGTATTGGATTTGGACATGATGTGCTAATATGGCTACGTTTACACAGGCAGCCCAATTCTGATCTTTTCCCCCCGCTAATGAGTCTTTTCGCCAATCACATCAGATCTTTTTCAGAGCTGATCTGATTGGTCAAAAGACCAATTAGTGAAGAAGAAAACAAAAAAGATCAGAATTGGGCTGCCTGTGTAAACGTAGCCTATGTGATACGTGGCGTTAGTGTCAGTGAGCTTTTCACATAGTTGCGTGCAGCGGAGGAATGTGTACTCCCAGGCCCATTCAGACACACACATCCCTAGAGAAGCACATGGACACGATGTGCTTTAACACAGCCTTGCCTAGCAGGGGGAAATGCCAGCCAGGGGCCATTGTTACTCTACTAATACTCAAAGGACTGTCTCCAGTCCAGTACAGATGAGGTTGGAACATTAGCTGAGTAGTTCCATGCTCACTGTCCTGTCCTCCACAGGACCAGCTAGTTAAGAGTTTTAAAGTACTGTCTTGTGAAGACGATGGCCCATTTCTCTCTCCGCATTAAAGTTTTTAGAACAGTCAGGGTTTATAGTAATGTGTGACCCGTAATGTAGAATTGTAGCCGGCCGACACAGCAGTGTTTAAGTCACAGATAAATCACTGGGACGCTGACTGTCTCTATACAGAACCACGGGACTGTGAGTGAGTACAGTAACCTATATGGTTCCCCATGGAGTGGAATTTCATCCCTACGAACAACCAGTGAAGGGGTTAAGTAACCGTACACACAGCAGAGCCTTACCACTGCCACTGCTCACCTCCTAAAGCCTCTTACCTGATTGGTGGGTAAAGGGTTCCGCCCACTGATGATATGGTACAGGCTCAATGGAATGGGGGTGGCAACATGGCTGCCATACCCGGCCATCATGGCTTAAAGGTACAGCGTTTAGTTTCACAGCGCAGTGCGTGCTTCACACCCAGTCTAGTGTCTTAAAGGGGAACTGTGCCTAACGTCTTAAAGGGGAAATGCACCTTCTGATTTGGCCTAGTTTTTTAGCTTGCTCCTCAAGAAATGCTGGCGGCCATGACAGAAGCCAAACGTGAGTTGGCTTGGGGTGGGGTTTGATGTGGGTGTGTCCTTAGGTGTTTATTGGGTGTGTCCTTGCCCCCACCAACACACACCATAGAGTACCACAGTATGAGTCATAATACCCATAAAACCTAGCGATCAAACAGGGAAATAGTTCCAATAGTTCTTTCCACCATTTATTTTTTTGCCATAGGAGATTTTAGAAACACTTAAAATAAGGGCTGTGTTTTGTGTAGGCTTACCCTGGCATGACGTTCTGATAACCATGTAAATCTCTCTCGGACAAGTTTACTTTTATCAGTATATTCGTCTCTATTGACTCTCAGATTCGAAAATGCTAATTAGCATCAAAGTAGACATGCAAAACTACAAATCCCTGCAAGCTCCTTCATGTCATCTCTAGCTGACTATTCTTGTTCCCCACTCAATCACAACAAACACTTCTCCTGCAGGTTGAGTTCAATAACTACAGGCAGATGTATGGTGAGATAGATATGCTAAACGGTGTTTTGATAACTTTCAAATGTAGTAACAGTTCCATGTTGAACGGTGGTCAACAACCTTTTCTGAGTCAAGATCCCTTTCATTAGTCAACAAGCAAGCCGAGATCTACCGCTCAGATCTCTTTTAAATATCACATTAACCTAATAAAAACAGTTCTGTGGGAATGAGATTTGTGCAGTACATTATCACAGCATATTAACTATATGCCTGCTAATATTGTTCTTCTCAGACCATATTATATTTCAAACCTCGAGTTTTGATAATAAAATGTATCACTCCCCAAAAATACAAAATAAAAGATGTCTAAATTTCCGACTTGAAATTCCGTGTTGGATGAAACGCACTGAATTCGGAAGTAGGAGATTTCCGAGCTCCCAGTTGTTTTGAACACAGCATTAGTCTCAGCGGAGCGAGAGAGCAGCAGAGGGGTCCGTCTTTCACGGTCCCTGCTCTCACCTTCCTTTCCCCCGGTGAGATTGACCAGAAAGAGGGGGCACCGTCTTCCACCTGATGGTGAAACTCGAGTCGCACCTCATCTGCCTCATGCACAAATTCATGTTGTTTCTGTGACCCTAAAGTGAAATATTCCTTGCTACTAAAATAGACACGAAGAGCTGCTAGTAATAATAATAACGCAGGGCTATCGATACACTTGACTACTCATTTCATTGCGGCTGCAGTGGAAGTAGGGAGAAGCACGTGGTATGTTTTGTAATAGTGTTGAATAAAAAATTAGTCCATGAACTCACTCATAAAAACAGCAGCTCTTTGCTGTATTCTTTGACAGTCTCTCGTATCAAACTTTGCTTGGGTCGTGGAAGGTGTTGGCACCGTGATTTGGGCTATCCGATTGGCCAGCGCAGTAGGCACACTCGACTTAGCCACAGATAACACGTTCCGTCGAGAAATGGTTCCAAATGGAAACACTTTGCCTACCCGGTTCACAGGGCTTCTGAATCAAGTGCGTCTACCGACAATAACGCACCACAAATACAAAAAAGGAAAAAGGAACGCAAGCCTTTGTTGTTGGCTTTTCTACAGAAATGTTTGGTGATCGACTAGGAATGCCTTGAAGATCGACCAGTCGATCGCCCGGTTTGTGACCACTGATGTAGAATAAACAGCCCTTTACATAATACCATAGAAGCAGTGTCATCTTTCATTGTCATGCCCAGCTGATACAGACACTGTGCCTATCTGCATTTTGTCAGGTGGTAATGGGGCTACCTTGGCAAACATGTCAGAGTGGTCATACCTTCCTTTGTGGTGTCCCTTATACAACAGGAGTTCCCTGACCCTGGTGGAGAATATACAGGATGTCTTCCTCCCCATATCGACTGACACCAATTCAATAATTTAAAAAAAGACAATACGTAAAAATGGTCTAGTGCCAGGTCTCTCTCCGTTCAGAGACATCATTATCAAGCCCATCTGTCAGTCTGGACTTCATCACATCATCTTGTTTCCATGTGCTGGCTCCATACATGTTTCTATGAACACTGTTCAGTTAGGCCTTACGATGGCATGTCCTTTACATTTGAGTCGAGGGAGACTGGCAACAATAGAGGAGGTGTCCGAAGGTTACTGGTGTCACATTACACACTTTTATTCTTGTCTGACAAGCTGTGAAAATGCCAAGTGAACAGTGAATAAAATCATTTGGGGAGGTTGCTAAACCATTGCAATCACATTGCTGGTTATGATACCCACCTTTGCTCCTTCTGGTAGGTCCCAGCATCCATCCATGACCAGGGGATCAGTCGGGAACCCAGCTGTGCACTTTGTCTAACAGAAAAACAGGGTCAACGATTGTCATCATCCCTCATTTATAAACATTCTGGAAGCTAATTCTAAGCTTTACATTTGTAGACTGACTGGGTCCAGAATGGATTAGATTCAGACCGGTGACGCCGTTACACTATGCAACCAACTGTGACATGTTTTATAGTGGTCCTGGGTTGGTTTAAGTTTGTTGCTGCCAGTTAGTACACAGTTGAGAAGAGTTAGCTAGTTAGTACCAACATAGCTGCATCCAAAATGAATTTGTGCCCTAGACATGGTTTGTACTTCAGAGGCTAATGTGACTGATAAGTCTACATTACACTAATTTAGTGGCATGGAAATATAATGACATTGCTTAAGTAGGTAAATAAGTAGGAAACAACTTTGCCATAAGATGTCATTATGTTGCCATTACTGTTAGCAAAGTTTGTCAAAAATAGCTAGCTAGCAATGCTAATGTTAGCTAGCTAATATACGGTGGTCGCCTAAATCTTAGTTAGCTGGCTAAACTTATACTGCATCTAAAGTCAATCTGGCAACATCACAATCATGATGATCGCGATTGTGATGGTGATGTTATCGTGTTTCATAGGCAAAACCTACCTCAATACAACTCGGATAACGTTAGCTAGCTAGCTAGTTAGGTAGCTATCTAGCTGTCAGCTATGCTGGTGATAATAATAATATTTGACCTTTTATTTAACTAGGCAAGTAAGTTAAGAACAAATTCGTATTTACAATGATGGCCTACACCAGCCAAACCCGGACGACGTTGGGCCAATTGTGCGCCGCCCTATGGGACTCCCAATCACGGCCGGTTGTGATACAGCCTGGATAGTGATAATGATTATCAAAATATACATAACCAGCAGTCTGTCTAGCTACCAGTATACTCACCACCACTGGGGACCAACGAAATCCAACCACCTATTCTGCATGATATAGGGTCCTTCGGCAGGGCATACAAACCATAGTGGTTGGCTGGGGGGGGGATGTAACAACCGAGCCCCATTCAATAAAGAAAAGCGAAGTAGGCGGAGGTGCAATTTGCACTGTGGAGCTTGCCAAAAGGGGATGTAATTTGTTGACATAATTGTATTCCAAACCCAACCTTCATTTACTCGCACTGAGGTCCCAAACACCATTTTAGACGAGACTGACCTTATGATCATATTTACAATTTTGACACTAGAATAAATGTTTCTGACTCATATCGATGCAGTTTAAGGGAATTAGTTGTTTTTTTTAGGGGCAGTCACTCTTTTAAGGGCAGTCTTGAGAGGTGTGTGTTCTTACTGTAACCGACTGTTAAACATCCCTGCCTTCTCTCCTCAGGCTATGGTGGCCTGTTACCCAGGTAACGGCACGGGGTACATCCGTCACGTGGACAACCCTAACGGTGACGGCCGCTGCATCACCTGCATTTACTATCTCAACAAGAACTGGGATGTCAAGGTACAATAGAAAATTGAGTCTCATACATCAAGAAACAAGTCTCTCACTGTTGCTGCTTGTTATAGACCCCAGCCCCCAGCTGTGCCCTGGACACCATATGTGAATTGATTGCCCCCCATTTATCTTCAGAGTTTGTACTGTTAGGTGACCTAAACTGGCATATGCTTAACACCCCGGCCGTCCTGCAATCGAAGCAAGAAGCCCTCAATCTCACACAAATTATCTAGGAACCTATCAGGTACAACCCTAAATCCATAAACACGGGCACCCTCATAGATATCATCCTGACCAACCTGACCTCTAAATACACTTCCTCTGTCTTCAACCAGGATCTCAGCAATCACTGCCTCATTGCCTGCATTTGTAATGGGTCCGCGGTCAAACGACCACCCCTCATCAATGTCATACGCTCCCTAAAACACTTCAGCGAGCAGGCCTTTCTAATCAACCTGGCCCGAGTATCCTGGAAGGATAAAGACCTCATCCCATCAGTAGAGGATGCCTGGTTATTCTTTAAAAAGTGCTTTCCTCACCATCTTAAATAAGCATGCCCCATTCAAAAAAATGTCGAACTAAGAACAGATATAGCCCTTGGTTCACTCCAGACTTGACTGCCCTTGACCAGTACAAAAACATCCTGTGGCGTACTGCATTAGCATCAAATAGCCTCCGCGATATGCAACTTTTAAGGGAAGTTAGGAACCAATATACACAGTCAGTTAGGAAAGCAAAGGCTAGCTTTTTCAAACCGAAATTTGCATCCTGTAGCACAAACTCCAAAAAGTTTTGGGACACTGGAAAGGCCATGGAGAATAAGAGCACCTCCTCCCAGCTGTCCACTGTGCTGAGGCTAGGAAACAATGTCACCACCGATAAATCTACGATAATTGATAATTTCAATAAGCATTTTTCTACGGCTGGCCATGCTTTCCACCTGGTTACCCCTACCCCGGCCAACAGCTCTGTACCCCCCACAGCAACTTGCCCAAGCAACTTGCCCTGCCTTTCTAAAGTCTTCGAAAGCCAAGTTAACAAACAGATCACCGACCATATAGAATCCCACCGTACCTTCTCCGCTATGCAATCTGGTTTCCGAACTGGTCATGGGTGCACCTCAGCCACGCTCAAGGTCCTAAACGATATCATAACCGCCATCGATAAAAGACAGTACAGTGCAGCCGTCTTCATCGACCTGGCCAAGGCTTTTGACTGTCAATCACCGCATTCTTATTGCCAGACTCAACAGTAGGTGAACTCGCCTGGTTCACCTACTGTCAAATCGGAGGGCCTGTTGTCCGGACATCTGGCAGTCTCTATTGGGGTGCCACAGGGTTCAATTCTCGGGCTGACTCTTTTCTCTGTATATATCAATGATGTCGCTCTTGCTGCTGGTGATTCTCTGATCCACCTCTACGCAGATGACACCATTCTGTATACTTCTGGCCCTTCTTTGGACACTGTGTTAACAAACCTCCAGACGAGCTTCAATGCCATACAACACTCCTTCTGTGGCCTCCAACTGCTCTTAAATACAAGTAAAACTAAATGCATACTCTTCAACCGATTGCTGCCTGCCCGCCCGCCCGACTAGCATCACTACTCTGGACGGTTCTGACTTAGAATATCTAGAATCGGCTTCCTATTTTGCAATAAAGCCTCCTTCACTTTTGCTGCTAAACATACCCTCGTAAATCTGATCCTACCAATCCTAGACTTTGGCGATGTCATTTACAAAATAGCCTCCAACACTCTACTCAACAAATTGGATGTAGTCTATCACAGTGCCATCTGTTTTGTCACCAAAGCCTCATATACTACTCACCACTGCGACCTGTATGCTCTCGTTGGCTGGCACTCGCTTCATATTCGTCGCCAAACCCACTGGCTCCAGGTCATCTAAAATCTTTGCTAGGTAAATCCCCACTTTATTTCAGCTCACTGGTCACCATAGCAACACCCACCCGTAGCACGCGCTCCAGCAGGTATATTTCACTGGTCATCCCCAAGGCCAACTCCTCCTTTGGCTGCCTCTCCTTCCAGTTCTCCGCTGCCAATGACTGGAACGAATTGCAAAAATCTCTGAAGCTGGAGACCTATATCTCCCTCACTAACTTTAAGCATCAGCTGTCAGAGCAGCTTACCGATCATTGCAACTGTACACAGCTCATCTGTATAAGGCCACCCAACTACCTCATTCCCATATTGTTATTTCTTTTTGCTTTTTTTCACCGCAGTATCTCTACTTGCACATCATCTGCAGTGTTAATGCTCAATTGTAATTATTTCGCCTCTATGGCCTTTTTATTGCCTTACCTCCCTAATCCACACACTGTATATATATTGTATATATATTTTTTCTATTATGTTATTGACTGTATGTTTGTTCATCCCATGTGTAACTCTGTGTTGTTTTTGTCACACTGCTTTGCTTTATCTTGGCCAGGTCGCAGTTGTAAATAAGAACTTGTTCTCAACTGGCCTACTTGGTTAAATAAAGGTGAAAAAAATATACATCTGATATACTGTACTTTACAGTGCCACCAGATTTTCCTGCCTCTCTAACCTCAAGGCTATGGATAAGACACTGTGCATCCAACAGGAAACCTATTTGTGTGTGTGGTCAGGTTCAAGGAGGTCTGCTGCAGATCTATCCAGAGGGGAAGAGTGTGGTGGCCAACATAGAACCGCTGTTTGACCGTCTGCTTATCTTCTGGTCCGACCGCAGGAACCCACACGAGGTTAAGCCAGCCTACGCTACACGGTGAGTAACCACTGTGACCACACATGCAGCCACGCACCCAAGAAAGGGTATATACGGACACGCTTGGTGCCCAAATTGATGACGTATGTCGCGCAGCTGAGAGTCGAGGGGAGACGAACGGATTGGCTTTAGTCAGTTCCGTCAGTCGTCCTGATGAGCCCTTCCCAGCCAGCTAATTTATGCGTGTAGCTAGAAAGCTCAGTGAGAATTCGAAACTTGTCTGCCGAAGTTGTGACTTGGGAGAGTGTTCAGAATCCTTTTTTTGTAGACGTTAATGCCGTAGTTGCACATTTTCGGTGAAAACCATGCTTTACCTGTCAGCGTAGCCAATATCAGGCCAGGATATCTAGCTACTTCCCTCTCCTCACTGCCATACAGCAGTGCTCGTCGAGCTGGGGCAAAGGACATTGTGCGCCTTGGTGTTGTTGTGTTGCGAGCATACGACACAAACTCTCCCCGTTGAGCAGTAACGTTAGACTGTATCATGGTGACATCCAGATGGTTACTACCAAGGCAGTATTACAAGTTCTTCTTGTGTAGGCTGCTATTCTACTCTAAGTAAAATCAAGTGGGATGGAACAAATTGGCTACATGAACTCCCTCCAGCGACGTGGTACAGCTGCCGGATGGGAAGCAGCTACATAGCACCTCGATACAACACCGTTGCAATGGTCATTTGCACCTGCTTGTCGTCACGTTAGCTAATTGGCTTGTCACGGTGACATTCAGATGGTGACCAACACTACAAGTTATTTCTCCCTCACCAATCGAAATCTCTTTCATTTCATCACTGTTGTTGCCAGCAAAAATGAGCTAGTCCCGAAGGGCATATCAGGATGACTGACTGAACCTATCCACTCGACTCTCAGCTACGTGACATCCGTCATCAGTTTGGGCACCAGGCGTTCCCGTATGGCCTCTCCCAACACACACACACACACACGCACGCACGCTGACATAGACTCAGACTGGGTCAGATAGGTGATACAGTATGTACACTTACATAGTCACTGCATGCTCACTGAGATGCACTGTATTCAATCACACACACACATACACAATTAAAAACGGTAATATCTTGTGTTTCACCGAGTCGCCGTGGCTGAACGACGGCATGGATAAAATTCAGCTGGCAGGGTTTACGCTGAATCGGCAAGATAGAACAGATGCCTCCGGTAAGATGAGGGGTGGCGGTCTGTGTAGATTTGTAACAGCTGGTGCACAAAATCTAATATTAAGGAAGTCTCGAGGTTTTGGCCACCTGAGGTAGAGAATCTCATGATAAGCTGTAGACCACGTAGCTGTCTATTTACCACCACAAACCGATGCTGGCACTAAGTCCACACTCAATGAGCTGTATAAGGCCATAAGCAAAGAGGAACACGCTCATCCAGAGGCGGCGCTCCTAGAGGCTGGGGACTTAAAGAAGTCAATAAAGAAGTGGTCAGATGACGCAGATGCTAAGCTACAGGACTGTTTTTCTAGCACAGGATTCGTCCAATGGCATTGAGAAGTACACCACATCAGTCACTGGCTTCATCAATAAGTTTATTGATGGCGTCATCCCCACAGTGACCGTACGTACATACCCCCACCGGAAGCCATGGATTACAGGCAACACGCTCGTTGGATGGGATGGGGCTTACAAACTATTACAGACTACAAAGGGAAGCACAGCCCAAGCTGCCCAGTCACACGAGCCTACCAGAAGAGCTAAATGAATTATATGCTTTGAGGCAAGCAACACTGAAGCATGCATGAGAGTATCAGCTGTTCCAGACGACTGTGTGATCACGCGCTCCGTGGCCGATGTGAGTAAGACCTTTTAAACAGGTCAACATTCAGATGGATTACCAGGACGTGTACTCAGAGCATGCGCTGGCCAACTGTCAAGTGTCTTCACTGACATTTTCAACCTCTCCCTGACTGAGTTTGTAATACCAACATGTTTCAAGCAGACCACCATAGTCCCTGTGCCCAAGAACACTAAGGTAACCTGCCTAAATGACTACTTACCCGTAGCACTCACGTCTGTAGCCATGAAGTGCTTTGAAAAGCTGGTGATGGCTCACATCAACACCATTATCCCAGAAACCCTAGACCTACTCAAATTTGCATACCGCCCCAACAGATCCACAGATGATGCAATCTCTATTGCACTCCACACTGCCCTTTCCCACCTGGACAAAAGGAACACCTATGTGAGAATGCTTTTCATTGACTACATCTCAGCGTTCAACACCATAGTGCCCACAAAGCTCATCACTAAGCTAAGGATCATGGGACTAAACACCTCGCTCTGCAACTGGATCCTGGACATCCTGACGGGCCGCCCCCAGGTGGTAAGGGTAGGTAACAACACATCTACCACGCTGATCCTCAACACGGGGGCCCCTCAGGGGTGCATGCTCAGTCCCCTCCTGTACTCCCTGTTCACCCATGACTACGTGGCCAAGCATGACTCCAACACCATCATTAAGTTTGCCAACGACACAACAGTGGTAGGCCTGATCACCAACAAAGATGAGACAGGTCAGAGACCTGGCCATGTGGAGCCATAATAACTACCTCTCCCTCAACGTGATCAAGACAAAGGAGATGACTGTGGACTACAGGAAAAAGAGGACCGAGCATGTCCCAATTCTCATTGACAGGGCTGTAAGTGGAGCAGGTTGAGAGCTGTCAACATCACTAACAAAATATCATATTACCCCTAACGAAAAGGAAAAATTAACGATAATAATCATGGTCCAAACACATCAAGACCGTTGTGAAGAGGGCATGACGAATCTTATTTGGCATGGGTCCTCAGATCCTCAAAAAGTTCTACAGCTGCACCATCGAGAGCATCCTGACTGGTTGCATCACTGCCTGGTATGGCAACTGCACGGCCTCCGACCATCTGGCACTACAGAGGGTAGTGCGTACGGCCCAGTACATCACTGGGGGCCAAGCTTCCTGCCATCCAGGATCTCCCTTCAGATGAAGGCCCTAAAAATGGTCACATACTCCAGCCACCCTAGTCATAGACTGTTTCTCTCTGCTACCGCAGTACAGGAGTTTAGGTCCAAAAGGCTTCGTAACAGCTTCTACCCCCAAGGCATAAGAGTCCTGGACAGCTAATCAAATGGCTACTCAGACTATTTGCATCCACCCCTCCCCCCTCTTTTACGCTGCTGCTGCTACTCTGGTTATTATCTATGCATAATCGCTTATAATCTACATGTACATATTACCTCAATTACCTCAACTAACCCGTGCCCCCGCACATTGACTCTGTACCGGTACTCTCTCTATATAGCCTCGCTACTGTTATTTTACTGCTGCTCTTTAGCTATTCGTTTAAAAAAAAAAAACATTTAACTTATCCATTTTTTTACTGAACACTTATTTGTCTTAAAACTGCATGGTTGGTTAAGGGCTTGTAAGTTAGCATTTCACTGTAATGTCTACACCTGTTGTATTCGGCGCATGTGACAAATACATTTCATTTGGATGTGTGCCACATGGTTTGAACATAACCACATCCACTCACCACCCCCACACTTCTTCTCTCTGCCGAGCCCTTACGACCTCTAACCCACTTTACTTCCTTCACACACAGCACAGGACAGTATATGTTCTACTATGTATCTACTAGCGAGCGCTAACACTAGTTAGCAACTTCCTTCAAAACTGCACGCAGAGACATAAGAATGGTTTCCGCGAGTTCATCGGACTCTGGAGAAGTATCCCTTTAACAGATTATAGATCCACTCTCATGCTGATGATCCACTGTTGAGAGAAGTATGAACTCAGCCAAAGCCTATTCAGACTCCTGCCTGATGTTGTGATCATGCACAAGATTGTTTTCATCTACGTGCTGAATCCTGGAACGCATTAGTCAGAAGAACACCACAAAAATGTGACACGTCATTGGCTTGATTCTAGTTCATTAGTTAGTCCTCTTCTCTCTGTCTGACAGCTGGGGGGTGAGGTGGGGCTCAGGACAGGAAGAACGTATTTCCTGACTGGGATTGGGTTCAGGGGTGGAGGGAGGGAGGAGGGCGGTAGGGGGGCAGTCGTCGGTTCAATTGCAGCTCTCGGGCTTGAGGGAGAGAGACAGGAATAAACAACACAACCCCACTGAGAAGCCTCACAGGAGAGGCAAGAACCCTCACTTAACCCTCCACTGTCCAAAACCAGCTCTGACTTAACCCTCCACTGCCAATACAGTATACTGTGCATTTGGAATGTATTCAGACCCCTTGACTTTTTCCACATTTTGTTACATTACAGCCTTATTCAAAAATTGATTAAATTGTTTTTTTCCCTCATCAATCTACAAAAACTGTTTTTTTAGAAATGTTTGCTAATTTATAAAAAACTGAAATACAACATTTGCATAAGTATTCAGACCCTTTACTCAGTACTTTGTTGAAGCACATTTGGCAGTGATTACAGCCTCAAGTGTTCTTTCGCTACAAGCTTGGCACACCAGTATTTGAGGAGTTTCTCCCATTCTTCTCTGCAGATCCTCTCAAGCTGTGTCAGCTTGGATGGGGAGCGTTGCTGCACAGCTATTTTCAGGTCTCTCCAGAGATGTTCGATCGGGTTGAAGTCCGGGCTCTGGCTGGGCCACTCAAGGACATTCAGAGACTTGTCCCGAAAGCCACTCCTGCGTTGTCTTGGCTGTGTGCTTAGAGTCATTGTCCTGTTGGAAGGTGAACCTTCACCCCAGTCTGAGGTCCTGAGTGTTCTGAAGCAGGTTTTCATCAAGGATCTCTTTGTACTTTGCTCCATTCATCTTTTCCTTGATCCCGAAGAGTCTCCCAGTCCCTGATGCTGAAAAACATCCCCACAGCATGATGCTGCCACCACCATGCTTCATCATAGGGATGGTGCCAGGCTTCCTCCAGATGTGACTCTTGGCATTCAGGCCAAAGAGTTCAATCTTAGTTTCATCAGACCAGAGAATCTTGTTTCTCATGGTCTGAGAGTCCTTTAGGTGCCTTTTTGTAAACTCCAGACGGGCTGTCATGTGCTTTTACTGAGGAGTGGCTTCCGTCTAGACACTCTACCATAAAGGCCTGGCAGATGTAGTGCTGTAGAGATGGTTATCCATCTAGAAGGTTCTCCCATCTCCACTGAGGAACTCTGGAGCTCTGTTAATGTAACCATCAGGTTCTTGGTCACCTCCCTGACCAAAGCCCTTCTCCCCCCGATTGCACAGTTTGGTCGGGCGGCTTAGCTCTAGGAAGAGTCTTGGTGGTTCCAAACTTCTTCCATTTAAGAATGATGGAGGCCACTGTGTTCTTGGGGACCATCAATGCTGCAGAAATGTTTTGGTCCCTTCCCCAGATCTGTGCCTCAACACAATCCTGTCTCGGAGCTCTGCGGACAATTCCTTCGATCTCATGGCTTGATCTGACGTGCACTGTCAACTGTGGGACCTTATATAGACAGGTGTGTGCGTTTCCAAATCATGTCCAATCAATTGAATTTACCACAGGTCGACTTCTATCCTCAACAACTCAAGGATGATCAATGGAAACAGGAAGCACCTGGACTCAATTTCGAGTCTTATAGCATAGCATAGCACAGTCTGATAACTTATGTAACTTTATTTTTATACATTTGCAAAAATAAAAAATAAAATGTTTTCACTTCGTCTTTATGGGGTATTGTGTGAGATTGATGCCGGAATTTTTTAAATTTAATCCATTAGAGAAGGCTGTAACGTAACAAAATGTGGAGAAAGTCAAGGTGTCTGAATACTTTCCCGAATGCACTGTATAGCACAAGCCTCTCCTACTCTGTACTGTACTATACTGTACTGAATTGGTCTGTACTTGCTCCTGAGCTGAGAATCTGTGTTGTCAGTCTGATCAGATCTGTGTGTTACAGCTATGCCATCACTGTCTGGTACTTTGATGCCAAGGAGCGGGCCGAGGCCAAAGAGAAGTACAGATTGGGTGAGTTACAGTTCTGAATGTCTGACTTACATGTAATAGTGTGCCTGAAATGGTTTATGCACTTTGTACAGTCCACTTTTCAAAAGGTATTTAAACTCGTCTCATCTGCCATTTCTTGTGTCCATAGCAACCGGACAGAAAGGTGTTCAAGTGCCCGTCACTCAAAACAACAAAACCTAAATCCCGTCCAACCCCCCCACGAGTGCTTTCTGGATGTGCATGTGCCTACCCGCGCTGCTATTGGACATTTTATTCTGAGGGGAGACGCTGTAAACCCAGCAGACCCTGCCCACTCTGTCTCTGTCAGTCGTCTGAAACAGCTCTTGATTGGCTGTGAGGAAATACGGCAGCATCTGATTGGGCGGTTGAGGGAAAGGGGGCGGAGATGGAACACGGTGGAATCAGTTGGTGAGAAGGCAAGGCAGGGTCAGACTAACTCAGGTGGCATAAGGGCCGAAGAGGATGAAGATGACTCATCTTCATCAGAGAAGTAAAAAAAAAAAAAAATAGAGACAAGAAACCGATTGGACCGGCTCTTGTTTTTCAGTTTTTGCCCTTTCAATAATCATCGCTGTTTATATTATAATTAGAAAGAAATCTTCTCAGCTAAGTCAAAAGATGAGGGTATTTTGTCCAATCAGAAAGCAGGCCTAAGGAGACAGGAGCACCCTCTGTATGGTCGGAAGAAAACGATTGCATCCGGTTTTCAGGGGAAATGGAAAGCGAGCCGGTGACGCGACTTCCACTTTTGGACGTTAGCAATCTTAACTCCTCCTCCAAATGGAGGAGATTGGTTCAACAGTGCAGAAGAGAACCTCCCCCAACATTTTTTTTCTTTCTTCTCTCCCATCAGTTTAGAACAGGACAGTTAGGGAAATGTGTTTGGAGGTCCTGACCATCACACACATCGTGACACATCCAGCATGTTGCCTCAGCTACATCCAGCCGTCAATCAACAACGCGCCGTTAAAGAGGAAGTGACCTCACAGGAAATGATCCTTTACATATCATACAGCAGGGTGGCATTCAGCTTCTCCCAGCAGTCATGTTGCTGGAGAAACTGTTAGGGTTAGCCACCTGCCACCAGCGTACAGAGAAGACTGAAGACTCTCTTTAACGCAGAGAAGACTGAAGACTCTCTTTAACGCAGAGAAGCATGAAGACTCTATTCAACTCGACTTTTAACTCGACTAGTCAAACAGATGAAGTAATTTCGCTGGCCTCCTCAATAATGTTTGTTTGTTCGTGCGACAGCCAGTGAGAATCTAAGGAGTGTGCCATGTCGGGAACGCAATGTAACAATTCCAAGAGCGTGTTTTTGTTTGTGAAACGTTTTGAAGGCGGCGCCGACGCAAAGCTCACACAGACACTTCCACAAAAACACTGGAACCTGTGCAAGCCGTCGGTGGGTCGGGTCGAAACAGGGTTTGCTGAATGTTTATAGGGTGTATTTTGTTGACGTGTGTACGACTGTGTGCATCTGTGTACGTGCGTGAGGGAGTGTAAGAAGATGTACTGTACAAGCAAACCTGTTTCTAGTACCTTAGTGGTCCCAATTGCACCTGTATGCCCCAACCCTACTGGTACCAAGACTAGAGGCTGCATCAGCACTATCAACATCACCTACAGTGCATTCTGGTCTACTCACACATACAATCGATTGGACACGGTTTACCACGACATCTGAATCTAACCTGACCCCAAACCCTCAGTCAACCTTGTTCAATTCCACAGAAGCAAACGTTAATGCACAGAAGGGTCTGTGTGAAACTACTGCAGTGTGTGTCTGGCTGTGTGTGTTTTTTTTTTCTATACTTGTGGGGACCAGAAGTCTCCACAAGAATAGTAAACAATCAGAAATTTGACCAACTGGGGACATTTTGTTAGTCCCCATAAGTATAGTTCTATGGGGTTAAGGTTTGAATTATGGTTTGGGGTTAAGGTTAGGTTTTGGGGTTAGGGGAGGGAAAATAGGATTTTGAAAGGGAATCTGTTTTGTGTCCCCACAAGGCTAGTTAAACATGACTGTTTGTGCATGTGTGCACCCTGGCCTTGAATGGGGGTGAGGATGCGCTTGACTTTGTGTGTGTGTGTGTGTGTGTGTGTGTGTGTGTGTGTGTGTGTGTGTGTGTGTGTGTGTGTGTGTGTGTGTGTGTGTGTGTGTGTGTGTGTGTGTGTGTGTGTGTGTGTGTGTGTGTTACAGACTGGGTAAGAGAGAAGTAAAAAATATCACTTTTCAGAAATGCTATCTGTAAATGATAACAATGGAAATTTAGAAAATGCTTTTATGCTGTGGATAATATGGTTATTGAGATGCAATAGTAACGAAAACAATGAGAACAAGAATTTTGCAGTATTTAATTAAAACGTGTTTTTGTATAAGAAGACTTGTTATTTTGCCTTCTTGAATATGGAGTACTGCTTTCTGATTCTGGACAGAGTCACTGATATCACACAGAGCATGGACCTTCACACTGTGGACGTTCAGGGGAATTATGGATGCTATTTATACACACACACACACACACACACACACACACACTGAGGCCATACAGTAAGAAGTCCAGTCACTCTAACCACAATTATGCAGCCATTTCCTCTCCCAGACCTGTCTCAGCAGGAGTGATGGAGGGAAGAACAGGGAGGTATAACGATGGAACGAATGGCAAGAGACAGAGAAACAGAGAGAGGAATACAAAACTGTGGTAAGGTTGGCAGATTGCATGTCACTAAAGAGTTGAGGAGATTACAATGTGGTCACACATTGCAATCGCACATTGTTTTGAAGAACGGAGTGAACTCGAGGGTTCCATTCCAAATGACACCCTATTCCCTATGCAGTGCACTATTTTTGACCAGTAGTGCACAAGGGAATAGGGTGCCATTTGGGACGTAGTCTATGAGATCCCCTTAATCTGCCCCTCCCCCTATACTAACCCCATACCTGCTCCTCCCTCTACTACCTCGTTTCATAACCTCAATGCTCGTAGCCTCAGCCCCCTTTATGTAACCGTATCAGTATCACGTATTTACCAACACGGCTGCTACAGTATGTGCCAACATAAATCCACTCACACACACACACACACACACACAAAGATGCACTCACGGAGAGACACACACAGCGAGAGAGTGAGACCCACCCACACATCATTTGGAAGATAAACACAGCCATACAAACACACACCAAGACAATGGTCCGAGTGCCTCTCACTTCTCGCCTGGGAAACAAAAACTTAATTCACATCCACTTCTTTTTCTGCTCCCTCCTGGAGCCAGTCCAGAAGTATATATATATATATATATATTCTGATAACCACAACCTCAACATCTCACTGCTCAGTGTTCAGGGCCCATCTCCCAAAGCATCTCAAGAGTAGGAGTGCTGATCTAGGATCAGTTTAGCCTTTAAGATCATATTCATGAGATTATAAACTGATCCTAGATCAGCACTCGTACTCTGAGGCGCTTTGTGGATACTGGGGCCCAGACATCCAGACCAGCAGGCTTGCCTTGTTGAATGGACTGTTCCTGTTGGAATAGTACCGTGGTGTGTTGCCCTTCAATTATCACAGTATAAAACCATTTACTGTTTGCACTTCCATTTTAAAAGTGTGATCAGCATAAAGTAAAGCCCTGGCATATTCTCTTTTACAGAATTTAGCAGACGCTCTAATTCAGAGCGATTTACAGTGGTTTTAATACTGGTCCTCCGTGGGAATTGTAAGCCACAACCCTGGCATTGCAAGTCCCGTGCTCTACCAAGTGAGCCACACAGGACACCCATTTAGTCTAACCCAGGATGTTGACTGCTGAGAGGTCTAGGAGGTATGTTCTGTACTGGAGCACACTTCTGCCATTGTCTTCAACTAAAGAGGTTCTCCCACCTAAAGCTTTCACCAACTTCATATATTCATTCCATTACTCTCGGTTTCTAATCAGATTTCCTCCCGTCCCTCCCTAGCCCTGAGCATTATTCAGGTAAACGCTAAAACTGATCTTAAAGCTGGTGTGTGTGTGTGTGTGTGCGTGTGCATGTGCGTGTGTGTGTGTGTGTGTGTCCAGCATGGTCAGTAGTAGGGTGGCGTGACTGAGACCAGAGTGTCAGCTGCTCATCACATCAAAGGGTTGTGTGCCTTCCTGAAAGCCCCTTGTCAACACACACACACACACACACCCTTGTTCCTGAGACCCCCCGTCTGCCTCCCCGTGCTCCTCACGCTAAACAATTGTCAGGTAGGGCGGGCATGGTTGGTCGGTGTCCCCAAGGACTGCAGGGAGACAAAGGGCCCACCGCACAGAGAGACCGACAGGAAGAGGTCCCCCACTTATCCTACAGTGACCAGTCACACATGCACGCACACACACATCCAAAAGCAGCAGTAAGCTACACAGTCATTGACACATACAGTGCCTTCAGAAAGTATCCACACTCCTTTACTTTTTCAAAAAAAATAAAAAATTGTGTTGCAAAGAGGGATAAACATTTATTTAATCCTCTTTTTTTTCAACAATCCACCCAAAATACTATGTAATGTCAAAGTGGAAGAAAAATTCTAGCAATTGTTAAAAAAAAATAAAACAATAATAATAAAACAAATATATCTTGATTAGAAAAGTATTCGACCCCGAATTACCTTTGGCAGTGATTACAGCTGTGAGTCTTTCTGGGTAAGTATCTTAAGATCTTTGCACACTTGGATTGTACAATATATTTGCACATTATTTTTTTTTTTAATTCTTCAAGCTCTGTCAAGTTGGTTGTTGATCATTGCTAGACAGCCATTTTCAAGTTTTGCCATAGATTTTCAAGCCAATTGAAGTCGAAACTGTAACTAGGCCACTTAGAAACATTCAATGTCATCTTGGTAAGCAACTCCAGTGTATATTTGACCTTGTGTTGTAGGTTATTGTCCTGCTGAAAGGTGAATTTGTCTCCCAGTGTCTGGTGGAAAGCAGACTGAACCGGGTTTTCCTCTAGGACTTTGCCTGTGCTTAGCTCTATTCAGTTTATTTTTATCTTTAAAAAAATCCCCAGTCCTTGCCCATAACAAGCATACCCATAACATGATGCAGCCACCACCATGATTTAAAATACATACATAACGCTTTGTATTCAGGACATGAAGTTCATTTATTTTTTGCAGTTTTACTTCAGTGCCTTACTGCAAACAGAATGCATATTTTGGAATATTTGTATTCTGTACATGCTTCCTTCCTTGCACTGTCATTTTGGTTAGTATTGTGGAGTAACTACAATGTTGTAACTGTTTTAAAGTCACCATTGGCTTCATGGTTAAATCTCTGAAAGCTTTCCTTCCTCTCTGGCAACTTAGTTGTGAAGGATACCTTTGTCTTTGTAGTGATTGATACACCATCCAAAGTGTAATTAATAACATCACCATGCTCAAAGGAATATCCAATGTCTTTTTTTTAGAGACATCTGCCAATAGTTGCGAGGCATTGGAAAATCTTCCTGGTCTTTGTGCTTTGAGTCTGTGTTTGAAATGTACTGCTCGACTGAGGGACCTTACAGATAATGTGTGTGTGGGTTACAGAGATGAGGTAGTCATTCAAAAATCATGTTAAACACTATTATGGCACATCGAGTGAGTATATGCAATTTATGTGACGTAAGCAAATTGTTACTCCTGGACTGATTTAGGCTTGCCATAACAAAGGGACTGAATAGTTATTGACTCAAGACATTTCAGCTTTTCATTTTTAATTCATTTGTAAAAAAAATAATAATAATAATAATACTGACATTATGGGTTATTGTGTGTAGACCAGTGACAAAACAATCTACATTTAATCAAGTTTAAATCCAGGCTGTAACAAAACAAAATGTGGAACAAGTAGAGGGGTGGGAATACTTTCTGAAGGCACTGTACATGGAGAACATTCACACCCCTAACATCAACACTACTGTAACATATTTAGAGTCAGAGATTCTAAGCACATTTATAAAGCCTATCCAAACACAAACCAAGTGGAAACTAAAGGGGCATTACTGTAGAGGCATAACATTTTTTTGAAACATTGGAAATGTTGTTCAAAAAAAACACTGATAACCAAACTCAACACGTAACTTCTAACTACAATTGACCACATTTCGTTTCCATCAGAATGCATGGTCCCCAAAATGGTTGCCCACACGTGCGTAACAGCCGGGCACAGCAATAAAGCAGCACAGACTCTACACTGAACCTTCTAGAAAAAGTTGATAGCTTCACCGTGTCCAAGGGTTGTTTTTATACCTTTCACATGTTCCCCACTAATTCGGGTCCTAGGAGAAACCCTGACACACAAACCATTTCAAACCCTAAAACTGTTTCATTGGCCCTATGATAATGGAATCCGTTTTGTAGTCTAGCGATGCCATCTGGTGGCTGAATGAGCTAAACACAAGGTGCAGGTAAAGTAGAAGGAAGTTAACAGGATGCGCCTAGAGAGGAAATCTGGTAGTAAAGGAGAAACAGCCTACGTTAAACATTTACAAAATAAAATACACATTTCATAAAGGAAGATTATGGCACGGTTTATTTTACGATAACAAACGCTGGACGGCGCTACAACAGTATGTTTGCACGGGAGCACCGCCTCCTTTCCGTATGTCGTTTGCAGTGTGAAAGTTCACAGGGCATGCAAAGGTCGTGTTGTGTTTTTAGCGAGCTATGGCTGCCTTGAGTTGGTTTACGTGCAGACAGCTGCCGCGTATTGCAAATCAGTTCGCCTGGGTTGTGAAGCACGTCAGGCCTCAGTACCTCGGGGGACTGCCGGTGAGGAGAGTCCACGGGTCGTCGCGGAAATGGGTGTCTGAGAAGGGGCCATGGGGCAAGGCTCGGATGCCAGAGTATCATCTTCTGACAGAACTCGATAAGGCGGATGCCTTGGTAAGTTCAAAGGGACGGTAAAGTCTTGCCATTCTAGAAGATGATGTGCGACTTGATTCGCCTTGTTGCTTTTCCAAATGACTTGAATGTACTCCTGCGTTACAGAAAGGATCTGTGTGTGCGGACATGAACCACCTTTCTAAATCACTGCTATTTTTGTTTTGCTCTGCAGATGCTGAAAAAGTCCCACGAAACTGGTAACTGCACATTTAGATTAGGAAGAGGTTCAAAGACCTAGGCTATTTATTGAATTACTTTGCTATGCATTTTGCTAGAATTCCTGTTCTGTTCTAGGGTTCCTGTCTTGGTTCCGGAACGGACTCCTGGCCACCGGGATCGGGGTCATCGCTTTCGTCCAGAGTGATGTGGGACGAGAGGCAGGATATGGTAAGGAGACTAGGAGGGCCAGGGATGTGGCTCTATATTCTATTGGAGCAAAGCATAATTATGAGAAAATACCTTAAAGGTTACTGAAACACACCCATTATAAACACAAGTTACTTCTTTAGGTCATCCACCCCTCTCTCTCGCTCTCTCTCTCTCTCTCTCCCCCCACCCCCAGCCTTCTTCATCCTGGGTGGTGTGTGTGTATCGTTCGGCGGGGCGTCCTACGTGGGCAGCCTGTTTTCGCTGAGGAGGATGATGCTTCTCTCCCTGCCTGCCGTGCTGCTGAATGTTGCTGTGGTGAGCAGCGTCGCCCTCTTCTGGCTGTGTGCGGTATCTCTCTACATCGGACGCCTGGAGGTGGAGATTATACATGAGGAGGACGAGGACGATGACGGAAAGGAGTGTCCAGACTGTCGGGACCGCGCCAACCACTCCCATGGCAACCGGCACCACGGCAGCAACAAAGGCCAAGACAAGTAGAGAGTGTGTGGCAAAGGTGACGAGATGTGTGTGTGAGTGAGTGAGTGAGTGAGAGAGAGGACTGAGAGGAAGTGTGTATGACATTCAAAGAGATGGGGGGAATAAAGGGGATCAGTGAAAGGCATGATTGATTTGGATGGTGGTGGTTTGCTGACCTCTGATATTAATTTGTGTGGGTGGGTGATTGTGTTAAATTGCTGGGATAAAGAGTTAATTTTTAGTTCATAATATCAATGTTAGATTTTTTTTTTTAAATTGTAGTTTTATTTTGCACAGGCACTCTGTGAGAGTGCCTCGTTTGAGTTGATTTACTCCTGATCATGTTTACTTTATGAATCAAAGTGCCCTGTACAATTCCTAAGCCATACTCTGAGCAAGCTCATGCTGTGTTCATCTAAATATGGTTTTGATTGATGTAAAAAAAAAAAAAACTTACAAAATTATCAGTTTATTCTATATTTATTACAAAGGAGTACTTGGATTCTCTGTAGTAATCCATGCTGGTGATGTAGAATGAGGAGATGTAGCCCATGTTGCAGTGTTGAATGGATGAACTAGCGCTATGTGAATTTGCGATATAATGTATAAATACTGTAGGTAAGTAATCAGCAATGGTCTATATTTGTGTAATCGATTTTCTGTGTGTAAAAGTCTGGGTTTTTCTTATGTGTTCTGTATCTTAGATTGAGACGTTTCTTTTAACCCATAAAGGCTTTGGCTTAAAAAAAAATTCCAAAGGGTTTTGTGATTCAATATACTTTTGTCACAAAGCAAATGACAACAACTACAAAAAATGGCAAAGTGCTATAAGTTTTAATTATTTTTATTTAAACATGTTCAATGCAATCTTGATAGTGGATTTCTATAGAATAGTTTAGTTTTAACTGTAAAGTATCGTTGTTTCATACCTTTACTCAATCGAGGCTTGAAAGCTGCAGCCACAGCGTAATCAAAATTACCACCCTGAACCTCTTGTCTTTTTGGAGAGATTTTAGTGAGAAACTATAACATTTGTATAACACGTGTGTTTGTGTGAGATGGACATTTACAGTGCATTTGGAAACTATTCAGACCCCTTGACTTTTCCCACATTTTGTTACGTTACAGCCTTATTCTAAAATATATATATATATATTTTAAATCCCCCTCGTCAATCTACACAATACTCCATAATAACAAAGCAAAAACAGGTTTTTAGACATTTTTGCAAAAAAATAGATAATTATTTTACACATTTGCATAAGCGTTCTGACCCTTTACTCAGTACTTTGTTGAATCACCTTTGGCAGCGATTACAGCCTCGAGTCTTCTTGGGTATGACGCTATAAGCTTGGCACACCTGTATTTGGGGAGTTTCTCCCATTCTTCTCTGCAGATCCTCTCAAGCTCTGTCAGGTTGGATGGGTAGCGTCGCTGCACAGCTATTTTCAGGTCTCTCCAGAGATGTTAGATCCAGGCTCTGGCTGGCCCACTCAAGGACATTCGGAGACTTGTCCCGAAGCCACTCCTGCATTGTCCTGGCTGAGTGCTTAGGGTCGTTGTCCTGTTGGAACCTTTGCCCCAGTCTGAGGTCCTGAGCGCTCTGGAGCAGATTTTCATCAAGGATTTCTCTAGTTTGCTCCTTTCATCTTTCTGTCGATCCTGACTAGTCTCCCAGTCCCTGCCGCTGAAAAACATCCCCACAGCATGATGCTGCTTCATCGTAGGGATGGTGCCAGGTTTCCTCCAGACGTGACGCTTGGCATTCAGGCCAAAGAGTTCAATCTTGGTTTCATCAGGTGAGAAAATCTTGTTTGTCATGGTCTGAGAGTCCTTTAGGTGCCTTTTGGCAAACTCCAAGTGAGCTGTCATGTACCTTTTACTGAGGAGTGGCTTCCGTCTGGCCTGATTGGTAGAGTGCTGCAGAGTTGGTTATCCTTCTGGAAGGTTCTCCCATCTCCACAGAGGAACTCTGGAGCTCTGTCAGAGTGACCATCGGGTTCTCGGTCACCTCCCTGACCTAGGCCCTTCTCCCCCGATTGCTCAGTTTGGCCGGGGGGACAGCTCTAGGAAGACTCTTGGTTCCTCCAAACTTCTTACGTTTAAGAATGATGGAGGCTAGTGTGTTTTTGGGGACCTTCAATGCTGCAGACAATTTTTGTGGTACCCTTCCCCAGATCTTTGCCTCGACACAATCCTGTCTCAAAGCTCTATGGACAATTCCTTCGACTTCATGGCTTGGTTTTTGCTCTTACATGCACTGCCAACTGTGACCTTATATTGACAGGTGTGTGCCTTTCCAATCAATTTAATTTACCACAGATGGACTCCCATCAAGTTGTAGAAACATCTCAAGGATGATCAATGGAAACAGGATGCACCTGAGCTGAATTTTGAGTCTCGTAGCAAAGGGTATGAATACTTATGAAAATAATTGTTTTCAGTTTTTGTTTTTTTGTTTTTTGCACAAAAAAAAGGAACTGTTTTTGCATTGTTATATTATGTGTAGATTGACGAGGAAATGTTAGCATTTATCAATTTTAGAATCAGGCTGTAACGTGGAGAAAAGTAATCAGGTTTGAATACTTTACGAATGCACTGTAGGTATGGTTATCCTCTAGCCTGATCCACCATCCTGACCTGACCGCTGCGCTACAGAACATTAGCATGCGAGACCTGGATGGTGGAACGCGGCGAGTTAGTCGCTAGAGATAATCTGTATGGAGTTGCAATGTGATGTATTTGATTTCTGCATGGCCTTCAGTACAACTTACTGTATATCATTAGACTTCATGTATGAATATGTACATAAACACAGTTACAAAATCAAACTGGTGTTGTGTGTTTGACCCCTACGTGAAAAGACTAATGTATGTTTGTGGTCGATACTTAAAGGTGCTATGCAGGATTTCTTGAATTTTTGCATTGTAATTTCAGGAAAAGTATTTAATATATTTTGAGCTAATAGTGGAATGATTGTTTTTCCGCAATATTACTTACCCACCGGTATTGTGATATTCGCTTATTGATTTCTCCCTCCGGAGCGGAATCTGTTTTTGACTTAGTGGCTGTGTTATCTAGTGGAAGTCGCTCTAATTTCCTTGGTTGATAAAATTCTACATCGTTCGCTCAATTTCAGTTTATGTGCGAAAACAAGCACTGAATAGTGTAGGGAGTCATTGTACCATCTAAATTGCTGTAAAATTATATTTTCAACAACAATTTTTTTTCTAAGCTGTTGGACCAAAACAACTTGCGCGTTGTAATTTCCTTTGTGTAGCCCCTTTTTAAAGAGATCAGAATGTTGCACAATCAAATGTAGGCTTATCAGATGTGACACCATAGAAATGGAGTAAGAATATTAAACCAAAATGGCTGACATTCCCTTCATTTAAAACCGTGTTGTGTCGTTCGTTTCACTCAACCAAGCATTGATGCCATGTATTCCTCCCATCCTCCTCTCTGGGTACACTACACACAGAGCAGCACCTCAGTGCTGTCTGGATAACACCGGGAGGGTGACGATAGTGATCACTTAATAGGTTACTGCCCAGGTGTGGGTTATCTCTCTCATCCATTGATTCATTCACTGGAGAGGTGAGAAGGTTTGGGTCGAGGCATGAGCTGCTGAGACTCTCCTCTCTGTCCTGAGGTCAGATGCCCATCCGCTTTTTCGATTAATCCTACTTTTTCTCTCTCTACATCAGTCTGTGTCACTCAGGTAAACTCCAGTGCATCTAACCCTCCCTCTCCTCTTCTCTTTCCTTCTCTCTCTCTCCCCACCACTCCAACCCAGGCGTTTTGGCGCAGTTAGTTTCTCATGCAGGGTGTGTCGGTGCTGCATCCTGCCACCCTCCCACCTCCCCTCCTCCTCGGCTGCGTCTGACTGCGCAGGCGGCACTGCTTGGCATGCAGGCGGCTCCTGGGGCCTGGCGCGTCTAAAGGGCATGGCTACCCAGCAGCACGCGTCCACACTGACAAACACCCGGACCATGGACTGACTCACAACACCATCACCAACCTACCTCACGGCACCATGGCAGGTTATAGATGAGCATATTACCCTCCACTCACAATCTGGACAGAATAGAGGAGGGGAGGGGGATGGGGCTGTGGCAGTGAAAGACTGAGTGGAACAGGCGGTGTGGATGGGGATGGAGAGACTGAAGGAGGAGGGTTAATAGTGTTAAAGGAGAGGAGAGGTGGTGGGGCAAGTAGAGAGGAGGTGGTAAGTGTGGTGTAGTTGGGGAGAGGATGGAGGGAGGAGAGGGGATGTAAAGGTCTAGTAAAGGAACCTTCAGATCTCACTCATGTTTCCCCTAATGTTTTCAGTTTCAGTGTCAGGATCATGTGCGAAGGTATTTCCCTAGAGACTGCCCTTCCACTCAGGGGCTGAGATAACAGAGCATTCCGTATTTTTACCCCTGGACTTTTTCAAATTGTACAGCCTTGTTCTAAAAATGATTAAATAAAATGTTTCCCCCAATCTACACACAATACCCCATAATGACAAAGCGAAAATAACTTAATTGGACTCTGTAAACTGGAAACCATATATCCTGAGGCTGCATTTATTGTAGCTGGGGATTTTAACAAAGCTAATCTGAAAACAAGGCTCCCTAAATTTTATCAGCATATATAATGTGTGACCCTGGCTGGCAGCATTCTGGATCATTGCTACTCTAACTTCCGTGACGCATACAAACCCTCCCTCGCCCTCCTTTTGGCAAATCTGACCACAACTCCATTTTGTTGCTTCCAGCCTATAGACAGAAACTGAAACAGGAAACGCCCGTGCTCAGGTCTGTTCAACGCTGGTCCAACCAATATGATTCCACACTTCTAAATTGCTTCGATCACGTAGACTGGGATATGTTCCGGATAGCCTCAGACAACACATTGATGTATACACTGAATCGGTGAGCGAGTTTATTAGCAAGTGCATCGGTGATATTGTACCCACAGTGACCTTTAAAACCTTCCCCAACCAGAAACCGTGGATTGATGGCAGCATTCGCACAAAACTGAAAGCACGTACCACTGCTTTTAATCATGGCAAGGAGACCTGAAACATGACCGAATACAAACCGTGTAGTTATTCCCTCCGAAAGGCAATCAAACAAGCTAAGCGTCAGTATAGAGACAAAGTAGAGTCACATTTCAACGGCTCAGACACAAGACGAATGTAGCAGGGTCTACAGTCAATCACGGATTACAAAAAGAAAACCAGCCCCATCGCGGCCAACGTGAGTAAAACATTAAAACGTGTTAACCCTCGCAAGGCTGCCAGTCCAGTCCTTAGCCGCGTACTCAGAGCATGAGCAGACCAGCTGGCTGGCGTGTTTACGGACATATTCAATCCCTATCCCAGTCTGCTGTTCCCAAATGCTTCAAGAGGGTCACCATTGTTCCTGTTCCCAAGAAAGCTAAAGTAACTGAGCTAAACAACTATTGTCCCATAGCACTCACTTCCGTCATCATGAAGTGCTTTGAGAGACTAGTCAAGGACCAAATCACCTCCACCCTACCTGATACCCTAGACTCACTACAATTTGCTTACCGCTCCAATAGGTCCACAGACGACGCAATCACACTGCACACTGCCCTAACCCATCTGGACAAGAGGAATACCTATGTAAGAATGCTGTTCATCGATTACAGCTCAGCATTTAACACCATAGTACCCTCCAAACTCATCATTAAGCTTGAAACCATGGGTCTCGACCCCGCCCTGTGTAACTGGATCCTGGAATTTGAAGGGCCACCCACAGGGTAGGAAACAACATCCTCAACACTGGGGCCCCACAAGGGCGCGTTCTCAGCCCTCTCCTGTACTCCTTGTTCAACCATGACTGCGTGGCCATGCACGCCTCCAACTCAATCATCAAGTTTGCAGACGACACTACAGTGGTAGGCTTGATTACCAAAAACGACGAATAATAGTAAAGATATGAAAACTATAAAGAAAACTATGAAATAACACATATGGAATCACGTTGTAACAAAAAAATGTTAAACAATTCGATTTTTGATTTTAGATTATTCAAAGTAGCCACCTTTTGCCTTGATGACAGCTTTGCACACTCTTGGCATTCTCTCAACCAGCTTCACCTGGAATGCTTTTCCAACAGTCTTGAATGAGTTTCCACATATGCTGAGCACTTGTTGGCTGTTTTTTCTTCACTATGCGGTCCAACTTATCTCAAAACATCTCAATTGGGTTGAGGTCGGGTGATTGTGGAGGCCAGGTCATCTGATGCAGCACTCCATATCTCTCCTTCTTGGTAAAATAGCCCTTACACAGCCTGGAGGTTTGTCATTTTCCAGTTGAAAAACAAATGACAGTCCCACTAAGCGCAAACAAAATGGGATGGCGTATCGCTGCAGAATGCTGTGGTAGCCATGCTGGTTACGAGTGCCTTAAATTCGAAATAAATCACAGAGTGTCACCAGCAACGAACCATCACACCTCCTCCTCCATGCTTCACGGTGGGAACCACACATGCGGAGATTATCCGTTCACCTACTCTGCGTCTCACAAAGACACAGCGGTTGGAACCAAAAATCTAAAATTTGGACTCATCAGACCAATGGACATAGTTCCACGGGTCTAATGTCCATTGCTTGTGTTTCTTGGTGTCCTTTAGTAGTGTTTTTTTTTTACAGCAATTCGACCATGAAGGCCTGATTCACGCAGTCTCCTCTGAACAGTTGATGTTTAGATGTGTCTGTTATTTGAACTCTGTGAAGCATATATTTGGGCTGCAATCTGAGGTGCAGTTAATTGCCAGTTATTTGTTTCTGAGGCTGGTAACTCTAATGAACATAACCTCTGCAGCAGAGGTAAATCTGGGTCTTCATTTCCTGTGGCGTTCCTTGTGAGTGCCAGTTTCATCATAGCGCTTGATGGTTTTTGCGACTTGTCATAATATGGACTTGGTCTTTTACCAAATAGGGATATCTTCTGTATACTGTGCCACTCCTACCTTGTCACAACACAACTGTTTGGCTCAAATGCATTAAGAAGGAAAGAAATTCCATGAATTCACTTTTAAAAAGGCACACCTGTTAATTGAAATGCATTCAATGTGACTACCTAATGAAGCTGATTGAGAGAATGCCAAGAGTGTGCAAAGCTGTGATCAAGGCCGGCTAATTTGAAGAATCTCAAATATAAAATATATTTTGATTTGTTTAACACTTTCTTGGTTAGTACATGATTCCATATGTGTTATTTCATAGTTTTGATGTCTTCACTATTATTCTACAATGTAGAAAACAGTAAAAAATTAAGAAAAACCCTTGAATGAATAGGTGTAATACCCTTTGCTATGAGACTCGAAATTGAGCTCAGGTGCATCTTGTTTCCATTAATCATCCTCAAATGTTTTTGCCACTTTATTGGAGTCCACCTGTCGTAAATTCAATTGATTGGATATGATTTGGAAAGGCACACACCTGTCTATATAAGGTCCCACAGTTGACAGTACATGTCAGAGCAAAAACCAAGCCATGAGGTTGAAGGAATTGTCCGTAGAGCTTCGAGACAGTATTGTGACGAGGCACAGCTCTGTTGAAGGGTACCAAAACATGTCTGCAGTATTGAAGGTCCCCAAGAACACAATGGCCTCCATCATTCTTAAATGCAAAAAGTTTGGAACCACCAAGACTCTTCCTAGAGCTGGCCGCCCCGCCAAACTGAGCAATCGGGAGAGAATGGCCTTGGTCAGGGAGGTGACCAATAACCTGATGGTCACTCTGACAGAGCTCCAGAGTACCTCTGTGGAGATGGGATAACCTTCCAGAAGGATAAATATTTCTGCAGCACTCCACCAATCAGGTCTTTATTATAGAGGGGTCAGACAGAAGCGACTCCTCAGTAAAAGGCACATGACAGCCCGCTTGGAGTTTGCCAAAAGGCACCTAAAGGACTCTCAGACCATGAGAAACAAGATTCTCTGGTCTGATGAAACCAAATGTAACTATTTGGCCTGAATGCCAACAGTCACGTCTGGAGGAAACCTGGCACCATCCCATGGCTTCAGGACAAGTCTCTGAATGTCCTTGAGTGGACCAGCCAGAGCCCGGACTTGAACCCAATCGAACATCTCTGGAGAGACCTGACAGAGCTTGAGAGGACATGCAGAGAAGAATGGGAGAAACTTCCCAAACACAGGTGTGCCAAGCATACCCAAGAAGCTGTAATCACTGCCAAAAGTGCATCAATAAAGCACTGAGTAAAGAGTCAGTACTTACGTAAATGTGATATTTAAGTGTTTGCTTTGTCATTATGGGGTATTGTGTGTAGATTGATGAGATTATTATTATTTTTTTTTTTTTATCCATTTTAGAATAAGGCCGTAAAATAAGAAAACGTGGAAAAAGTCCAGGGTTGTGAATACTTTCCGAATGCACTGTAAGCCTTCAAAGTCCCTGACAGACAGACAGCCAGGGCATGGAGTTGAGGAGAGACGCCCATGTCCCCCACAAACCCACAGTCCCTATCTGAGACGTAGAGACACGCCTTTACACCCACCATGGAACAGCAAGAACTCACACCTGAGAAAAGAAGAGATAGAGGAACCCGAGGTCATTTCTGAACTCTCTTTACACACACGCGCACACACAGCAGACGTGCACACACACACACGCACGCACGGCAGGCACACACACTCAAATGTTCTCCCCAACAACTGCTCTCGTTTAGTATGCGCTTCCTTTGGTCTTGAGGAGGAATGATCCTCACTCTAATGAACTGGGGCCTGCCACTAGAATGTAAAACCGGCTTTAACCCGTCTTCAATGTCAGAGCCCCTCCCTAGGGCTGCCTGGAACAACACAACACCCGCTCTGAAACATACGCACGTACGACCCCTCGGTAACACACACACGCACACACAGATACACCGGCCATTCAAACAACACACTCTATGCATACACACGGCCTCGGGCAGACAGACACGCATGCACTCACACACACAAACACTTCCTCAGTCACACATGCAAACACACACACACACACACACACACACACACACACACACACACACACACACACACACACACACACACACACACACACACACACACACACCTTTGTCTATATCTTCCGAGCTATTACTTAGAGAGCTTCGGCTCATAAACCTGGATATATACTGTCTAATGGGCATGTTCCATCTGCACCACATCAGGCCAGGGACACTCAAACCTGGTCCACAGGGACCAATTTGGATGATGGATTTTATATCAGGTACTTTTTCATTAATATTGTTGTGCGGGCCGGTGTACAGTACCAGTCAAAAGTTTGGACACACCTACTCATTCAAGGGTTTTTCTTTATTTGTACTATTTTCTACATTGTAGAATAATAGTGAAGACATCAAAACTATGAAATAACACATATGGAATCATGTAGTAACCAAAAAAGTGTTAAACAAATATATTTTAGATTCTTCAAAGTTGCCACCCTTTGCCTTGATGACAGCTTTGCACACACTTGGCATTCTCTCAACCAGCTTCACCTGGAAAGCTTTTACAACAGTCTTGAAGGATCTCCCATATTTGCTGAGCACTTGTTGGCTGCTTTTCCTTCACTCTGCGGCCCACCACATCCCAAACCATCTCAATTGGGTTGAGGTCGGGTGATTGTGGAGGCCAGGTCATCTGATGCAGCGCTCCATCACTCTTCTTCTTGGTCAAATAGCCCTTACATAGCCTGGAGGTGTGTTGGGTCATTGTCCAGTTGAAAAACAAATGATAGTCCCACTAAGTGCAAACCAGATGGGATGGCGTATCGCTCCAGAATGCTGTGGTAGCCATGCTGGTTAAGTGTGCCTTGAATCCTAAATGAATCCATGACATTGTCACCAACAAACCACCATCACACCTCCACCACCATGCTTCACGGTGGGAACCACACATGCTGAGATCATCCGTTCCCCTACTCTGCGTCTCACAAGGTGGTTGGAACCAAAAATCTCAAATTTGGACTCATGAGACCAAAGGACAGATTTCCTCCGGTCTAATGTCCATTGCTTGTGTTTCTTCCCAAGCAAGACTCTTCTTCTTATTGGTGTCCTTTAGTAGTTGTTTCTTTGCAGCAATTCGACCATGAAGAGGAAGTCTCCTCTGAACAGTTGATGTTGTGATGTGTCTGTTACTTGAACTCTGTGAAGCATTTATTTGGGCTGCAATTTCTGAGGCTGGTAACTCCAATGAACTTATCCTCTACAGCAAAGGTAACTCTGGGTCTTCCTTTCCTGTGGCGGTCCTCATGAGAGCCAGTTTCATCATAGTGCTTGGTGGTTTTTGCGACTGCACTTGAAGAAACTTTCAAAGTTCTTCATGTCTTAAAGTAATGATGGACTGTTGTTTCTCTTTGCTTATTTGATCTGTTCTTGCCATAATATGACTTGGTCTTTTACCAAATAGGGATATCTTCTGTATACCCACCGTACCTTGTCACAACACAACTGATTGGCTCAAACGCATTAAGAAGGAAAGAAAGTCCACAAATGAACCTTTACCAAGGCACACCTGTTCATTGAAATGCATTCTAGGTAACCACCTCATGAAGCTGGTTGAGAGAATGCCAAGAGTCTGCAAAGCTGTCATCGAGGCAAAGGGTGGCAACTTTGAAGAATCTCAAATATAAAATATACTTTCATTTGTTTAACACCTTTTTGGTTATAACACTATGTGTTATTTCATAGTTTTGATGTCTTCAGTATTATTCTACAATGTAGAAAATAGTCAAAATAAAGAAAAACCCTTGAATGAGTAGGTGTGTCCAATCCTTTGACTGGAACTGTACATACTCAGCCATCACCATGTGACATCTTGAGACGGAGTTGAGACGACTTGAGACACTTAGGAGACCTTTCAAGACATCTTAAGATGCATTTTGAAGGCATGTTTTCGAGCCAGGCAGTACCTCGGCCCTCTCGTATCGACAGCCAGGCAGTACCTCGGCCCTCTCGTATCGACAGCCAGGCAGACACCAGGACAAGGATATCAGAAATGTTTCTTGTGCTCCTCTAATGAAATATTTTATTATCATCATCAGTATGATAGTTTTTATACATTGGTTCATTTTAATTGGAAGATCAGAAGTGGATGGTATATTCACAGATATTTGAACAGAAACGGGTTAGAGTCACAGTAATGCTTAGGGTTTTTATCTGGTCTTATTGTAGTAGAGCCAGTGGAATTAGAACCGACGCACAGACACCCCCCTGTATGCCAGATATGGTCTTGTCCAGCCGACATCCAACCCAGTCCATCAGCAACGCTTCATTTTTGACCAGGATAGCGATTTACGATCGGGGCATTTTAATCTCTCTTTAATATCAGTTTGGGATGTCTTTCTTTTATGACCTCACAATATCTTGGATGGAATATATCTGGTGATGAGTATAAAAATGTATATATTTGATACGATTTAATATATGAATATTTGACCCCTGTTTTCCACCCCACCTCTAACGACCTAATATGGATGTTCCACTTTAAGAACAAAAAGTTGGTTCTTTTTTTATTGACCACCAACTGTACTAAATCCCCATGGTCATATTTGAATGACCACACATTTAATGACCATGTATTAAACTCCTGTGGTCTTCCTTTAAATTACCCTACATTTTGTTTGGCCTGTCTGTGGTAATTCATCTTGACCACTCTTGTATTTAATCCTTAATACACACAAGGAAATTCAAAAGATGAAGTGCTATGTGTTCATAACAAATTTCAGTAAGTGCTCGGGACAAATATTGTGAGAAAAAAGAAGATCCACCCCCCCCCCACCCCTCCCTAAACCCTTTATTTCTAATACATTTGTTGAGGGTTTCTGAATTAAACTGTGGCATTTCCCAAAGTACGTCCTCTAGCAAGACAATCGTTTTTACACCTCTCCCACTTCACCCTATGACAACAACATGACAATATAATAGGACTATGGCTTTCATCTCATACACAGCACAGCCCAGCGTCTCTAACTTTCACAACACTTCATTCTGTAGGACTATTTTTCCAGTTTTTACAAGACTGAAAACATTACAAAGTGACCAGCCAGTAGAGGTATTGTACGTTCCTCCTCCCATACCTTTCTTCCCCAGACAGAACAGTCTCAGAGTGGAATGTCATCTGGGACTCTCTCACTCCTCTGTGCTTTCAGTGTCACAAACCCTCTTCAGTGGGTTTCCCTTTATGGAAGGAAGGAGTACCCGAGATGTGTTCAAATATTATTTTGGGCGTCCATGAGATCGGCTCAGACCTCGATATTTCCACTATTGTGTCAGAGTATAGTTTCTAACTCCGTTTAAGAGACGATTCAGTATTTCACACAAACAAGTGAAAAAATGTCATCCATTTTTTCCCCCCTTTTTTTTCTTTCTTTCTCCTTCAGTCACACAGAAGTCAGTCTGACAGGCTCAGGAGCAGTTGTTATAATACTGAGGAAGGAATAGTGAAGGTATGTCATGGCCCTGTCTCTATGTACAATATGGCTTTAGACATGGAACACTGCACAGTCATTTAACAGCAGCGGAGAGAGGAGGTGGGAGAGCAGAGAGGGGGACAAAGCTTGGACAAAGTGTCAAAGTCCACATCTGACTCCCCAACGGAAGCAGTGCAAATGGTCCTTTGTTCAGTTTCCCAACCCCATATGTCCCAATGTCCTGCCCCCCATGTCTCACTCTCTAGCCCCTCCTCTCTTTCAGTCCTCCTCGGACCCTGTGGCCCCCCTCAGTCCGTTCATACAGAAGGGGTTGAAGGGATTGTCCGAGGCGGAGAACCCACTGAAGGAGGGCAGGCCGGCCAGCCTCTGGAGGTGGGGGAAGAAGGCTGGGGGGCCCTTGTGGTGGTCGGCGCGCAGCCCCTCAGCACCGGGGTGGGAGGGGGGCAGCTCTGGGGGCGCATAGCGGATGGTACTGGGGGCGTACAGGCTCTGTGGCCCCTGGGGGCCGAGGGTCAGGGGGTGGAACAGTACCCGTCCTGCAGCACCCCCCGCTGCCAGTCTCTGCAACAGCTCAAAGTCAGGCCCGCCCCCCCGGCCTCCAGACAACATTCCCCGTTCCTCACAGGGTAGAGGGGAGGAGCCGGACATGGGAGGAGACATGGCGGGGGAGGGCGGGGTGAAAATACCTTTGGGTGGGGCTTCACTGCTGGAGGAGGAGTCCGGGATAGGGGTCGGGGGACTGTCGCCGTTCAGGCTGCCGCAAGGGGTGTGTGTGTGCGAGGGTGGGGGTTGTGTGTGTGAGGAGGTGTGTGTGTGTGTCCAGCGACCCCCTGCAGCCAGTGCCTCATGTTCAGTCTTGATGTTGTGGGGACCAGAGAGAGGCGAGGACACTACACTCTTCAGGTGCTGGATTACCGCACGGCCGTTGTGCACCCCGCCGCCCCTCACTGGGGTCTCCCCACCTCGTTTCGAAGGCCCCTCCTCTCGTTTGACCCTCGCGCTGTCTCCCCCCTGCTCCCACGCTCTCTCCTCTCCCTCGCTCTCACTGCCCAGGTCTGAGGCGGCGGACACACTCCCCTCTCTCTGGCAGAACTCTTCCAGGCGACGCCGCATTTCTGGGGGAGCGCCTTCAGAGTCAGACCGCAGCGGACGCTTCCTCCTGTCCCCTGATTGGACTCCGGGATTATAGATCTCTCTCAGTTTAGAGTCAGGCTCACCTTTACTCACAGAGCTTTTCATTGGCTGTGGACCTGGAGACGGGGAAAAGAGTTAGATATGTTTTTCATGAGGAAAAATGTGGATGTGTCATTACATTTGACGTTTTAGTCATTTAGCACACGCTCTTGTCCAGAGCAATTAGAGTTAAGTGCCTTCCTCAAAGGGCATATCGACAAATTGTTTACCTAGTGGTCTCAGGGATTCGAACCAGCAACCTTTTGATTACTGGCCCATTGCTATTAACCACTAGTCTACCTCTCATCCCATCAATTATGTTTGTGTGAATGATTCAATGTGTACCATAAGTGTGTGTGTGTGTGTGTGTGTGTGTGTGTGTGTGTGTGTGTGTGTGTGTGTGTGTGTGTGTGTGTGGTTCCCTACCCCGGGCTTGTGGCGTGAGTTCCGAAGGGGAGGAGCTGGCTTTCAGACGCTCCGCCCTCAGACTCTCTGGGAGCTGCAGCAGATCCAGGGGAGTGTCTGGGAGCTCTGTTCGACTGAGAGAGAGAGAGAGAAAGGGAGAGACAGTAAGTAAAAGACAAAGTCCCCTTTTACAGCTCTTAGTGTTGCAGCAAACCACTGTTTTGTCTCCTGACTTAGCAAGATGGATGGAGGGAGTACTTTACAGAGAGCCCTAATATGGTCTTAGATTAAATAGTGTATTTTGTTTTGTCTCCCATCAACTTCCTTCCAACCATTACCCTCATCTATCAACAACAACCAGCCTCTTCTCCATGAATACCCCTCATCAGCTACCCCAACCCACAATGCTGTATCCAACAACACCCCCCCCCCCCCCTCCTCCAATTGTACGCACGCACACGCACACACACACACACCAGCCACCCCTGCTCTCCCATAGCCAGCCTCGCTCCACTCAGGAGCCCACCCGTAAAGAACAGAGCCCAGACAGGATCAGGGGGGGGCTGCTGCTGGAGAAGTTAATGAGCTCTTGTAATTACAGCACTAATTAACTAAAACACCATTCAGACCCAACATTCTGACATCCATTTGTTGTAATTATAAAGCGCTGCTCCAATTAGTATTGTAATTCAGCCTGTTCCCCCTTGTTTTTGTCCGACTCCTCTCTTGCTCTGTGCGTGCACGTGTGTCTGTTTGTCTTGGAGTGTGTATGTGTGTTTAGGAGCTGGGGGGTTGTGGGTCCTGAGACAGAGACAGAGACAAAGGAAAATATAGAATTTCCTTGAATCCATGTGCGAATACTTGTATCATACCGGTGTTGTAAATTAACATTCTGTAATCAAATGTATATACGGTCATTATAGTTTAGTATATAAAAATGACAGTAGACTGAAGGATTAGGAAGCCTTGTCTAGGAGCGTAATGTGTTGTGCACCGTGTTCGACCTGCTACCGTGGCAACGGGGCTGACCTGATGATGTAGTTGACCCAGATGACGTTGCGTTCGTGGGGGGCTTTGTGGTTGATGGAGACGGTGGCACAGGACTGGACCCACAGATAACCCCCTCTCCTCTGGAGCCAACGGTAGTACCCGGTCACCACCTGACCCTTCCTCAACACTGGGGGGGGAGGGGGGGGGATAGAGAGACAGAGAGACAGAGAGACAGAGAGACAGAGAGAAAGAGAGAGAGACAGAAAGGGAGAGAGAGACAGAGAGAGAGAGAGACAGAGAGAGAGAGACAGAGACAGAGAGACAGAGAGCGAGAGAGCGAGACAGACAGACAGAGAGAGAGAGAGTAAAGAGTGGGTTGGCATAGCACTACAGGACTTTAGCAGCAGAGGGTGCTGATTGCAAAATATGAACTTAGTCAAAAATGTTAGCAGTTCAAAACACACACACGCACGCACGCACACACGCATACACACACACACACACACACACACGGCGGGCAGTGACTCACAGTCCTCATGGCTCTGTCTGATGTTATCCAGGTCTTCCACGTGGATGAAGTGGTAGCAGGTGTGTCCCACCACCTCTGCCGGGCTCAGGTCCATGTACTCTGAGATCCTACAGGGAACAACGATGGTATTATCCACGTGATGTAAACACACAGACGCACATACACAGGCAAACAAACGCATACCATCTTAACTGAATCAAATACATCCACATACATCTTGACAATACCACCATATGTGCCCCCCGTGCAGACATCTGTCCCTGTGTGTCGTCGTGTTGCTGTGTCGTTGTGTTGCTGTGTCGTTGTGTGTCACTGTAGCTGTACCTGTTCTCGCAGTAGGTGACCTGCAGGTCCATGTTGACCCGGAAGACAAACATTTGGCTTTCCATGCGCACCTCGTTCAGCGTGGAGGGAGGGAGCGTGTGCGCAAGGGCCACTAAGCCCATTGGCCGACGCACCGAGCGGGCGGAGCCTGGCACCATGGCAGGGCGACAGCGGATTCGCCCGGTCACATGGATCACCTGACAGCAATAGAATAGAGTTTACAACAACCTGCATGGTTGTATATGTACAGTGTCTCTACTAAATGAATGGTTAGGTGTACATTACTAGAGTTGCAAAATTCTTGTAACTTTTCAAAAATTCTCTGATTATCCAGAAATTCTGGTTGGAAGATTCCTGGGTTGACGAGGGAATAAACAGGAAATCGGGGAATCCTCCAACCAGCATTTCTGGAAAACCAGGGAATTTGGGGAAAGTTGCTGGAATTTCGCTACATATACATTATACATTACACACAGTCTTCATGATTTCTAGGAATGGAGAGTTGGATATCTCTATACATTACACACAGTCTTCATGATTTCTAGGAATGGAGAGTTGGATATCTCTATACATTACACACAGTCTTCATGATTTCTAGGAATGGAGAGTTTGATATCTCTATACATTACACACAGTCTTCATGATTTCTAGGAATGGAGAGTTTGATATCGCTATATATGTCTCTTACTCTGACCTTGTAGCCCGAGGACTTGACGTGGAGGCCTCTCTTGGTGAGGGTGGACTTCATACGGATGAAGAAGCCTCGGTCAGGCGGTTCATTCCCTGGAGAGAGAGGGCTTGTGGGGGCTATGGAGCGAGACGGGGGGGGGGGGGGGGGGGGGCAGAGTTAACTCAGGAACAGTCACATTTGGACCACATCCGTCCAGGCCTACAGACGTGTACGTGAGACGTACCAGGCTCGGGGGTCCCGGTCAGGGAGGATGTGGAGGCAGAGCTGGAAGCGCTCTCGGGGGCCACGTGGCAGCCAGCCTCGGCCCTCAGGTGGGGCCTGATGCCCAGACGCTCAGCCATCTCCACATGGTCCGCTGGGTGGATGTAGTCAAACACACTGCTGCCCATCAACTCCACCTGAACACAATGAAATGTAGCGGTGATGCAGGTTGCAGCGGAGACGCCGCTCACGCATGTGTCACACACACACACACACACACACCCCTGAGTCGGGGGCCAGACACAGATTACAGTAATACACCCATGACATCGGAAGGATCCAAATCTATTTGGTGATTAAAGTAAGCGAAGAGAGACCAGGGATACAGCATCTTTTGAAGGTCAGATTTGACTATTTGAATCGGTTCATTCATTCCCTATTAATTCATAGGCATGAGCGTATCCAGCCCACTCCCAGAGAGGGATGAAGACCACTAACACCTCCCAGCCATCATCCTCCTGCATCATAGTGTCCTACTCTAAACATTTCAGGTGATAATAACAGGATTTAAGGCTCTGGCATGGCATCCATAAAAACACAATGAGAGCGGGTTAGATTCCATTCCATTTGATAAAGTGCCTGCCTTGCTCCCGGCCTGCCTGCCTTGCTCCCGGGCTGCCTGCCTTGCTCCCGGCCTGCCTGCCTTGCTCCCGGCCTGCCTGCCTTGCTCCCGGCCTGCCTGCCTTGCTCCCGGACTACCTGCCTTGCTCCCGGCCTGCCTGCCGTGCTCCCGGCCTGCCTGCCGTGCTCCCGGCCTGCCTGCCGTGCTCCCGGCCTGCCTGCCGTGCTCCCGGTCTGCCTGCCTTGCTCCCTGCTTGGCTGCCTGCTTTGCTGCCTGCTCCTTGCTTGGCTGCCTGCCTGCAGCCTCACACCCTTGTCTGTAGGACAAACCCATCTATTAAGGATTAGATCCATTTAGTGTGGGCTTTATGGGATTTCCAGCAGGCCTTCAAGGACATCACAGCCAGAGAGCTGAGCGAGGGAGCACAGATTAGGTGTGAACAAAGAGAGAAAAAAGGAAGGCTAGCTCCTCTAAAGTGTAACAAAAAAATCAGAGGGGGAGAGGAGGGAAGTAAGTAAGAGGGATCGGCGGAGAGATAAAAGTTTTAAAACAGCCCGGTGTTAATGAGTTGCTAGAGCTAAACGAGGCGTAAACGGACCAGAATCCCCTGGCAGAGACAGGAAGTCGGCCCTGGAGTACCCCAGGCTTCCCACAGTCCTTTAACCCTCCCTCAGTAAGGGGTAATACAGACGTCTGTGGTACTTTACCTGTCAGTCTACAGTCACGGGGAGGAGAGAGAGAAAACTATTGGGGAAAAGAGGCAGCTGAAAAATAGTGGAAGAGAGAGAGAGAGTAGAGTGAAAGGAGAGCGAGGGAGACAGAGAAAGACACAGGTATAGTGTGTGAGGTGGGGGGGGGGGGGGTGAGATAGGGGGAGACCTGATATAAATAATAGCAGGGTGCTTTAATATGTATGAGGCATCCGGGCAGTCGTCCACAACACACTCTCAGCCCGCTGCTGACGGATGGAAGAGGAGAGAGGGAGGGGGAGTGATGGGGGCTGCATACTAACCAGTCCAGGATCAATTCCCCCATCCTCCATCCTGCCATGTAGGAGGTAAGGAGGGGGGGGGGGGGGGGGGGGGGGGGGGGGGGGTTGGGGGGGTTGAGTAGTAGGACCTGGGGTCCTGGGTTCAGAGCTGGCCTCTCCGGCCAGGAGAACCGGGGTGAGGGACATGATCACCTCCAGGTAGCAGGGGAGCGGACGGTGGGCTGTGCCCTTGGTCAAGGTGCCTGACCTGGGCTAAGCCTGTCTAAGAAACCCCACTGTCTGGAGAGGGGCCCCGTTGGTAAGCCAGGGCAGAGGGGTTAGGCTAGGGGACAGGTCAGGGCAGTCCACAGAGAGATCCATGTCCTCCAACAACAACCACCAGTTACACTTCCCTTCTCACTTGTTTTTCTTCTCTCTCGCTCTGTCTCTCCTCCCTGAGAGACAGGGATTTGTTCTATTAAAGTGTGCATGGCCTTTCTCCCACCTACGTCCCTCTCTCTTTTTGTCTTTCAGTCCTTCTCTCTCTCTGTCAGCTTCTAAACATGGTAGTGTGTGTTTTGGAATTAAGGTAAATCTCGATTGTAATTTCGTTTTTTTAAGGCTGGTGGGTTTAGTTCTGTTTGAGGAGATTTGACTAGTGAGGCCATCTGTTTAATGAATAAGAATGGCCTTTGTTGTTTACCTATTCAGTCCCATGATGCCTTTCACTTCAACTGCACATTTAAGCTCTATTTGCATACCAAAATCCCCAGTGCGCTATTTCTTTCTCTCTATCCATTGCCATTTGGCTGTGTAGTCTCCTCACATCTGTTCAGATATATTTCATAATTAGATTTTAAGTTTGTGTTTACCAACAGTTAACAGGAGATATACCGAACTGTGACGCAAACAAACCGGCACGAACACACGCACTTGCACATGCAAACACACACACACACACACACACACATACACACACGCCACTACTAGGACAGTCCAAATCCAACTGGGGCGGACTCCCAATCACACCCAAATTCCCCCTTTTAAAATCCACTCAAATACCACCGCTACTGTAATATCCTCCCTCTTTTCTCTCTCTCATTCTGTATCCTCCATGTTTTTTTCTTCCAAACATATCTTATCACTCCCCTCCTCTCCTCCTCCTCTCTCACTATCTCTATCTGTCTCCCCATCCCCCTTGGTGTTTTTTTCTCCTCCCCACAATCAATGGGGCTTTTAAGATGCCTATCGATTTGCTCCCCTAGACAGGCCCTGTGCGCAGGGGCGACACTTTGATTGCTGGGCCAGTAATTACTGTTATTATTTATGCATCTGGTCGAAATGGCAGGTCTTAACATTCACAGTACAAGGGGCCACAGGCAATCAACAGAGGTGAGCACCTGGAGGGGGGGGGGCGGAAGAGAGAGAGAGAGAGAGAGAGAGAGGGAGAGGGAGAGGGAACTAGAGAGACAAGCACAAGAGAACAGTCAGACACACACAAAGGTGGGAACACCCCCAAACACATTACAACATCTGATATGAAAAGAGAGATGATCGGAGTAGCCTGTATGAGTGACAATGTGAGTGACTGAGTGTCAGTGTGTGTGTGTGTGTGTGTGTGTGTGTGTGTACAGAAGGCCTTACCTGTGAGAGGCCCAGGTAGATGGAAACAGTCTCTGATATGTAGAGGAATCGTCCCTCCGAGCTTACCACAAACACAAAGCCGTCCAGAGACTGTTGAAGCAACACACACACACACACACACACACACAAACACACACACACACACACACACACACACACACACACACACACACACACACACACACACACACACACACACACACACACACACACACACACACACACACACACACACACACACACACACACACACAGCCAGACAGACAAATTAGAGCAATTAGTGTGTATTGAGCAAATTACAATGAGCTGCTGCCTGCCGCTGGAGAACCCCCATCCCCACCAACAGTCCTGTCTGGCTGGCCCCTCAGGTACACACGACACACTACTGGTAAACACCACCAGCCTGTTCAGTGAGTCAACAAGGCACATTAAACACAGAGCAGGCAGACACCAGCGGAGCCGTTTCAATCAGTGTTAATAACGGTAGGACGCCATGGTGTTTCCTGTTGTGTTGTGTCTGTCTGCTGACCAGAGACACCTGTAGGTAGGTAGGTAGGTAGAGACAGGGAGTGGTGATTATGATGATAAGTGATAAGGTATACAGCCACCCTATTAGGAAGGACTCCTTCACAGAATAATATTTGTTGTAATAACAAGCTTCCACACAACTGAGTAGTGGTGTGCTGGGAAGCTAGGGCCACTTTGCCCCGACGAAAGATTGCTATTTTGGCGGCGGCGCTAAAGTGGCGGTAATTTATGCAACTGACACATTCAGTATGCAAATGCGGTGGCCGGGGGGTGGGGTGCGGCGAGCCCGGCTGAATGGCGGAGAAATAAAGTGCAATTATCAAGCTATTACTGACAGAGGTACGGCAAGAGGAAAGAATCCTAGCGTGTTCTGAAGCGCTAATTTGATTTCCATCAGTGTCGTTCCCCCTCAGAACGTTCGGCGCAGACGGCAGTCTTTTGTCTTGGCATACCTCTCTCATTCAGGACATTCTATATACACCCCGCCTCTTTCACTTCTATCTTCTTTCCCTCCCTCACTTTATCGCCCTCTTTCTCGTTTCTGTACTCCACAGATATTTATTGGTGTTTGAAGGTCATTGATAGTTCTACCGCGGGGCGGCGTCGGCTGTTTTAAAAAAAAATACATTATTTTTTTTAACGAGTGTTGACTCGCCGGAGCGCAGACGGTGAGCGAGCACTGATCACGAAGAGACATCAGAGGGGGTTCGCGCGCGTCTGTAAACGCAGGTGGAGACGTGACACAGAGAAGCAGCATCCCACTGTCCGACTGTCACGGGAATAAATATGGCTACCTTATCCCATGAACAATTACAAGACGTTATAACAGTAATCATATTTGCGTGTTTGAATATTTGATTATTGTTGGAAAAACATTGAAATAGATTAAACATGGCAACAAACAAATGTTCAGAGAATGTGCCTCTTGAATAACCTGGCTAAACGTGTACTATTCTCAACTACTGTTTGTTCTCAAAGACACGTGAATAGAGGTTAATATAATAAATCCACTTGAGATGAAACACTGATTTTAAGAGGAGCCTGTGTGTGTGTGTGTCTGCGTGTGTGTGTGTCCGCGTCCGTGTGTGTGTGTGTGTGATGTTTACCTGTAACAGGTGTGCTCCCAGGTGCTGTTCAAACATGTCAGTAGCCAGAGAGTGGGAGGAGCGTCGCACTGCAGGGACACAGATCACCACACAACAGATCAACACGCAACAGATCGACACACAACAGATCAACACCCAACAGATCAACACAGATCAGAGACACGAGGCAGCTCATTACTTTTAACAGACGCTTCATTGTTAGCCTGCAACTTGAAGTTATACTTTCAATCTTTTTTTGGAATAGTAGTGTAGTTGGTTTAGCTGGTCCACACACACACACACACACACACAGGCAATCCTTGCACACACTCACACACACGCACGCTCCACACAGCCTCACCACTCCTTATGCACCCCAAACACAAGCTATCACAGAAGCATTGCCATCAAAGTAGAGCTGTTTACAGAGGTAATTACAACTGACAGGAAGAGAGAAATAGAACAAAACGAGACGGAGAGAGAAACCGAGATAGACAGTGACAGAGAGGGAGAAAGATGGATGGAGATTATGTGTGTGTGTCACTGTGTAAGAGAGGGAGAGCGAGAGAGAGAAAGAGAGGAGAGAGATGGGGGAAGAATCCACAAATCAAGTTTTTACCGCTTTATTTCATAAAGAGTGTGTGTGTGTGTGTGTGTGTGTGCGCGCGCGCGCGCATGTGGCTCTACCAGGTTGTTTTTTGAACACTGTGCTCTGAGCAGGCAGCGGCAGTGTGTGTGTTAATGTGTGTGTGCATGCGTGCGAGTGCGTGCGTGAGTGTGTGTAGGGATCACCAGACGTCCATGTGTCGGTGCAAGGCTTTGGGAAATCAATACACGTTATGACAGCAAAATTAAAGTGCTGTTCTGGGTTACAACTGAACACGGAGGGGGGGGGCACACATCCATCCCCCATCCGTCTCTTTGTCGTGTCCCTGCCATCGGTCAGCCAACAGAACAGAAGGCATTCCAGTAGACTTGTACACACATACAAATCCCCCACCACACACACACACACACTCTCATAAATACACAGTTGCCGGACAAAGCCACAGTGCCATTGTGAGATTGGGGTCCCCTTGTGTGAAAGCGTAGGAATATCAATGAGGCTGGTCCATTCAGGTTGAAAGGGGGTCTGGGGCTGGGGACCTTACAGCCACAACTCAGAAGCTAACCCAGAGGGGGAGGGGACCCTGTCGCTTTGCCTGCCTGCCTGGACCCTAGTGGGGCTACGGGGAGAGGGCTGGCCCACTGGGGGTCTGGTACCAACCCCCATCATCATAACACACAGCATCGCACCCCCCCCCCCCCCCCCCCCCCCGTGGGTCCCTGGAGATGCTGCTGGTGATCAGTGGCGGTGAATACTGTCAGGGGGCCTGAGGAAATGGTGGGTGTGACATGAGGCCAGTGGGGCTGACGGATGAGTCTACACACAGATCCATTTACTACAGTCACTCCACCCGCCTGCCTGCCATGCCTGGGGTCACACAATTGGGTGGCCATGAAACCAAAACAGCCTCAACAGGTTGTGTGTGTGTGTGTGTGTGTGTGTGTGTGTGTGTGTGTGTGTGTGTGTGTGTGTGTGTGTGTGTGTGTGTGTGTGTGTGTGTGTGTGTGTGTGTGTGTGTGTGTGTATGTGTGTGTGTGTGTGTGTGTCATAGGAGAGCTCTTGGGGTACTTTCTATCACATTGACTTTTCATTAGCTTGGCTAGATTTGCTCTCCGTGGTTTAATTTCATTTGAGGAATGGGATGAAGCGTCCACGTTAATTACAGTGTGACTCGCAGGTCAATGTCGCAGGTCAATGTTGGGGTCTTCCTGATGTTCTGCACTGATAGAAGAGAGAAATTTGATTGCTTGATTTTTATGCGTCTGTTCTATACATAATTTAGTCCAAGTTCACTCATTCATCCCCACCTCTCTCTTTTTTTGAATGTTTAATTTCCCACCCCCTAGCTGTCGACCTTTTAAACAAGTTATGAAGTTACCACGGGGACCAAATACAGTCAGGTCCAAAATGATTGGCACCCTTGAAAAAGATAAGCAAAAAAATGAGTAAACAAAAAATACAAATACTGAGCTATATTGTATGTATGCAAAACATTTGTTGACTATTATAGTATTGTATACCATTACAATTGCTCAGATAAATAGTTTAGTTTGAAGTCATATTTAGATTTTCTCAAAAACATATGGGTCTACATGAGTGGCAACCTGTTTTCTAATGCCGTTCAATACCTCAACATGTGAGGATAACGAACAAGGCATGAGCTTGGATAACATACAGCAGCCTTGTGGTTAGAGCGTTGGGCCTGTAACAGAAAGGTTGCTGGTTCGAATCCCCGAGCTGACAAGGTAAAAATCTGTTGTCCTGCCCCTGAACAAAGCAGTTAACCCACTGTTCACCAGTAGGCCGTCATTGTAAATAAGAAATTGTTCTGACTTGCCTCGTAAAATAAAATAGTACCTTCAGAAAGTATTCACACCCCTTGACTTTTTCCACAATTTGTTGTGTTTGTTATGTCAAAGTGGAATTATTATTTAAAAAAATATATATATGAAAAATGAAACGCCGAAATGTCCTGAGTCATTAAGTTTTCAACGCTTTTGGATTGGCTAGCCTAAATAAGTTCCCTAGTAAAAATGTGCTTAAAAAATCACATAATAAGTTGCATACAAAGGATACAGGCGTCCTTCCTAAGTTGCAGGAGAGGAAGGAAACCGCTCAGGGATTTCACCATGAGGCCAATGGTGACTTTAAAACAGTTACAGAGTTTAATGGCTGTGATATGAGAACACTGAGGATGGATCAACAACATTGTATTTACTCCACAATTACTAACCTAATTGGCATAGTAAAAAAAAAGGAAGCCTGTACAGAATAGAAATATTCCTAAACATGCATCTTGTTTGCAATACGGCACTAAAGTAAAACTGCCAAAATTGTGGCAGAGAAATTAACTTTATGTCTTGAATACAAAGCATTATCAACAACCAACTTGAAGAAATTTGAAAAGATTGATGTGCAAATATTGTACCAATCCAGGTACAAGCTCTTAAAGACTTAACCAGAAAGAGTCACCGCTGTAATCACTGACAAAGGTCATTCTAACATGCATTGACTCAGGGGTGTGAATACTTACAGTACATTCAGAAAGTATTCAGAACCCTTGACTTTTTACACATTTATTTACTATACAGCCTTATTCTAAAATGGATTACATTTTCTTTATCAATCTACACACAATACCCCATAATGACAAAGTGAAAACAGTTTTTTTTAAAATGTTTGCCGAACCCGATGGTCACTCTGACAGAGCTCCGGAGTTCCTCTGCGGGGATGGGAGAAACTTCCAGAAAGACAAAAATTCTGCAGCACTCCAGCAATCAGGCTTTTATGGTAGAGTGGCCAGACAGAAGCCACTCCTCAGTAAAAGGCACATGACAGCCCGCTTGGAGTTTACCAAAGAGGCACCTAAAGGACGGACCATAAGAAACAAGATTCTCTGGTCTGATAAAACCAAGATTGAACTCTTTGGCCTGAATGCCAAGCGTCACATCTGGGAGACTAGTCAGGATCAAGGGAAAGATGAATGGAGCAAAGTACAAAGAGAACACTCAGGACCTCAGACTGGGTGCGAAGGTTCACCTTCCAACAGGACGATGACTCTAAGCACACAGCCAAGACAACGCAGCAGTGGCTTTCGGGACAAGTCTTTGAATGTCCTTGAGTGGCCCAGCCAGAGCCCAGACTTCAACTCGATCGAACATATGAAAATAGCTATGCAGCGACGCTCTCCATCCAACCTGACAGAGCTTGAGAGGATCTGCAGAGAAGAATGGGAGAAACTCCCCAAATACAGGTGGGCCAAGCTGTAGCGTCATACCCAAGAAGACTCGAGGCTGTAATCACTGCCAAATGTGCTTCAACAGAGTACTGAGTAAAGAGTCTGAATACTGTGATACTGTATTTCCATTTGTTATTTTTAATACATTTGCTAACATTTCTAAAAAACAGTTTTTGCTTTGACATTATGGGGTATTGTGTGTAGATTGATGAGGGAAAAAAACTATTTATCCATTTTAGAATAAGGTTGTAACATAACAAAATGTGGAAAAGTCAAGGGGTCTGAATATTTTCCAAATGCACCGTACATGAATGAGAGATTTATGTATTTCATTTTCAACCATTTTGCTAAAGATTCCAAAAACATGTTTCCACTTTGTAATTTTATATTTATTTTATTTATTTCACCTTTATTTCACCAGGTAGGCAAGTTGAGAACAAGTTCTCATTTACAATTGCGACCTTGCCAAAATAAAGCAAAGCACTTCGACACATACAACAACACATAGTTACACATGGAGTAAAACAAAAATACAGTCAATAATACAGTAGAAAAATAAGTCTATATACAATGTGAGCAAATGAGGTGAGATAAGGGAGGTAAAGGCAAAAAAAGGCCATGGTGGCGAAGTAAATACAATATAGCAAGTAAAACACTGGAATGGTAGTTTTGCAGTGGAAGAATGTGCAAAGTAGAGATAGAAATAATGGGGTGCAAGGAGCAAAACAAATAAATAAATGAATACAGTAGGGGGAGAGGTAGTTGTTTGGGCTAAATTATAGATGGGCTATGTACAGGTGCAGTAAACTGTGAGCTGCTCTGACAGCTGGTGCTTAAAGCTAGTGAGGGAGATAAGTGTTTCCAGTTTCAGAGATTTTTGTAGTTCGTTCCAGTCATTGGCAGCAGAGAGCTGGAAGGAGAGGCGGCCAAAGGAAGAATTGGTTTTGGGGGTGACCAGAGAGATATACCTGCTGGAGCCCGTGCTACAGGTGGGTGCTGCTATGGTGACCAGTGAGCTGAGATAAGGGGGGACTTTACCTAGCAGGGTCTTGTAGATGACCTGGAGCTAGTTTGTTTGGCGAAGAGTATGAAGCGAGGGACAGCCAATGAGAGCGTACAGGTCGCAGTGGTGAGTAGTATATGGGGCTTTGGTGACTAAATGGATGAAACTGTGATAGACTGCATCCAATTTATTGAGTAGGGTATTGGAGGCTATTTTGTAAATAACATCGCCAAAGTCGAGGATTGGTAGGATGGTCAGTTTTACAAGGGTATGTTTGGCAGCATGAGTGAAGGATGCTTTGTTGCAAAATAGGAAGCCGATTCTAGATTTACATTTGGATTGGAGATGTAATGTGAGTCTGGAAGGAGAGTTTACAGTCTAACCAGACACCTAGGTATTTGTAGTTGTCCACATATTCTAAGTCAGAACCGTCCAGAGTAGTGATGTTGGATGGGCGGGCAGGTGCAGGCAGCGATCGGTTGAAGAGCATGCATTTAGTTTTACTTGTATTTAAGAGCAATTGGAGGCCACGGAAGGAGAGTTGTATGGCATTGAAGCTCGTCTGGAGGGTTGTTAACACAGTGTCCAAAGAAGGGCCAGAAGTATACAGAATGGTGTCATCTGCATAGAGGTGGATCAGAGACTCACCAGCAGCAAGAACGACATCATTGATGTATACAGAGAAGAGAGTCGGTCCAAGAATTGAACCCTGTGGCACCCCCATAGAACAACAGGCCCTCCGATTTGACACACTGAACTCTATCAGGGAAGTTGTTGGTGAACCAGGCGAGGCAGTCATTTGAGAAACCAAGGCTATCGAGTCTGCCGATGAGGATGTGGTGATTGACAGAGTCAAAGGCCTTGGCCAGGTCAATGAATACGGCTGCACAGTATTGTTTCTTATCGATGGCGGTTAAGATATCGCTTAGGACCTTGAGCGTGGCTGAGGTGCACCCATGACCAGCTCTGAAACCAGATTGCATAGCGGAGAAGGTATGGTGGGTATGTGGTATTGTGTGTCGATGGGTGAGACAAAACATCTACTTAATCCATTTTGAATTCAGGCAGTAACGCAAAATTTGAAATAAGTCAAGGGGTCTGAATACTTTCTGAAGGCACTGTATGATTAGAGATCTTAGACAATTCCTCCATACAGAATCTTTCCAGTTGATATTCCTCACCTGGTCTTATGGACGGCCCTCTTCAATTCAAACCACAGATTTTCAATGCGGTTCAAGGCCGGAGACTGAGATGGCCATTGCACATTGTTGATTTTGTAGCCAATTAACCATTTCTTTGTGGATTTTGATGTGTGTTTGGGGTTATTGTCTTTGCAGGAATATCCACTAGTGGCCATGTTTATAAAAGAGGCAACCAGGTTTTTGGCTAAAATGTCCTTGTTCTAGGTGAAGTTCATGATACCATTATAACCTTAACATGGGTGCCGGGACCAGTGGAAGCAAAATAACCCCATAACATCAAAGATACACCGCCATATTTTACAGTAGGTATGAGGTACACATTTGGGAGGGATCTTAGACAATTCCACTGCTGTGCATTGCCAAAGGACTGTATTTTCATGTAATTTTACCATAGCATCGGTTCAAATTTAAGTGCCAATGCCGTTTAGCAAACTCCAGGGATTTACATTTGTTGGATGACATGAAAATAGAGCTCTTTGGCCACGCACACCAGTGGAATTGTCTAAGATCCCTCCCAAATGTGTCCTCCAATCTCGTAAAACATTTCAGAAAATGTCTCAGTGAAAGTTTTTGAAACCAGGGATGGCAATCATTTTTACCCCTATATTTTTGAGAGAAAAAAATATTTCTCTTTCTCTGAGCAATTGTTAAAAAATATTCGTTTTCCATTTTTTTTCAGCATACACAATAGATTCTTGTATTATTTATTTGATACAGTCTTGTTTTTGCTCATCTTTATCAAGGGTGCCAATAATTTTGGACCTGAATTGTTTTATCTCTTTCGTTTTCTCTTTTTTACTCAAGTTTACTTATGCTAGTTGTCTTTTCATATGTGAAACTCATCACATAGCAACTTGTTTACTGAGCTCCAATTCTGATGGTTATCCAAGAGTGTGCGTGTGTGTGTGTCTGTTACCCCTGTCGGAACAGACAGAGTTTGAGACGACAGACGGGAGAGAAAAAGCGGCCATAATCGCAACGTCCTTCTCCACCGCAATTATCCTCTCACTCTGCAATCCCTCGCTCCCTCGCTCGCTCCCTCCCTCGCTCCCTGTGTCTCTCTCTCTGTCGCTCCTTCTGCGGTCGACCATAATTTGAGTGCAATTAACTTCCCTTAAAAGCCATCGCCACTTTAAACGCTGGGAATTAGGGGAGAGGCAGACATTGTGAAAGTGAAAGAGAGAGACAGAGGAGAGGTGATCAGGAGATGGTAAGACAGAGAGGGGAAAGAGCGAGAGAGATGACAGAGAGATAGAAAAGAGAGGCAGACTAAAAGTCAAGAGACAGCTAGACAGAGAGAGAGATAGAGAGAGAGAGAGAGTTTTGTGTTGTCGGTCAGTGTATTCGGTCATGAGAAGAACATCTCTACAACATTGTAAAAACTGCTAACTACTGAGATGTTCCTGAAGATAGACAGGTTCATATTTGTCATTTCTACAGGGTGGAAGTCATATCTGAAAGAGAGATTCTCTCAAAAGCTCAAATCACCTGTGCATATACAGTAGTCTTGAATAATACATTAAATGAAAGGTTCAGGACTATCGCACTCTACTGTGGGCCCAACCCCCACCACAGACACAATTTGTGAGAAAAAAAAAACATTTTACTTCACTGGTCCTCTCTCTTTCTACCTCTACTTCTCCCCCCCCCCCCCCCCCCCCCTCTCCAATTTAACGGCTTTATTGGCATGGGAAACATATGCTAACATTACCGAAGCAGGTGAACTAGATAATACACAAAGGTGAAATGAACAATACAAATTAACAGTGAACATTACACTCACAAAAGTTCCAAAAGAATGAAAGACGTTACAGGGAAAACAAATAAACATAAATATGGGTTGTATTTACAATGGTGTGTTTTCTTCACTGGTTGCCCTTTTCTTGTGGCAACAGGCCACAAATCTTGCTGATGCGATGGCACACTGTGGTATTTCACCCAGTAGATATGGGAGTTTATCAAAATTGGGTTTGTTTTTTTGATTTCTTTGTGGATCTGTGTAATCTGAGGGAAATATGTCTCTCTAATATGGTCATACATTGGGCAGGAGGTTAGGAAGTGCAGCTCAGTTTCCACCTCGTTTTGTGGGCAGTGAGCACATAGCCTGTCTTCTCTTGAGAGCCATGTCTGCCTACGATGGCCTTTCTCAACAGCAAGGCTATACTCACTGAGTCTGTACATAGTCAAAGCTTTCCTTAAGTTTGGGTCAGTCACCGTGGTCAGGTATTCTGCCACTGTGTACTCTCTGTTTAGAACCAAATAGCATTCTAGTTTGCTCTGTTTTTTTGTAAATTCTTTCCAATGTGTCAAGTAATTCTCTTTTTGTTTTCTCATGATTTCTCATAATTGTGTTTCTGTCCTGGGGCTCTGTGGGGTCTGTTTGTGTTTGTGAACAGAGCCCCAGGACCAGCTTGCTTAGGGGACTCTTCTCCAGGTTCATCTCTCTGTAGGTGATGGCTTTGTTATGGAAGGTTTGGGAATCGCTTCCTTTTAGGTGGTTGTGGAATTTAACGGCTCTTTTCTGGATTCTGATAATTATCAGGTATCGGCCTAACTACTCTGCACGCATTATTTGGTGTTTTACGTTGTGCATGTAGGATATTCTTGCAGCATTCTGCATGCAGAGTATCAATTTGGTGTTCGTCATATTTTGTGAATTCCAGACCTCACAACCATAAAGGCCAATGGGTTCTATAACTGATTCAAGTATTTTTCTAGCCAGATCCTAATAGGTAAATTTCATTTTATGTTCCTTTTGACGGCATAGAAGGCTCTTCTTGCCAAGTCTCTCAGATCGTTCACAGCTTTGTGGAAGTTACCTGCGGCGCTGATGTTTAGGCCAAGGTATGTATCGTTTTTTGTGTGCTCTAGGGTAACGGTGTCTAGATGGAATTTGTATTCGTGGTCCTGGGAACTGGACCTTTTTTGGAACACCATTATTTTTGTCTTACTGAGATTTACTGCCAGGGCCCATGTCTGACAGAATCTGTGCAGATGTAGGTGCTGATGTATCTAGGTGCTGATGTAGGCCCTCCTTGATTGGGGACAGAAGCACCAGATCATCAGCAAACAGTAACACTGCAAAATTACTGCAGTAAAACAAAATTGTGTCACTTGGACGCAGTATTTGCAGCAATACTGCAGATATACTGCACTCGACCTGCGGTTGTACTGCAGTGTGATGCAGTCATAGCACTCGTTTTTTTCGAAAGGGCAGCGACCAACCAAGCCGCATCGCGCTAGAGTAGACTAATAGCTGCCATAGATAGGTTATTTATCCTCAAATATCATCACATAGTACTTATCTTGGTTGCATCAAACCGGGACGAGCTGAGTAAGCTCGCTAGCGTTAGCTCGCAATGCTATTTGAGGCTGCAGTGCATGAGCTTTCTCATCCTACAGTTACCACTACCCGAGGTAATCGTATCAGATCCGACCTGTGGCATTATTTCTAATTCTGGATCCGGAACCGCTCGGGTCTCGGGGTACAGGTAGACGACCTCCAGTCCAGCATCACGCTCAACATTAACCTATGTGCGTGCGTCATACTCTCCCGTTTGCCGAAGGCTGATGTATAGAGGAGAAGGACTTCTTTTTTTTCCCCCAGAGGGAACTTCAGTATAGATTTCAGACATTAAAAATAGATCAATGGTTAGATGTACTGCATTACATACAGCAGTGTGAGGGGGGTGTGGGGGGGGGGGGGGGGGGGGGGGGGGGGGGGGACGGCTCCAGACTGCCATAGATGCATTTGTAAGGCTTTGTTAGAACATCTGCTAGCGGATTGAGCGCGTTTCCACAGGTTCATGAGCGCCAATTGAAGATTGATCGAAGCATTGAATAGATAGATGTGCTTTTCAATGAGATGTCCGCGTCTTGCTTTCACCAGGCCTCTTCCAAGGCCGGGCTCCTCGAGACACATATTCACCAAACAATGGTAATAAAATCGCATACAGTAAAGCCTATGAGTCCTTCGAAGACTTTCTTGTAAAATAAGCGAATGCATGGGCATATGAGAACTGGACCGCCATTGTTTGCTAGGTACATACTATCCATGTCTTCATATCTCATACGGTATCAAAAAGAGCTATCATGGGTTCGTCCCATTTCAGGAGGACTTGCTGAGAGGGACACACACACGGGTGCAGAAAAAATGATAACGCACACACACAGACAAACACTTCTGTAACGCACACATGCACACACACACACACACACACACACACACACACACATGCACACACACACACACACACACACACTCCTCACAGGTGCTCTTATAAAACACGCACGCACACACACGCACACACACCTAATTGTAGCCGAGTTGTTTCCCCTCAGTAACAGTAGCAATTAGACAACCTTTATAATCACACTCTCCTCATTATATAGCTAATTCCTGTAATTACCGATAGCACCAATAGGCTCCTCCTTCCTTTGTGTATCATCTCTCTGTCTTTGTGTCTCTCTGTCTGCTTCTCGTTCTGTCTGTCTCTCTCACCCCCTCTCTCTGTCTCTTTATCTGTCTGTCTCTCTATCTCTCTTTAGTTCTCTCTCTGTCTCCCGCTCTCATCCTCTCTCTGTCTGTCTCTCTCTCTCACCCTCTCTCTCTCTCTCACCCCCTCTCTCTGTCTCTTTGTCTGTCTGTCTCTCTACCTCTCTTTAGTTCTCTCTCTGTCTCCCGCTCTCATCCTCTCTCTGTCTGTCTCTCTCTCTCTCTCTCACCCCCTCTCTCTGTCTCTTTGTCTGTCTGTCTCTCTACCTCTCTTTAGTTCTCTCTCTGTCTCCCACTCTCACCCTCTCTCTGTCTCTCTCTCTCTCACCCTCTCTCTCTCTCTCACCCCCTAACTCTGTCTCTCTCTCTCTCACCCTCTCTCCCGCTCTCACCCTCTCTCTGTTTCTCTCTCTCTCACCCTCTCTCTCTCTCTCTCTGTGATGAGGGGGAAGGTCAATCAGGTATAGGGAAATGTGTGTCGGTGCGGTGCATTGGGTGAGGAACTACATAGAATGCTACAGTGCTGTTACAATGCTGATACACCTACAGTAGCATTTTCAAACTGCTTTTGTTTGCAGCGTCGGTGACTGAGTTTTCCCAGTTATTCCAGGCTAAGATCATTGGGTAAGGTAAGGTAAGGGTGAGAGCTCACTTTTGCTGCAGTGGTTCTCCCCCTCCAGCAGGGGGCACCAGGGCGGGTCTCCCTGGCTGGCGAAGGTGCACATGTGCAAGTAGCTGATGGTGAGACGGATGACCGAGGCCTTGTCCAGCTGGCTGGTGATGGCCCCGGGGAGAGGGAGCATCTTGGCCAGCTCAAAGAACTCAAAGTTCTCCTTGCCGCGACGGGAACGAGCGGCATTACGAGACTTCTCCTTCCGCAGGTTCTGCAAACTGGAGGAGGAGAGGAATGACAGGAAGCAGAAGGTAGAGGGGAACTGTGGGTGAAAAGGGTGTGTGGTTCATGCCA